>NW_020837979.1:7575131-7603964 GCF_003676395.1 Aethalodelphis obliquidens | reverse complement strand
TTTCTTTTTATGTCTGAGTAATGTTCCATTGTATATATGTGCCACATCTTCTTTATCCATTCATCTGTCGATGGACACCTAGGTTGCTTCCACGTCCAGGCTATTATAAATAGTGCGGCAATGAACATTGTGTTTCATGACTCTTTTTCAATTATGGTTTTCTCAGGGTATATGCCTAATAGTGTGATTGCTGGGTCATATGGTAGTTCCATTTTTAGTTTTTTAAGGAACCTCCATACTGTTCTCCATAGTGGCTGTATCAATTTACATTCCCCCCCAACAGTGCAAGACGGTTCCCTTTTCTCCACACCCTCTTCAGCATTTATTGTTTGTAGAATTTTTGATGATGGCCATTCTGACCAGTGTGAGCAATTTTTGATGATGGCCATTCTGACCAGTGTGAGCATTTATTGTTTGTAGAATTTTTGATGATGGCCATTCTGATACCTCATTGTGGTTTTGATATGGTTTTCTCTAATGATTAGTGATGTTGAGCATCTTTTCATGTGTTTGTTGGCAATCTGTATATCTTCCTTGGAGAAATGTCTATTTAGGTTTTCTGCCCATTTTTGATTGGACTGTTTGTTTTTCTGAGATTGAGCTGCATGAGCTGCTTGTGTATTTTGGAGATTAATCCTTTGTCAGTTGGTTTGTTTGCAAATATTTTCTCCCATTCTGAGGGTTGTCTTTCTGTCTTGTCTATGGTTTCCTTTGCTGTGCAAAAGCTTTTAAAAAGTTTCATTAGGTCCCATTTGTATATTTTTGTTTTTATTTCCATTTCTCTAGGAGGTGGGTCAAAAAGGATTTTGCTGTGATTTACGTCATAGAGGGTTCTGCCTAGGTTTTCCTCTAAGAGTTTGATAGTGCCTGGCCTTACATTTAGGTCTTTAATCCATTTTGAGTTTATTTTTGTGTATGGTGTTAGGAAATGTGATAATTTCATTCTTTTACATGCAACTGTCCAGTTTTCCCAGCACCACTTACTGAATAGGTTGTCTTTTTGCCATCATATTCTCTTGCTTCCTTTATCAAAGATAAGGTGACCATATGTGCATGGGTTTATCTCTGGGCTTTCTATCCTATTCCATTGATCTATATTTCTGTTTTTGTGCCAGTACCATACTGTCTTGATTACTGTAGCTTTGTAGTATAGTCTGAAGTCCAGGAGCCTGATTCCTCCAGCTCCATTTTTCTTTCTCAAGATTGCTTTGGCTATTTGGGGTCTTTTGTGTTTCCATACAAACTGTGAAATTTTTTGTTCAAGTTCTGTGAAAAATGCCATTGGTAGTTTGATAGGGATTGCATTGAATCTGTAGATTGCTTTGGGTAATAGAGTAATTAATAGAGTCATTTTCACAATGCTGATGCTTCCAATCCGAGAACATGGTATATCTCTCCATCTGTTTGTACCATTTTTCATTTCTTTCATCAGTGTCTTATAGTTTTCTGCATACAGGTCTTTTGTCTCCTTAGGTAGATTAATTCCTAGGTATTTTATTCTTTTTGTTGCAATGGTAAATGGGAATATTTCCTTAATTTATCTTTCAGATTTTTCATCAATCGTGTATAGGAATGCAAGAGATTTCTGTGCATTAATTTTGTATCCTGCTACTCTACCAAGTTCACTGATTAGCTCTAGTAGTTTTCTGGTAGCATCTTTAGGATTCTCTATGTATAGTCTCATGTCATCTGCAAACAGTGACAGTTTTACTTCTTCTTTTCCAATTTGGATGCCTTTAATTTCTTTTTCTTCCCTGACTGCTGTGGCTAAAACTTCCAAAACTATGTTGAAAAATAGTGGTGAGAGTGGGCAACCTTGTCTTGTTCCTGATCTTAGAGGAAATGCTTTCAGTGTTTCACCATTGAGAACGATGATGGCTGTGGGTTTGTCATATATGACCTTTATTATGTTGAGGAAAGATCCCTCTGTGCCTACTTTACAGAGAGTTTTTATCATAAATGGGTGTTGAATTTTGTCAGAAGCTTTTTCTACATCTATTGAGATGATCTTATGGTTTTTATCCTTCAGTTTGTTAATATGGTGTATCACATGGATTGATTTGCATATACTGAAGAATCCTTGCATTCCTGGGATAAATCCCACTTGATCATGGTGTATGATCCTTTTAGTGTGCTGTTGGATTCTGTTTGCTAGTATTTTGTTGAGGATTTGTGCATCTATGTTCATCAGTGATATTGGCCTGTAGTTTTCTTTTTTTGTGACATCTCTGTATGCTTTTGGTATCAGGGTGATGATGGCCTCATAGAATGAGTTTGGGAGTGTTACTCCCTCTGCTGTATTTTGGAAGAGTTGGAGAAGGATAGATGTTAGCTCTCCTAGAAATGTTCGATAGAATTCTCCTGTGAAGCCATCTGGTCCCGGGCTTTTGTTTGTTGGAAGATTTTTAATCCCAGTTTCAGTTTCAGTTCAGACTTGTGACTGGTCTCTTTATATTTTCTATTTCTTCCTGGTTCAGTCTCAGAAGGCTGTGCTTTTTTAAGAATTTGTCCATTTCTCCCAGGTTGTCTATTTTATTGGCATAGAGTTGCTTGTAGTAATCTCACACGATCCTTTGTATTTCTGCAGTGTCAGCTGTTACTTCTACTTTTTCATTTCTTATTCTGTTGGTTTGAGTCTTCTCCCTTTTTTTGTTGATGAGTCTGGCTAATGGTTTATCAATTTTGTTTATCTTCTCAAAGAACCAGCTTTTAGCTTTATTGATCTTTACTATTGTTTCCTTCATTTCTTTTTCATTTATTTCTGATCTGATTTTTATGATTTCTTTCCTTCTGCTAACTTTGGGGGTTTTTTGTTCTTCTTTTCTAATTGCTTTAGGTATAAGGTTAGGTTGTTTATTTGATATTTTTCTTGTTTCTTGAGGTAGGATTGTATTGCTATAAACTTCCCTCTTAGAACTGCTCTTGTCACATCCCACAGGTTTTCAGTCGTTGTGTTTTCATTGTCTTGTTTCTAGGTATTGTTTGATTTCTTCTTTGATTTCTTCAGTGATCTCTTGGTTGTTTAGTAGTGTATTGTTTAGCCTCCATGTGTTTGTATACTTTACAGTTTTTTTCCTCTAATTGATATCTACTCTCATAGAACTGTGGTTGGAAAAGATACTTGATAACAATTTCAATTTGCTTAAATTTATCAAGGCTTGACTTGTGACCCAAGATGTGGTCTATCCTGGAGAATGTTCCATGAGCACAGCCTGAGAAGAAAGTGTATTCTCTTGTTTTGGGATGGAATGTTCTATAAATATCAATTAAGTCCATCTTGTTTAATGTGTCATTTAAAGCTTATGTTTCCTTATTTATTTTCATTTTGGATGATCTGTCCATTGGTGAAAGTGGGGTGTTAAACTCCCCTACTATGACTGTGTTCCTGTAGATCCCCTCTTTTATGGCTGTTAGCATTTGCCTTATGTATTGAGGTGCTCCTATATTGGGTGCATAAATATTTAAAATGGTTATATATTTTTCTTGGATTGATCCCTTGATTATTATTTAGTGTCCTTCTTTGTCTCTTGTAACAGTCTTTATTTTAAATCTATTTTGTCTGATATGAGAATTGCTACTCCAGCTTTCTTTTGATTTCCATTTGCATGGAATATCTTTTTCCATCCCCTCACTTTCAGTCTGTATGTGTCCCTAGGTCTGAAGTGGGTCTCTTGTATACAGCACATATATGGGTCTTGTTTTTGTATCCATTCAGCCAGTCTATGTCTTTTGGATGGAGCATTTAATCCATTTACATTTAAGATAATTATCGATATGTATGTACCTACTACCATTTTATTCATTGTTTTGGGTTTGTTTTTGTAGGTCCTTTTCTTCTCTTGTGTTTCCCACTTAGAGAAGTTCCTTTAGCATTTGTTGTAGAGCTGGTTTGGTCGTGGTGAATTCTCTTAGCTTTTGCTTGTCTGTAAAGGTTTTAATTTCTCTGTCAAAGCTGAATGAGATCCTTGCTGGGTATTGGTTATAGGTTTTTCCCTTTCATCACTTTAAATATGTCCTCTCACTCCCTTCTGGCTTGCAGAGTTTCTGCTGAAAGATCAGCTGTTAACCTTATGGGGATTCCCTTGTATGTTATTTGTTGTTTTTCCCTTGCTTCTTTTAATATTTTTTCTTTGTATTTAATTTTTGATAGTTTGAATAGTATGTGTCTCAGTGTGTTTCTCTTTGGGTTTATCCTGTATGGGACTCTGTGCTTCCTGGACTTGATTGACTATTTCCATTCCCATGTTTGACTATAATCTCTTCAAATATTTTCTCAGACCCTTTCTTTTTCTCTTCTTCTGGGGCCCCTGTAATTCGAATGTTGGTGCATTTAATGTTGTCTCAGAGGTCTCTGAGACTGTCCTCAATTCTTTTCAGTCTTTTTTCTTTATTCTGCTCCCTGGAAGTTATTTCCACCATTTTATCTTCCAGGTCACTTATCCATTCTTCTGCCTCAGTTATTCTGCTATTGATTCCTTCTACAGTATTTTACATTTCAGTTATTTTGTTCATCACTGTTTCTTTGCTCTTTAGTTCTTCTAGATCCTTGTTAAATGTTTCTTGTATTTTCTCCATTCTGTTTTCAAGATTTGGGGTCATCTTTACTGTCATTATTCTGAATTCTTTTACAGGTAGGTTGCGTATTTCGTCTTCATTTATTTGGTCTTGTAGGTTTTTACCTTGCTCCTTCATCTGTAACATATTTTTTCTCGTTTCTTTTTTTTTTTTTTTTTTGATGGGTGAGGCTATATTCCTATCTTACTTGTTGTTTGGCCTGAGGTGTCCAGCACCGGAGTTTGCAGGCAGTTGGATAGAGCCAGGTCTTGGTGCTGAGATTAGAACCTCCAGGAGGCCTCACTCTGATTAATATTCCCTGGGGTCTGAGGTTCTCTGTTAGTCCAGCGGTTAGGAATTGGAGCTCCCACCACAGGAACTCTGGCCTGGGAACCAAGATCCCACAAGCTGCATGATGTGGCAAAAAAAAAGAAAAAAGAAAGAAAGAAAGAAAAAAGGAGCAGTACAATATCAAAGAATAAAAAACAAAATAAAATTAGAAAAATATATTAGGAAAAATAAAAATATAATTGAAACAACTGCAACAAGGTAAAATAAAACCACAACAGAAAAAAGAAAAAAAAGGGGGTGAACAAGACAAAAGGAGAGAACTATAACAAAGTATAAGGAATAAAATAAAATTAGAAAAATAAAAGATTAGGAAAAATAAGAATATAAATTAATCAACAAGGTAAAACAGAACCCCAATCTAAAAGAGGAAAAAAGGGGGAAAAAAAAAAAAAAAAAAAACGCCTGGGGTAGGGGGGGGGGGTTTAGGCAGGGGGGGAACTTGGGCAGCAGGGGGGGTTGGCGTGGGGGGGAACAAGGCAGGTGGGGGTGAGCATGGGGCGGGTCCTAGGCTCAAGACACAGAGCCAGAAAAGGCCTTGGGGGCGGGGCCTAGGCAGGGTGACGTTCAAGCGTGGGGCGGGGCCTCTGCTTAGGACCTGCATGGAAGGAGAGAGGCAGCATGTCTAAAGGAGGGCCTCTGGAGTGCAGAGTTCCAGAGTTTGGAGGTAAGGCCCTGAGTGAGGGTGTGTGGGTGGGGTTTAGGCCCAGCGCGATGCAGGGGGGTCCTCTGAGTGTAGAGGTGGGGGTGTAGGGGCTTGGGCTCGGCATGGCAAGAGGGAGGCTCCAAGGGTAGAGGATTAGGCCAACAGGCTCCCCGGTGCTGGCCTAAGTGGACAGGGAAAGCGCTGCCCGCGTCCCTTTTGTTCCTCCACGCCCCTCCCCCACCGTCTCCCCCAGGGTCTCCCCCGTCACCACTGGACCCCTAACCGTGGGTGGGTCCCGCTGGGTGTAGGAACTCCTCCCCTCTCCCACCCAGAGGTCCGGCCTTTATTTTTGCTCCCCTTCCCTCCCTCCCACTCCCTCAGGACCCGCGTGGCTGGAGGGGGCCTTGGCAGGCAGAGGACCAGTCCTGGGATCTCAGCAGTCTCCCAGGGGCCCAAGTGGGCAGGGGAAACCTGGCCACGCTCCCTTTTGATCCTCTGCTCTCCCAGTGGTTCCCCAATTTCCCGCTTTGGCATGGGATCCCTTCCCCTCCCCCAGCCACCCATCAGGGACGCCAGTCCTGTCCCGCCTCCACTTCTCCTCCCCCTTCACTCCCCCCATGCCCCACATCCTTCCCCATCACTGGGGGGGTTCCTCCCGCCCCTTAGGTGTCTGTGGTCCCCCACTGGTGCCTGGTAGGTGCCCTAGTTGTGCAGAGATGTGAATTCTGCATCCTCCTAGCCCGCCATCTTGACTCCCGACTTGCCTGACTTGTAAGGGTCAACATAATACTCCAAGACATAATTAAGACCAGCAGTGCAAATACAATAGGAAAGAAAACAAACATACCTCCTGTTCTTCCATTACCAATCTGCACAACAGGTTGAAGGCTTCCTTCATTTTGTAATAAATGAGGCAAATGATAATAAATACTTGGCACTTGAAGAGATTTTTTGCTTGTTAACTCCCTCAAGAGCTTTAGGGTACCATCTGAAATACAGAAGTATAATCAATCCACAGTAGTACCTCACTTATAGAAGTTGCTGACGTTACAAAGATAGTGGTAAAAATTTATGAGAACTAAAAGAATTTTCTATCCTAATTTCATACTTTGGTCAATGATATTTCCATGGACACTTAGGCAACCAGAGTCTCACAGAGTCATGATGATGAGAACGGTCTGAATGAAGCTAAAAAGGTCAGCCAGAGTACCACGAGAAGACAGAATGTGAACCACTCACCTTTATAATGTGTCAGAACTCAAGCCCTGGGGGACAGACTGTAAACACGCTATCCACTCATGAAAATGTAATAATAATAAGTACAACGACCACCAGTAACTTTCACTTTTTTATGCTATTATATTTGACCAAAATTTCACATGGAAGATTTTTTTTTTTAGTTCAAGTACACTAATTTAAACAGCACAAGTTGAGAATGTTTGGTACAGTTCATAACTTTCAAATCGTTTTTCAGTTTTTATGAGAGGAACCAATGAACCATTTAATATAATAGAAAATAAAACCTTGATAGGATAATCAATATTGTCTTACAATTCCATTGAACTAGAACTTAACCTTTTAAATAAGGAAGCTAGCAGTAAGGACTTGAAGTCTCAATAACAATTTTATACAGAGCAATATGAAAATTCCCTTAAAATACTCTGAATATTCAGAACCGAAAGTTCACAAAAGAAACGAAACTATCACACATGAAATTAAAGTTTAACCTCATGTAAAAGCAACAACTACAAATTACAAGACAACAATATCTACCCATCAAATTAAGTTAGCAGATTAAACAGTAATATTAAATTGTGGTGATAATGTGATAAATGTTTCAGCTATTAAGAACAGCATCAAAACCCTTAAAACATTCCTGCTCTATTATTCAGTAATTTCCCTTTTAGGAATGTAACTTGTATGCAATCAATAAATATTTAGTGAATTATCGGTTTTGTTCCAGCCACTGTCGCATGTGGTTGGAAATCAACAGTCATCAAAACACAGATTCTGTTTTTAAGAAAGTCATAATCTAATGAAAATAACCTAAGACCTACCATAAAAGTAACTGATTTATATACAGAGATGTTCTTCACAGAGTTATAAATTGGGGGACAAAAACAACCCAGAAAAATCCTATTTGCCTATTTGTAGAAAAATATTTAATATATTATAGTATATGATTAGCTGATATATATGTCATCAAAAATGGTATTTTAAAAGAATATTCAATGCCATAGTAAAATGCTAATAGCATAATTTCAAGAGCAAAAATAAGGCCATAAAACACACAATTACACTTTTGAAGAAAAATATGCATGGAAAAAAGACTAGAAGAAAACAAAGAATGTTAACCATTCCATAATTTTAAATGTTACTGTGCCATAATACAAATTTTATAATCAGGAGGGGAAGAAAGGGGCCTGAATCTCTAAAAATAAGGTACGGTAGTGAATCTCAAGATGAGAGGAATTAATGGTGAAAGATTATAACAGATAATGCTAAATGAAAAAGTATATTATTCTTGGAAGATTATGTAGATTTGGAGTCAACTGATTATATACATATATCAAATTAGTCATTAGAATAAGAATAGGAAAGAAACAGAAGATGGTTGATACTCATTTCACTCAGACCAGAATTTCTCAGAGAGGGAACAGGTCAGGTACCCCCAAAAGTACCCATTATAAAACTATATCTTTTTATTTCTTATAAGTCATATCTGAGAGCACTAATTGCTTCAAATAGCTCAAAGGTTCCCCAGAGTCCATCTGAAGTCCACACAAGTCACAACAGAAATATGCATAAACACCAAGTTAAATTTTAGTCTCATTCTAAATGTTTTTTTTAAAAGACGCTGGTTCTTCACTATTGGCAGTGAAATTTATACAACTGAAACTTAACTTAATATTACTCTCTTTAAATCAAATTTAGCAATTAATAAAACTTGTTTTATAATTAACCACAATAGAAAAAGTTTTGTATGGTGATTTTTCTCTCTGTAGAGGGTAACAAATGTTGCGACTCTAGACAACTTTCAAAGAGAGTATTTCACATGACCCGTTGAAAATGTAATCTTTTCATAAAACCAAAAATATCGTCTGTACCTGAAAATTTATTCACCGCATCCTTACTTCTGTTTGTTTCTGCTCCTACACGCTTGAACTGCTGTACAATGGCATTGAGTTCGGAAGACCGCTGAGAGATTCTGTGTTCAGCTATTCGGAGCCGTTCTTTTAAAGCAAGAAATTCTCGTTGATAAGCAATCAGTTTTTCTAGAAGCAAAACCAAAAGTTATTAGTATATTTCTTTAAAAAAAAACCCACTATAATCGAAACAGAATTGTAACATTAGGGATTTTAAAGTTGCATTTTTCAGAAATAGATATTCATTAACGAATTCACTGAGACAGAATTGAAAATAAAAAAGAGCCCCAACTAACAAAGTGGTGGCAAAGCCACCACTAACTTAGTGCTATTAATATCTGTAAGAATATGGGCGCTTTCTAATTAGCACTTCAGAAAGTTAAAGATAGGGAGAAATAGACAAGGTTTTTGGAATTAACACTTCACGCATAATACCAAGATCATTTCTCAAAAGGTACAAACAACTATAAAGACCCTATTTGTATGAAGATAGAGATGAAGCATTGAAACTAATGATAATATATCTAATAATATAATGAATATAACATATTTTATAGCGTAACCACTCATTTCTATAGGCTGTTTCCTCTGTACTTCCTATTCTGCAAAAATTTCCCTAGGCCAGACTTTGGTCAAATTCCTGATCCCTAACAACTCAATCAGGTAGATGTTAAGATGACCCTAAAAGTCAATTATTTGAATTTAAGAGAATCACAGGTCAGGAAAGCCTGGTCTGGGAAATAAAAG
Organism: Aethalodelphis obliquidens; assembly: GCF_003676395.1. NCBI lineage: Eukaryota > Metazoa > Chordata > Mammalia > Artiodactyla > Delphinidae > Aethalodelphis > Aethalodelphis obliquidens. The sequence continues at coordinate 7,594,523 of NW_020837979.1, read as the reverse complement.
TGGATTTTATGAGGATAAACGTAGGCACTGAAGCAATCGTATGAGACAGCTCAGATACAAAGTACACAGTGAGAAGAGGCCCCAAGACAGAACTGGACACCAAAATCTAAGAGAGGCAGAAAAGAAACCATGCATTTATCTTGATCAGCAGCACCGGAAGGGAGCTGAGGCTGGTAAATGGTCTGAGCAATTTCCACAACCTCATTAAACTAAGAAAAATCAGAACAACCGTTTCAGCTTCTCTATCAAGCTAGATAATCTAAGGCTACTATTCTGACATCTAAACAAAACAAACCTTGGAAAGACTCTTTTTAATTTATATTGTAATCTCTGCTTTACTCAATCAAGGATGGAATCGTTCTGTACAAAACAGAATTAAGAAATATAAATCTGCCTGTCTCATAAAGCTAGCCTTAAAAATAGTCAATTATATTATTCTTTGGCCCTTACATAAAGGACCACAGAGTAAATACCTCTGAAGAATTCTGTGGCAGGGAAGAAAGCCTCCCCTGCTTAACTGTCATAGTTCCCTGTATTGAACAATGTATTAATAAGCAGCTCTAGTTTCCGTAATTTGCTGGCTTTAGGAGGAAAGGAAGGGAGGGGGGTTGTGATTAGGAAAGGGCATACAGGGGAGCCTCAGGGTGCCAACAAGGTTCTATTTATTGACCTGGTTCCTGGTTAAATAAAATTCATTACTATACACCCATGGTTTAGGCACTTTTCCATATGTGTTAACTGACAATGGAAGAAATGTTAAAAAAGATACTATTCACAAACACAAAACTACAAACAATTATACTATAACAATTTTAACAAGAGGCACACGAGAGTTATGTGATAAAAACTATAAGCCTTTTCCTGGAGCCTGTAATGGAAGAAAAAATGAAGTCATTTATTAATCCCAATCTTGCAGAAAAAAATAGATAAATCCTACCCTAAACTAATAATAAATGCAACACTTTTTAAAACATCAACGAAAATTTTCTGGAACTTGAATTTTGACATGTGATTCTAAAATTCATGTAAAAAACAGAATGTTTTTAAAAGGTCAAAAAAATCTAGAAATAATAATAGGTAACTTGCTCTGAAATCAGAACATACTATATAAGGCTATAGAAATGAAAACCATGTTAAATGCCAAGTCTAAATAGTAGGGACAAGGGCCGATCACGCCAAGCAGATTGTGTCCAAAATGAGCATGAGTGAACTGTCCTGTGATTTCTTCCCCCTTTACCTCTTACCACTCACATGGTGCCAAGATAGTGAATTCTAGACCTCTGTCACTAAAAAAGAACTAGAACCCTTTGGAAAAATAACTTTAAGATGAACCTGGAGCATTCTTGTGTCAAATAAGAAAATGTTATTTTATTTTACTTTATTTTAACATCTTTATTGGAGTATAATTGCTTTACCATGGTGTGTTAGTTTCTGCTGGATAACAAAGTGAATCGGTTATATGCATACATATATCCCCATATCCCCTCCTTCTTGCGTCTCCCTCCCACCTTCCATACCCCACCCCTCTACGTGGTCACAAAGCACCGAGCTCATCTCCCTGCGCTATGCAGATGCTTGCCACTAGCTATCTTATATTTGGTAGTGTATATATGTCAGTGCTGCTCTCTCACTTCATCCCAGCTTACCCTTCCCCCTCCCCATGTCCTTAAGTCCATTCTCAACATCTCTGTCTTTATTTCTGTCCTGCCCTTAGGTTAATCAGAACCTTTTTTTTTTTCTTAGATTCCATATATATGTGTAGCATACAATACTTGTTTTTCTCTTTCTGACTTACTTCACTCTGGATGACAGACTCTATGCCCATCTACCTCACAACAAATAACTCAATTTCGTTTCTTTTTATGGCTAATATTCCATTGTATGTATGATCTTCCTTATCCACTCACCTGTCGATGGACACTTAGGCTGCTTCCATGTCCTGGCTATTGTAAATAGTGCTGCAATGAACGTTGTGGTACATGACTCTTTTTGAACTATGGTTTTCTCAGGGTATATGCCCAGTAGTGGAATTACTGAGTCATATGGTAGTTCTACTTTTAGTTCTTTAAGGAACCTCCATACTGTTCTCCATAGAGGCTGTATCAATTTACATTCCCACCAGCAGTGCAGGAGGGTTCCTTTTCTCCACACCCTCTCCAGCATTTACTGTTTGTAGATTTTCTGATGATGGCCATTCTGACCGCTGTGAGGTGATATCTCACTGTAGTTTTGATTTGCATTTCTCTAATGACTGGTGATGTTGAGCATCTTTTCATGTGTTTGTTGGCAGTCTGTATATCTTCTTTGGAGAAATGTCTATTTCAGTCTTCTGCCCATTTTTGGATTGGGTTGTTTGCTTTTTTGAGATTGAGCTGCATGAGCTGCTTCTATATTTCGGACATTAATCGTTTGTCAGTTGCTTCATTTGCAAATATTTTCTTGCATTCTGAGAGTGGTCTTTTCATTTTGTTTATGGTTTCCTTTGCTGTGCAAAAGCTTTTAAGTTTCATTAGGTCCCATTTGTTTATTTTTGTTTTTATTTCCATTTCTCTAGGAGGTGGGTCAAAAAGGATCTTGCTGTGATTTATGTCATAGAGTGTTCTGCCTATATTTTCTTCTAAGAGTTTGATAGTGTCTGGCGCTACATTTGGTCTTTAATCCATTCGGAGTTTATTTTTGTGTATGGTGTTAGGAAGTGTTCTAATTTCATTCTTTTACATGCAACTGTCCAGCTTTCCCAGCACCACTTACTGAAGAGGCTGCCTTTTCTCCACTGTATACTCTTGTCCCCTTTAGCAAAAATAAGGTGACCATATGTGCGTGGGGTTCTCTCTGGGCTTTCTATCCTATTCCATTGATCTATATTTCTGTTTTTGTGCCAGTACCATACTGTCTTGATTACTGTAGCTTTGTAGTATAGTCTGAAGTCTGGGAACCTGATTCTTCCAGCTCAGTTTTTCTTTTTTAGATTGCTTTGGCTATCGGGGTCGTTTGTGTTTCCATATAAATTGTGATTTTTTTTTGTTCTAGTTCTGTGAAAAATGCCAGTGCTAGTTTGATGGGGATTGCATTGAATCTGTAGATTGCTTTGGGTAGTATAGTCATTTTCACAATGTTGATGCTTCCAATCCGAGGACATGGTATATCTCTCCATCTGCTTGTACCACCTTTAATTTCTTTTATCAGTGTCTTATAGTTTTCTGCATACAGGACTTTTGTCTCCTTAGGTAGGTTTATTCCTAGGTATTCCATCCTTTTTGCTGCAATGGTAAATGGGAGTGTTTCCTGAATTTCTCTTTCAGATTTTTCATCATTTGTGTATAGGAATGCAAGAGATTTCTGTGCATTAATTTTGTATCCTGCTAGTCTACCAAATTCACTGATTAGTTCTAGTAGTAGTTTTCTGGTAGCATCTTTAGGCTTCTCTATGTATAGTAACATATTATCTGCAAACAGTTTTACTTCTCTTCTGATTTGGATGCCTTTTATTTCTTTTTCTTCTCTGATTGCTGTGGCTAAAACTTCCAAAACTATGTTGAATAACTGTGGTGAGAGTGGGCAACCTTGTCTTGTTCCTTATCTTAGAGGAAATGCTTTCAGTTTTTCACCATTGAGAACAATGTTGGCTGTAGGTTTGTCATACATGGCTTTTATTATGTTGAGGTAGGTTCCCTCTATGCCTACTTTCTGGAGAGTTTTTTTATCATAAATGGGTGTTGAATTTTCTCGAAAGCTTTTTCTGCATCTATTGAGTTTATCATATAGTTTTTATCCTTCAATTTGTTAATATGGTGTAGCAAATTGACTGATTTCATACATTGAAGAATCCTTGCATTCTTGAGATAAACCACACTTGATCATGGTGTATGATCCTTTTAATGTGCTGTTGGATTCTATTTGCTAGTATTTTGTTAAGGATTTTTGTATCTATGTGCATCAATGATGTTGGCCTGTAGTTTTCTTTTTTTGTGACATCTCTGTATGGTTTTGGTATCAGGGTGATGATGGCCTCATAGAATGAGTTTGGGAGTGTTACTCCCTCTGCTATATTTTGGAAGAGTTTCAGAAGGGTAGGTGTTAGTTTTTCTCTAAATGTTTGATAGAATTCTCCTGTGAAGCCATCTAGTCCTGGGCTTTTGTTTGTTGGAAGATTTTTAATCCCAGTTTCAGTTTCAGTGCTTGTGACTGGTCTCTTTATATTTTCTATTTCTTCCTGGTTCAGTCTCGGAAGGCTGTGCTTTTCTAAGAATTTGTCCATATCTTCCAGGTTGTCCATTTTATTGGCATAGAGTTGCTTATAGTAATCTCCCATGATCCTTTATATTTCTGCAGTATCAATTGTTACTTCTCCTTTTTCATTTGTAATTCATTTGTAATTTGATCTGAGTCTTCTCCCTTTTTCTCCTTGAGGAGTCTGGCTAATGGTTTATCAAGTGTGTTTATCTTCTCAAAGAACCAGCGTTTAGTTTTATTGATCTTTGTTACTGTTTTCTTCATTTCTTTTTCATTTATTTCTGATCTGATCTTTAAGATTTCTTTCCTTCTGCTAACTTTGGGGGTTTTTTTTTGTTGTTCTTCTTTCTGTAATTGCTTTAGGTGCAAAGTTAAGCTGTTTGATATTTTTCTTGTTTCTTGAGGTAGGACTGTATTGCTATAAACTTCCCTCTTAGAACTGTTTTTGCTGCATCCCATAGGTTTTGGGTCATCGTGTTTTCATTGTCATTTGTTTCTAGGTATTTTTTGATTTCTTCAGTGATCTCTTGGTTATTTAGTAGTGTATTGTTTAGCCTCCATGTGTTTGTATTTTCTAGGTTTTTTTTCCCTGTAATTGATATCTAGCCTTATAGCATTGTGGTTTGAAAAGATACTTGATATGATTTCAACTTTCTTAAATTTACCAAGGCTTGATTTGTGACCCAAGATATGGTCTATCCTGTAGAATGTTCCATGAGCACTTGAGAAAAAAGTTTATTCTGTTGTTTTGGGATGGAATGTCCTATAAATATCAATTAAGTCTATCTTGTTTAATGTATCATTTAAATCTTGTGTTTCCTTATTTGTTTTCATTTTGGATGATATGTCCATTGGTGAAAGTGGGGTGTTAAACTCCCCTACTATGATTGTGTTACAGTCGATTTCTCCTTTTATGGTTGTTAGGATTTGCCTTATGTACTGAGATGCTCCTATGTTGCGTGCATAAATATTTATAATTATTATATCTTCTCCTTGGATTGATCCCTTGATCATTATGTAGTGTCCCTCTTTGTCTCTTGTAACAGTCTTTATTTTAAAGTCTAAGAAAATGTTATTTTTAAAAAAGGATATAGATTGCAATTTTAAAAATTTAAATTTAAAAAAATAATAAAAGGGAGAAGTTCAAGATGGCAGAAGAGTAAGACGTGGACATCACCTTCGTCCCCACAAATACATCAGAAATACATCTACATGTGGAACAACTCTTACAGAACACCTACTGAATGCTTGCAGAAGACCTCAGACCTCCCTAAAGGCAAGGAACTCCCCACGTACCTGGGTAGGGCAAAGAAAAAAGAAAAAACACAGACAAAATAATAGGGACGGGATCTGCACCCCTGGGAGGGAACTTGAAGGAGGAAAATTTCCCCACCCTAGGAAGCCCCTTCACTGTTGGAGACAGTGGGTGGCAGGGGGAAGCTTCGGAGCCACAGAGGAGAGCACAGCAACAGGGATGCAGACGGCAAAGCGGAGAGATTCCCGCACAGAGGATCGATGCCAACCAGCACTCACCAGCCTGAGAGGCTTGTCTGCTCATCCGCCTGGGCAGGTCGGGGCTGGGAGCTGAGGCTCGGGCTTCGGAGGTCAGATCCCCAGGGAAAGGACTGGGGCTGGCTGCATGAACACAGCCTTAAGCGGGCTAATGTGCCACAGCTATCAGGGAGGGAGTCTGGGAAAAAGTCTGGAACTGTCTAAGAGGCAAGAGACCATTGTTTCGGGGTGTGCGAGGAGAGGGGATTCAGAGCACCGCCTAAACGAGCTCCAGAGACGGGCGTGAGCCGTGGCTATCAGCACAGACACCAGAAACGGGCATGAAATGCTAAGGCTGCTGCTGCAGCCACCAAGAAGCATGCGTGCAAGCACAGGTCCCTATCCACACCTCCCCTCCTGGGAGCCTGTGCAGCCTGCCAATGCCGGGGTCCCGTGATCCAGGGACAACTTTCCAGAACACACAGCGCACCTCAGGCTGTTGAAACGTCATGCTGACCTCTGCTGCTGCAGGCTGGCCCTGCATCCATACCCCTCCCTCTCCCCAGCCTGAGTGAGCCGGAGCCCCCTAATCAGCTGCTACTTTAACCCCATCCTCTTTGGACGGGAACAGACGCCCTCAGGAGACCTACACGCAGAGGTGAGGCCAAATCCAAAGCTGAACCCTGGGAGCTGTGCGCACAAAGAAGAGAAAGGGAAGTCTCTCCCAGCAGCCTCAGAAGCAGCGGATTAAATCTCCAAAATCAACTTGATGTACCCTGCACCTGTGGAATACCTGAATACACAACGAATCATCCCAAAATTGAGGCAGTGGACTTTGGGAGCAACAATATATATTTTTTATTCCTTTTTCTCTTTCTGTGAATGTGTATTTGTATGCTGCTTTGTGCGATTTTGTCTGTATAGCTTTGCTGTTACCATTTGTCGTAGGGTTCTGTCTATATGGTTTTTTTTTTTTTTGGTTTTTTTTAGTATACTTTTTAGTGCTTGTAATCATTGGTGGATTTGTTTTTTGGTTTAGTTGCTCTCTTCTTTCTTTCTTTTACTTTTTCCTTTTTTATTACTTTTCAATTTCATTTTTAATAATTATTTTTTATTTTAATAAATTTACTTTTTCTTTCTTTCTTTCTTTTTTTCTCCCTTTTCTTCTGAGCCGTGTGGCTGACAGGGTCTTGTTGCTCCGGCCAGGTGTCAGGCCTGTGCCTCTGAGGTGGGAGAGCCAAGATCAGGGCATTGGTCCACCAGAGAGCTCCCAGCTACACATAATATCAAACAGCAAAAGCTCTCCCAGAGATGTCCATCTCAACGCAAAGACCCAGCTCCACTCAACGACCAGCAAGCTACAGTGCTGCACATCCTATGACAACCAACTAGCAAGACAGGAACACAACCGCACGCATTAGCAGAGAGACTGCCTACAATCATAATAAGGTCACAGACACCCCAAAACACACCACTGGACACGGACCTGACCACCAGAAAGACAAGATCCAGCCCCATCGACCAGAACACAGGCACTAGTCCCCTACACCAGGAAGCCTACACAACCCACTGAACCAGCCTTAGACACTGGGGTCAGACAACAAAAACAACGGGAACTACGAACATGCAGCCTGTGAAAAGGAGACCCAAAACACAGTGAGTTAAGCAAAACGAGAAGACAGAGAAACACACAGCAGATGAAGAAGCAAGGTAAAAACCCACCAGACCTAACAAATGAAGAAGAAATAGGCAGTCTACCTGAAAAAGAATTCAGAATAATGATAGTAAAGATGATCCAAAATCTTGGAAGTAGAATAGAGAAAATACAAGAAACGTTTAACAAGGACATAGAAAAACTAAAGAGCAAACAAACGATGAACAACACAATATATGAAATTAAATATTCTCTAGAAGGAATCAATAGAATAAATGAGGCAGAAAAACGGATAAGTGACCTAGAAGATAAAATAGTGGAAATAACTACTGCAGAGCAGAATAAAGAAAAAAGACTGAAAAGAACTGAGGACAGTCTCAGAGACCTCTGCGACAATATTAAACGCACCAACATTCGAATTATTGGGGTTCCAGAAGAAGAGGAGAAAAAGGAAGGGATGAGAAAATATTTGAAGACATTATAGGTGAAACCTTCCCTAATATGGGAAAGGAAATAGTTAATCAAGTCCAGGAAGTGCAGAGAGTCCCATACAGGATAAATCTAAGGAGAAACATGCCAAGACACATATTAATCAAACTATCAAAAATTAAATAAAGAAAAAATATTAAAAGAGGCAGGGGAAAAACAACAAATAACATACAAGGGAATCCCCATAAGGTTAACAGCTGATCTTTCAGCAGAAACTCTGCAAGCCAGAAGGGAATGGCAGGACATATTTAAAGTGCTGAAAGGGAAGAACCTACAACCAAGATTACTCTACCCAGCAAGGATCTCATTCAGCTTTGACAGAGAAATTAAAAACTTTACAGACAAGCAAAAGCTAAGAGAATTCACCACCACCAAACCAGCTCTACAACAAATGCTAAAGGAACTTCTCTAAGTGGGAAACACAAGAGAAGAAAAGGACCTACAAAAACAAACCCAAAACAATGAAGAAAATGGTAGTAGGACCATACATATTGATACTTACCTTAAATGTAAATGGATTAAATGCTCCAACCAAAAGACATAGACTGGCTGAATGGATACAAAAATAAGACCCATGTATGTGCTGTATACAAGAGACCCACTTCAGGGCTTCCCTGGTGGCGCAGTGGTTGAGAGTCCGCCTGCCGATGCAGGGGACGTGGGTTCGTGCCCCGGTCCGGGAGGATCCCACATGCCACGGAGCGGCTGGGAACGTGAGCCATGGCCACTAGGCCTGCGCGTCCGGAGCCTGTGCTCCATGGTGGGAGAGGCCACAGCAGTGAGAGGCCCACGTACAGCAAAAAAAAAAAAAAAAGAGAGACCCACTTCAGACCTAGAGACACATACAGACTGAAAGTGAGGGGATGGAAAAAGATATTCCATGCAAATGGAAATCAAAAGAAAGCTGGAGTAGCAATTCTCGTATCAGACAAAATAGATATTAAAATAAAGACTATTACAAGAGACAAAGAAGGACACTAAATAATAATCAAGGGATCAATCCAAGAAAAATATATAACCATTTTAAATATTTATGCACCCAACAAAGGAGCACCTCAATACATAAGGCAAATACTAACAGGCATAAAAGGGGAAATCTACAGTAACACAATCATAGTAGGGGACTTTTAACACCCCACTTTAACCAATGGATAGATCATCCAAAATGAAAATAAATAAGGAAACACAAGTTTTAAATGATACATTAAACAAGATGGACTTAATTGATATTTATAGGACATTCCATCCAAAAACAACAGAATACACATTTTTCTCAAGTGCTCATGGAACATTCTCCAGGATAGATCATATATTGGGTCACAAATCAAGCCTTGGTAAATTTAAGAAAATTGAAATCATATCAAATATCTTTTCTGACCACAACGCTATGAAACTACATATCAATTACAGGAAAAAATTTGTAAAAAATACAAACACATGGAGGCTAAACAATACACTACTAAATAACCAAGAGATCACTGAAGAAATCGAAGAAGAAATCAAAAAATACCTAGAAACAAATGACAATGAAAACACGACGACCCAAAACCTATGGGATGCAGCAAAAGCAGTTCTAAGAGGGAAGTTTATAGCGATACAATCCTACCTCAAGAAACAAGAAAAATATCAAATAAACAACCTAACCTTATACCTAAAGCAATTAGAGAATGAAGAACAAAAAAAACCCCCCAAAGTTAGAAGGAAAGAAATCTTAAAGATCAGATCAGAAATAAATGAAAAAGAAATGAAGAAAACAGTAACAAAAATCAATAAAACTAAACGCTGGTTCTTTGAGAAGATAAACAAAATTGATAAACCATTAGCCAGACTCCTCAAGAAAAAAAGGAGAAGGCTCAAATCAACAGAATTAGAAATGAAAAAGAAGTAACGACTGACACTGCAGAAATACAAAGGATCATGAGAGATTACTACAAGCAACTCTATGCCAATAAAATGGACAACCTGGAAGAAATGGACAAATTCTTAGAAAAGCACAACCTTCCAAGACTGAACCAAGAAGAAACAGAAAATATAAACAGACCAATCATAAACACTGAAATTGAGACTGTGATTAAAAATCTTCCAACAAACAAAAGCCCAGGACCACATAGCTTCACAGGCGAATTCTACCAAACAGCTAGAGAATAGCTAACATCTGTCCTTCTCAAACTCTTCCAAAATACATCAGAGGGAGGAACACTCCCAAACTCATTCTATGAGGCCATCACCACCCTGATTCCAAAACCTGAGAAAGATGTCACAAAAAAGAAAACTACAGGCCGATATCACAGATGAATATAGATGCAAAAAAACCTCAACAAAATACTAGCAAACAGAATCCAACAGCGCATTAAAAGGATCATACACCATCATCAATGGGGTTTATCCCAGGAATGCAAGGATTCTTCGATATACGCCAATCAACCAATGTGGTACACCATATTAACAAACTGAAGGATAAAAACCATATCATCATCTCAATAGATGCAGAAAAAGCTTCTGAAAAAATTCAACACCAATTTATGATAAAAACCCTCCAGAAAGTAGGCATAGAGGCAACTTTTCCCAACATAATAAAGGCCATATATGACAAACCCAGAGCCTACATCCTTCTCAATGGTGAAAAATTGAAACCATTTCCACTAAGATCAGGAACAAGACAAGATTGCCCAGTCTCACCACTAGTTTTCAACATAATTTTGGAAGTTTTAGCCACAGCAATCAGAGAAGAAAAAGAAATAAAAGGAATCCAAATCACAAAAGAAGAACTAAAGCTGTCACTGTTTGCAGATGACATGATACTATACATAGAGAATCCTAAAGACACTAACAGAAAACTACTAGAGCTAATCAATGAATCTGGCAGAGTAGCTGGAAAGAAAATTAATGCATAGAAATCTCTTGCATTGCTATATATTAATGATGAAAAATCTGAAAGGAAGGAAACACTCCCATTTATCATTGCAACAAAAAGAATAAAATACCTAGGAATAAGCCTACCTAGGGAGACAAAAGACCCGTATGCAGAAAACTATAAGACACTGATGAAAGAAATGAAAGATGATACAAACAGATGGAGAGATATACCATATTCTTGGATTGGAAGAATCAATACTGTGAAAATGACTATACTACCCAAAGCAATCTACAGATTCAATGCAATCCCTATGAAACTACCAATGGCATTTTTCACAGAACTAGAACAAAAAATTTCACAATTTGTAAGGAAACACAATAGACTCCAAATAGCCAAAGCAATCTTGAGAAAGAAAAACAGAGCTAGAAGAATCAGGCTCCCTGATCTGACTATACTACAGAGCTACAGTAACCAAGACAGTATGGTACTGGCACAAAAACAGAAATATAGATCAATGGAACAGGATAAAAAGCCCAGAGATAAACCCACGTACATATGGTCACCTTATTTTTGATGAAGGAGGCAAGAGTATACAATAGAGAAAAGACAGCCTCTTCAATAAGTGTTGCTGGGAAAATTGGACAGCTACTTGTAAAAGAATGAAATCAGAACACTCCCTAACACCATACCCAAAAATAAACTCAAAATGGATTAAAGACCAAATGTAAGGCCAGACACTATCAAACTCTTAGAGGAAAATATAGGCAGAACACTCTATGACATAAATCACAGCAAGATCCTTTTTGACCCACCTTCTAGAGAAATGGAAATAAAAATAAACAAAGGGGACCTAATGAAACTTCAAAGCTTTTGCACAGCAAAGGAAACCATAAACAAGACGAAAAGACAACCCTCAAAATGGGAGAAAAGATTTGCAAATGAAGCAACTGACAAAGGATTAATCTCCAAAACATACAAGCAGCTCATGCAGCTCAATATCAAAAAAACAAACAACCCAACCCAAAAATGGGCAGAAGACCTAAATAGACATTTCTCCAAGGAAGATATACAGATTGCCAACAAACACATGAAAAGATGCTCAACATCACTAATCATTAGAGAAATGCAAATCTAAACTACAAAGAGGTATCACCTCACACCAGTTAGAATGGCCATCGTCAAAAAATCTACAAACAATAAATGCTGGAGAGGGCGTGGAGAAAAGGGAACCCTCTTGCACTGTTGGTGGGAATGTAAATTGATACAGCCACTATGGAGAACACTATGAAGGTTCCTTAAAGAACTAAAAATAGAACTACCATATGACCCAGCAAACCCATACTGAGCATATACCGTGAGAAAACCATAATTCAAAAAGAGTCATGTACCACAATGTTCACTGCAGCTCTATTTACAATAGCCAGGACATGGAAGCAACCTAAGTGTCCATTGACAGATGAATGGATAAAGAAGATGTGGCAAATATATACAATGGGATATTACTTAACCATATAAAGAAATGAAATTGAGTTATTTGTAGCGAGGTGGATGGACCTAGAGTCTGTCATAGAGTGAAGTTAGTCAGAAAGAGAAAAACAAATACCATATGCTAACACATATATATGGAATGTAAAAAAAAAAAAAAAGTGCTGAAGAACCTCGGGGCAGGACAGGAATAAAGACACAGACGTAGAGAATGGACTTGAGGACATGGGGAGGGGGAAGTGTTAGCTGGGACGAAGTGAGAGCGTGGCATGGACTTATATACACTACCAAATGTAAAATAAATAGCTAGTGGGAAGCAGCTGCATAGCACAGGGAGATCAGCTCGGTGCTTTGTGACCACCTAGAGGGGTGGGATAGGGAGGGTGGGAGGGAGACGCAAGAGGGAGGAGATATGGGGATATAGGTATATGTATAGCTGATTCACTTTGTTATAAAGCAGAAAGTAACAAACCATTGTAAAGCAATTATACTCCAATAAAGATGTTAAAAATAAATAAATAAATAAAAATGAATTCCTTGAGGACAGAAGTCAAAAAAAAAAAAATAAGATAGGACATATCATAAGGGCACAGGAAGCCACTCGAGGTGCTCCCCCTGGCTGAATTCACTGCAATTTAAGTACCAAAATAAATACTGATGGTAATGAATTATAACTTATTAAATAAAGTAAGAATCTGTGAGTCCATATTAATAAATAACAACTAACAGATGAGAGAAAAGTGTTTCTTACAGTGGAATGCCAGCTTATAAATGATGAAAGAAGGACGAATGTTAGAAAATCACCCCTTTGCAACTGTCCAAGCAATAACTGAGTCAGGCAAAAATCAAAAATGGATTCTAGAGAAAGACGAATGCTGTATGACATCACCTATATGTGGAATCTAAAAAATACAGCAAATTAGTGAATATAACAAAAAAGAAGCAGACTCACACATATAGTGAACAGACTAGTGGTTACCAGTGGGGAAAGGGAAGAGGGGAAGAGTCAGACAGGGGATGGGGAGTGGGAGGTAGAAACTACTGGGTATAGGATAGATTCCAGAATGTACTGTACAACATGGCGAATATAGCCAATATTTTGTAATAATTGTAAATGAGAAGTAACTTTTAAAAATTGTGTCAATTTTTTTTTAAATTTTTAATCAAAAAAGAAAAAAGGATGCCAAAACCGGTAGGTGAAAGTTTAATGAGGAACAGGATATGTGTATCATCTCAAAGTATCTTCCCACAAAGTAGCCATTCATTTACGAAAGGAAAAACGCTACCTTTATCTTGGAGAAACCTGGCAGGTATCATGTTAATCACATGATCAAAGTTCACATCAGCAGTAACGGACCAGACATCATGTGCCCTCTGCCATGATGCACAGAGGACACACCTTATTTATGTGGTATTCTTGCCAAAAATGCATCATCTGAACCTAATCTCAAGGAAACATCAGACACATCCAAAGTGAGCAACAATGCACAAAACAAAAAGCTTCTGCTATAAAAAATGTCAAGGTCATCGAAGACAGAGGCTTAGGAACTGCCCCAGACAACAGACTGAAGGGGACGAGACAACTACATACAAACTACAATCCTGGATGGGATACTGGACCAGAAAGAAAAAAAACGCTATAAAGAACGTTATTAGAACAAAGTAACAGAAGATAGACGACAGAGTATGTAACATTGTGCCAAAGAGTATGCCAAAGAGTATGTAACACTGTACCAATGATACATTTCCTAAATTTGACACCTGAACTGTTGTAATGTAAGAGAATTCCCTGTTGCTAGGAAATAAAATTATTTAGGAGTAAAAAGGCACAATTTCTGTAATTTACTCTCAAATGGTCCTGAAAAGAAACTAATATCTGTAGATACATAAAAAGATGATAGAGGCAAAAAGTTCACAGTACGTAAAATGCATAGAGAAGTTGTTTGTACCGTCCTTATAACTCTGCATTTCTTCATTTGAAACTTTTTTAAAAATTAAGTTTTTAAGAAGTAAGCAGGAGGAGGGGATGGCGTACAGGTTCAGTCTTTTAGCAGCTCTTGAGTGGTGGGAGGGCTATGGATCTGGGCGTAGCCTCTGCCCTACATGCATTTTCTTGGTACTTTTGGGAACCATCTTCCCGAAGGCCAGCCTCACCAAGTAAGGAGAGTAGCCAGTAGCAGTGGACAAATACTCCCACTCCAAATTCCAAACTGCCCACCTGCTTTGAGGTGAACTGGCCATGCTTTTGAAAAGATCCCTGGGGCCCACGGACCGCTGGATAAAATCACACGTATTTTCTTTCAGGTCCAGATGTGACTAGTGCTCTTACTGCAGAGCCCACAGCTGTGAAAGGGCTCAGCATGAGGTCACTTCCCATCTCGCTCGCATCCATCCTTTGCTTCTAACACCACCCTTCCGTATTAAAAGTGTTCTCTCCTGGGAGTTTGGGGTTAGCAGATGCAAACTACTATATACAAAATGGATAAACAACAAGGTCCTACTGTATAGCACACAAACTCTATTCAGTATCCTGTAAGAAACCATAATGGAAAAGAATGTGAAAAAAGAATATTTATATGTGTAATATTTATGTGTAAAACTGAATCACTTTGCTGGATACCTGAAACTAACACATTGTAAACCAACTATACTTCAATAAAATACATTTTAAAACATAATAAAAAAAAATAAAAGTGTTGTCTCCATGACATCAGAGCAAGTCCACACTCTACCTAGAAAGCCAAGACTATGCAGTAAAGCTCTCAGCTAGTCCTGCTAGGAATTCCACGGGACACTGTTGGCTCTTCTAAGCAGAGAGCAGTTACACATGGTCTTTCTACAACCCTCCCTTGCAGCGTATCCTCCACAGTCCACACAAACATAGCGTTACTAGTGACCTCTAGAATTTTCTCCATTCATATTTCGCATAGTACTACCGTGCTCTCTTGGGGACAGTGGCTTACCAGCTCTCAGAAAAAGTTCAAACCGTAACATAATAGACAAAATCCTCCTTCAAATTAGTGATATGTGTTTGACAATTTCCTGTTTTCAACATTAGTATCAAAATTCTTATTTTTGCATTTCTCTGAATCATTTCAATCAGTTTCTGTGCAGGAACCTAGCAGGAACCCATGAGGAAACTTTCACACTATCATCTTACTGGAAGTCCCTGGTTTTGTTTACCATTTTGTTTTTACTGAAGATTGAATCTAACTTTTTTTAATTGTAGAAAAGCACATATCCAGATTAGACAAATCTAAGTATAAATCACATTCTGTGAACCTAAGAATCTGAAACAGAAAATTTCTAAAGAAACCACTTTAATTCCTTCAAATCAAGTAATCAAGTCAGTTTTCCAGTGAAAAGGGTACCTTTAGGCTTTCAAAGAATTACTGGTTGAACCATATGAAACTGCTTATATTTGACCACTTTTGACAAAAAATAGCAATTTCAGATTGTTCAGCAAATTAAATAAGTCTTAGATTCAACAATGTAATTTAAAAATCTATAAATAGTATAGATGAAAAATTAACATAAAGATGCACAAATAACTAACCTGATACATAAAAACAGAACAGAAAAGTTCATTTTTCAAATAGTACCTTGTTATTAGCAAGACTCGGAGGATACTACTTAATTCTATGAGCTAACATTTAAAAATGGGCTTTTTATGTTGAAATTAAAATTACCAAAAATTAAACCCACTTTTAAATAATTTAATTTTAATATTTATTAAATCATAAAATTCTGGCACTGGAAAGAATGTTGACAAGTCATCTGCATTCCTCTGTTCTTTAGTACTACCCTGAACTACTTCATACAGATAAAACTTTTTGAAAAATATGAAAAACTCCCTGAGTAACAGATTCCAAAACTTACCAAGTTGTATACTTCAGGAAGTCACTGACTGAAAACATTTTATTTCACATTCACCATTCTTATACAACCATTTTTAAATAGAAAGGAGAAGGCTTAATGTGAAATTATGGACAATTTAATATTACAAATATCTTACAGAAAAAATTAAAGAACTGGATTCAGAAGGTAGTTTAGGAGAGCTAAAGCCTAGAAAAACCGAAAGACAGGAGTCCAGATGAAATAGGTTAAAAGACCAGAATTTGAAAAGACAATTCTAATGAGCTAAAAATGGTTAGCGAAAAGTGACAAACAAGACTGGGTCTCTCATTTCTTTAACTTTATTGTGCATAAGAACCACCAGGAAGAGCTTGTTAAAACACAAAATTCTGGACCCTATCTCCAAAGATGCTGATTCCACAGGTCTGACATGGGGCCTGAGAATTTCTAACAAGCTCCAAGGTGATGCTGGGCCACTGAGTGAATAGCTCTAAGGGAGAGTATACGGTCCTCAATGTAGGTCTGGTCTCTAGCAGCCTGGAAATCTATGCTGTTCTGCTCTCCTTTGGACTAGATGTTAAGAACTCCAGGGACAGGAGGGGTTCATCAAAAATTTCAGGTCCATAATCCTCAAGATGACACTTGGGGCAGAGAGGGTTTCAAAATATCCAGTGGACACCTATTTCCAAGGTGTCTTTTAAGAGTTACAGGAATTAACAAGATCAATCCCTATTTTTGGAGTATTTCAGTCAGGACCCACGGATTATGAAAAGACCTGTACTCTTCTAAACTCAAAAGGGAAAATGGGGCTCATAGATATACAGAATCATATATTTTATTTACATTAAAACAAAGAATATAATTCTATTTGTTTCTTCACATAATGTTTTCACTATGCTTACAAAACAGGACCCTAAGTAGTGAATATCAGATACGCTATGGTTGAAAAGTTTTCTGGAACATGATCACTAGTTCTGAGTTGTCCCATAAGTAATATCATCATTAATGCTGTCATTCCAAACAAACTTCTAGGGAGAGGTTTAATAAGTAAATCCATCCACTGACCTTATAAAGCACAAAACCTTAAGATATAAAATGATGCTGCATATACCTATAACACACACTTTCTTAGAAATATTTTCTCCATCTAAATAGTTGCAATCATTTTCCTTGATTTCCCTTGAAGACAGGGTAATCTATTTTTTAGTAATTTTATCATTAAGTCCCAAATTCTATTACCATTGTGAAATGAGAAGAAAAAACAATAATTTGCATAACCTAGGATAATGTTCATTAAAGTAAACTTAGCCATAACAACAGTTTTTTACTTCTAAAAAATATAAAATTATGATTTTATGCAATCTGGGTTTTTGAAATTCAACAAGCCGTAAGGAGCTTGGAGTAAAAATCACCAAATGGTTATAAACTAATTTTCCTTAAGGACTTAAACTTATTGGCAGACATTTTCTATAAAGGTGTTGATTTGTTCCCAAAAGAAAAAAAAAATCTGTATTCTAAAAGATATAAAGGTATTTATGTTTCTATGAAGAATCACTCAAGACAGAGCATTTTATTCTTCATTAGAATCATCTTTACTTAAAAGGATACTGGGGCTTCCCTGGTGGCGCAGTGGTTGAGAGTCTGCCTGCTGATGCGGGGGACACAGGTTCGTGCCCCGGTCTGGGAAGATCCCACATGCCACGGAGCAGCTGGGCCCGTGAGCCATGGTCGCTGAGCCTGCGCATCTGGAGCCTGTGCTCTGCAACGGGAGAGGCCACAACAGTGAGAGGCCCGCGAAAAAAAAAAAAAAAAAAAAAAAAAAAAAAAAAAAGAAGGATACTGGTAATTAATCAATTCTACACTGTGGACTAGCTCTACCAATGAAGGTGGTGTCCTCTTACTGTATCTCCCTAGCTGGACATGGTTACTCCTTTTATGACTAATTTCGCGATTTCTTCTTCCCTCTCCTCACTTTCCTCTTTTCCTTATTTTCCACGTTTCTCCCGTCATATACTTCTGCAAAACCCTTTTCAAATTCTTCTTCTGTGTTTCGTTCTGGACTTTTCATTTTCAACCACATGCTTCATATCTCTCACTTCTTTCCTTCTTTCATATTCAGTCTCCCCCATCCACCTCACAATATCCCCATCTTCTCTGTTGTCTATGTTTCAAATTACCGAGGACTTTTTTTCTTTTGTTTTTAATTTATGGCTGTGTTGGGTCTTCATTGCTACACGCAGGCTTTCTTTATTTGCATCGAGCGGGGGCTACTCTTCATGGCGGTGCGCGGGCCTCTCACTGCAGTGGCTTCTCTTGTTGTGGAGCACGGGCTCTAGGCACGCGGGCTTCAATATTTGTGGCACGTGGGCTCTAGAGCGCAGGCTCAGTAGTTGTGGCACACAGGCTTAGCTGCTCCACAGCATGTGGCATCTTCCCGGACCGGGGCTTGAACCTGTGTCCCCTGCATTGGCAGGCAGATTCTTAACAACGGCACCACCAAGGAAGCCCCTACCGAGGACTTTATTCTCTGACTGATGTAAACAGTCTACCTGCCTGGAGACCCTAACTTTGTAGTTTTTTTGTAACCTTCAATGAAAACAATTGAAAATTTAGGATTTTTGCTTCTTGTACCCATAATGGCAAAGAAAGGAAACTGCGAGAGGAAAATATTTCATAATTATTAAGATGAACCAGGAAATGAATGTGGAGAGACAGTATCAGTCTGAACTCTAATAATGTTGGTAAAATTGATCATAAAAGTGAAATCTCAGACTATGAGTCTTCAGATGACAATATCCTAAATGAGTTTTCTCAGGTTCAAGATCAGGACTTCCAATTACAGAACAAAACAGAGTAGACACACTTCTCTCTATTCTTCGTGCTAAGTACAATGAAAACCCTGGACGTTACATATTAACCAAACATACAGAAAACTCTGAACAGTAAAGAGAAGAAGGCAGACAGAGAGATCCCTGCCCCAAGAAATGACAAGACAGTGAGTTCCCTGAGTTTTCTTTTTGCTTCATATATTCCAGACTGGGTACTAGAGAAGCCAGCATTCTAAAAACACCAATAGGAACACACAAAAATGCCCCAGGAAAAGCCCTCTTTGTCTAGCCAAAGCACTAAGGATGGGTGACCTAGCAAGACAGAAAAATTTTATACAATAATTGCTCTATTCTAGCCAAAGACCATGGAAAAAACCATGGTCCCACTTCCACCCCATTGGCAAAAGCCAAGCAAGGAGTCTAGACTTCCACTCTTGCCTAACTGTAACAAGGACACACACACACACACACACACACACACACACACACACACACACACA
>NW_020837979.1:7542317-7575121 GCF_003676395.1 Aethalodelphis obliquidens | reverse complement strand
CACACACACACACACACACACACACACACACACACACACACACACACTGGGGTGGTATCAGAGAAGAGTGAGGGTCAGGACTTTCACTACTGCAGCAGTAATGAGCAGTAACGTGAGGTGTCAGTGCAGGCTACATGGAAAGCAGTAACAGGGCACCTCCCCCACTGCCAGCCAGAGTGGCATCAGAAGAGGCCAAGTGAGGAGCCTGGACTTCTATCCTCACCTGGTGGTAGCGAGGTAACATTCCCCTTTCCCCTCCCAGGATGGTATCAGAAAGGGTCAGCTAAGACAGACAAACTAAATAAGACCCAGATTCTCATAATACCCAGAATGTCCCGGATACAACTGAAGTCACTTATTATACTAAGAACCAGGAAAATCTCAAGTAGAATGAGAAAAGGCAGTCAATATATGCCAACATCAAGATGACACAGACGTTGGAATTATCTGATAAGGATCTTAAAGTAGCCATCATAGAAGTGCTTCAACGGGCAAACTAAACAAATGGAAAAAATGGAAACCCTAAGCAGTTAACTAGAAGATATAAATGATAAAAACAAATGAAAATTTTAGAACAGAAAATACAATAGTTGAAACAAAAAACTTAATGGATGAGCTCAATAGCAGAATGGAGAGGACCCAATATCAGTGAATCTTGAGAAAAATAACCAAAATAACCCAATCTGAACAACAAAGAGAAAACAGACTGGAAAAAAAAAATTAACAGAGCCTCATAAACCTTTGGAACTAAATCAAAAGATCTAAAATCTTACATTCCTGTCATCAGAGCCTCAGAAGAAAAGAGAGGGCAGGGTGAAAAAAGTATTAGAAGAAATGATGGCGAATTTCAATTCCCAAATTTGGCAAAAGACATAAACCTCCATAAAGATTCAAGAAGCTGAGAAAATCCCAAACAGGATAAACCCGAAGAAACCCATGACAAAAAAAAAACACCACAAGTAAATGTCAAAAAACTAGAGACAAAGAAAAAGTCTTGAAAGCAGCCAGAGAGAAACGACACATTACCCATTAGGAAAAAAATAATTTGGATAACGGCAGATTTCTCATCAAAAACCATGACAGTCAGAAGGAAGTGGCACTACATTTTTCAAGCACAGATCTTCCTGGACTTTTAATGGAATTACATTCCAATAAATCTATTGTAAGTTGAAAATATCATAAGTAGAAAATGTATTTAATACACCTCACCTACTGAACATCATAGCTTAGTCTAGCCTACCTTAAGGATGCTCAGAACACTTACGTTAGCCTACCGTTGGGCAAAGTCATCTAACACAAAGCCTATTTTATAATAAAGTATTGAGTATTTCATGTAATTTGTTGAATACTGTACTGAAAGTGAAAAACAGAATGTTTGTATGGGTACAGCATGGTAGTAGGTGTATCGACTGTTTACGCTCGTGATGGCGTGGCTGACTGGGAGCTGCAGCTCACTGCTCTGCCACTGCCCAGCATCACAAGAAGGTATTATACCACACAGTCCTAGCCCGGGAAAAGTTCAAAATTCAAAGCACGGTTTCTACTGAATGTGTATAGCTTTTGCACCCTCGTAATGTCATTAGGTAGAACCATCATTAGGAAAAACCATCATAAGTTGGGGACTGTACTGAAAAAAATATATATCAACCCCAGATTCCATATCTGGCAAAATTATCCTTAAGGAATGAAGGGGAAATCAAGATATTCTCAGACACTAGTGGAATTTGTCATCAGCAAACCTACCCTAACATGATGGCTAGAGGAAGTTCTTGAAACAGAAAGGAAATGATAAAAGAAGGAATCTTGGAACATCAAGAAGGAAGAAGGAACTAAAAGAGCAAAAATATGGGTAAACACAATAGACATTCCTTCTCTTTTCTGAGTTTTCTTAATCATGTTTGATGATTGAACCAAAACATATAATACATCTGATTTGGTTCTCAATGTGGAAGAAACAGTTAAAACAATTATAAACTGGTGAGGGAAAAAGAGCTTTTAAAAGGGAAAAGGTTTCTATATTTCACTGAAACTGATAAAATGCCCATGGCAGTAGACTATGATAAGTTATGTGTGTGTATTATAATACCTAGAGCAACCACTAAAATATCTATACAAAAGGATACCTCAAAAACACTATGAATTTAACAGTGGAATTTTAAAAAATGTTCAAGTAACCCATAAGAAGTCAGGAAAAAGATGACAAAAACAAAAAATAGAGGGAACATAGAGTGAACAAAAATAAAATGACAGACTTTATTAAACCTAACATCACTAATCACATTAAATGTAAATAGTCTAAATGTACCAATTAAAAGAGATTGGTAAAGTGGAGTAAAATACATGATCCCATTATATGCTGTCCACAAGACTGACATCCATAGCATGGAATCTTATTCAGCAATAAAAAGGAACAAACTATTGAAACAGCCAACAACTTGCATGGACCTCAATTATGCTGGGTGAAAAATGTCACTTTCATCTGGTCACATACTATATGATTCCATTTATATAACAGTTCAAAAATGACAAAGTTACAGTGATAGGTAACAGATTAGTGGTTGCCAAGAGACAGCGATGGTGAGAGATGGAAGAGCAGGCGTGACAATAAAGGGGTGGCACAAAGGGAGAGCTTTGTGGTGATAAAATTGTTGTTCATCTTGTTAGGGGTGGTGGTTACAAGAATCTGCACGTGTGATAATACAGCATAGAATTATACACACCCATGGTATCAATGTCAACTTCCTGATTTTAACATCGTACATTATATATACATAACTTATCACAACAAGTAACCATTGGGGGAACAGGATAGAAAGCCCAGAGAGAACCCCACGCACATATGGTCACCTTATTTTTGCTAAAGGGGACAAGAGTATACAGTGGAGAAAAGGCAGCCTCTTCAGTAAGCGGTGCTGGGAAAGCTGGACAGTTGCATGTAAAAGAATGAAATTAGAACACTTCCTAACACCATACACAAAAATAAACTCCGAATGGATTAAAAACCAAATGTAACGCCAGACACTATCAAACTCTTAGAGGAAAATATAGGCAGAACACTCTATGACATAAATCACAGCAAGATCCTTTTTGACCCACCTCCTAGAGAAATGGAAATAAAAACAAAAATAAACAAATGGGACCTAATGAAACTTAAAAGCTTTTGCACAGCAAGGGAAACCATAAACAAGACGAAAAGACAACCCTCAGAATGGGAGAAAATATTTGCAAATGAAGCAACTGACAAAGGATTAATCTCCAAAATTTACAAACAGCTCATGCAGCTCAATATCAAAAAAACAAACAACCCAACCCAAAAAGAAGACCTAAACAGACATTTCTCCAAAGAAGATATACAGATTGCCAACAAACACATGAAAGAATGCTCAACATCATTAATCATTAGAGAAATGCAAATCAAAACTACAATGAGATATCATCTCACACCAGTCAGAATGGCCATCATCAAAAAATCTAGAAACAATAAATGCTGGAGAGGGTGTGGAGAAAAGGGAACACTCTTGCACTCTTGGTGGGAATGTAAATTGATACAGCCACTGTGGAGAACAGTATGGAGGTTCCTTAAAAAACTACAAATAGAACTACCATATGACCCAGCAATCCCACTACTGGGCATATACCCTGAGAAAACCAAAATTCATAAAGAGTCATGTACCAAAATGTTCATTGCAGCTCTATTTACAATAGCCTGGAGATGGAAACAACTTAAGTGTCCATCATTGGATGAATGGATAAAAAAGATGTGGCACATATATACAATGGAATATTACTCAGCCATAAAAAGAAACGAAATTGAGTTATTTGTAGTGAGGTGGATGGATCTAGAGTCTGCCATACAGAGTGAAGTAAGTCAGAACAAGAAAAACAAATACCGTATGCTAACACATATATATGGAATCTAAAAAAAAAAAAAAAAGGTCATGAAGAACCTAGGGGCAAGATGGGGAAAAAGACACAGACATAGAGAATGAACTTGAGGATATGGGGAGGAGGAAGGGGAAGCTGGGACAAAGTGAGAGAGTGGCATGGACATATATACACTACCAAATGTAAAATAGATAGCTAGTGGGAAGCAGCTGCATAGCACAGGGAGATCAGCTCCGTGCTTTGTGACCACCTAGAGGGGTAGGATAGGGAGGGTGGGAGGGAGGGAGACGCAAGAGGGAAGAGATACGGGGATATATGTATAACTGATTCACTCTGTTATAAAGCAGAAACTAACACACCATTGTAAAGCAGTTATACTCCAATAAAGATGTTAAAAAACAAAACAAACAAAAAAAAAGAAGTAACCACTGGGGGAAAATGGGTGAAAGTTACATTGTATCTCTCTGTATTATCTTTGCAGCTTCCCATAATTCCATAATTCTTTTAAATAGTTTTTAAAAAGCAAAACAAAAAAGAACTGATGATTCTTTAAACAAGCAAAACGAGAATCAATGAATGAATAATCATTTCTAAAGACAAAATGGAAACAGCATTTTCATCAAGTTAGTCATTTAACTGGAAGGACCTCATCACAATGAACCATAAGAACCCAGAACATCCTGTTTTGCTGAAAGGATGGGTAACAATATTCTTTTGTCTATGATGTATTTGTGCAACAGGATATACGGGATAGGTTCATAAGCAGACAAACGATAAAGGCTTGCGTGCATACAAAAGTGATTGGAAAGAGAGGATTCAGAAATGATAAAACTTCATTGGATTGATCATTCTAAATTTAATAATGAACATGTTTTGCAATCAAGGAGCAAAGAAGATGGCTATCCTCTCTTCAACAAAATTATGAACTACAAACGTTTTCAAAAGTTTTGCGTTTTGATGATAGAGGTGCAGAAGAACTAGAAGTAATGATGAACTAGAACCCATTAGACATGTATTTGAAATCTGGAATTAGAATTTACAAGAAGGGTGTGTCCCAGGTTCACGCACGACAGTTAGTGAACAGTTAGTTGTATTCAAAGGACGTTGCCCATTTCAGTTAATATACCTACCAAACCAGAAATACGAGGATAAATATTTGTCTTTGCTATGTTTAACTTCTTGTTAAAATTTACAATAGAGTTGTTTTTCACTGTCCCTTTATTCTTATTTCTGTATTAGTTATAAAATCACTTACAATAAAAATAAATAAAAGGCGTTCACTGAACCCAGACAGTAAACACTGATGTCTATTTTTCCTGGTATAACGAGGGCTTTTAGACTGAGTTTAGGAAAACGAACACTTCCTTCCATCCACAATTCACCTTTCCACACTATCTAGAGAAAACCTCAATGGGTAGGGGTTCTAGTCTTCAGAATCATGCTGCATAAGATAGAAAGGAACAGTGAGTTCACCAAACATCTCATGATTCAGTCCACTCTAATAGTTCCTACAAGGTCATCTACACGGTTAAGCCAATGCGACATCTCCTTTATGTGGTGAGGTAAGGGGGACGGAGAGGATGGCCCTCCTCATAGAGACAGCAGAGGCTACAGTTACTATGAAAAATACACACATCCTTGGGCCCTACCCACACACCCTTCTGAATGTTGAAGCTGTTCATACACCCTGAAAATTTCATCACAAGGTAATTGCTTACCTTGGTGCTCACCTATCCTCTCTTGTTCACACAGATGCCACTGTAAGCCCTCATTTTAATCCCACACCTGGATCAGAACATAACTGTTCTCCATGCCATCCTGCATCCCCTCTATTCCCTGGACTATCACATAGCTTACTTTCTAAACTGGAAACCCTTAAATGGCTCCCTGCTTAACTCTCCAGTGTTATCTCTTAATATTGCCCAGGATCATGTCTTGCTTCAACATTCCCATACTGCTTGGAGCTCTCCAAACACACTAAGAAGTTTTATCCCTCATAGCTCAGGCAGTCTGCTTATCAGAGTCATCCTTATCTTTCTTCATTTGATAAAATTCCATTCATCCTTCAAAATACTCTTTGGTTGTCTTCCCTTTGAAGCTCTCTCTCTGACGTCTGTCCTGTCTCCTCTTTATCTTATACTTTATCTTAATGACACTCCCATTTTGCATCTACTGCATTGCACTATAATGACATACGTGTCTCCTTTTCCCTTCTAAAGTGTGAGTTCCATGATAGCAGGTGTGCCAGAAATTCCCGAGACCACACCCAGGCTTAGTGATTCACTAGGATATAGGGGACTCAGTATACAGTTATCAGCAAAGGGAAAAGACACATGGGTGTAAGTCTGGAGGAAACCAGGTACAAACTTCCAAGTCTTCTCCCAGTGGAGTGGTCCAGGACACACCTAATTCCTCCAGCGATGAGTTATGACAACACATGCAAAGTGCTGTCACCAGAGAAGCTCCTTAGAGACTCAATGCCCACGGATGTCACTGGGAGCTGGTCATGCAGACAGCCTCTGCCTAGCACACACCAAAATTCCAGACCAAACAGCTTGCACAAATAGTTTAGGCACAGTAAGCCTCTGTCATGTGGGGAAAGTTTTATGTCAGTGTTTACCAGCCAAGTTCCCAGAAGCCAGCCAAGGGCCAACCTTGCAAGCAGACCTTTCTCATGATAAGCAATCTCAGATCTGTTGTTAACTCTTTTCTTTACAGCAGGAATCCTCTTTAGGTATTTTCCTCTAACTGCCCATGCCTTGTAGAATGCCAGGTAATTAGTAGTGATGCCAGTGAACTAAGGCAAATCCTCTTAAATTAAAAAAAAAACTCGTAAGAAACTGATCAATGATGTGTAGGAAATTTGTCATAGTTAAGATTAAGCTAAAGATGCTAATTATACAATGGAATATTATGGACCCACTAAAAATCAGGACATGGGAAACATCTGTGGTATATTAAGCAAAAATGTACATTATACAACATGCACAATATGTCAAGTACGTTTTATTTATATTTAATACAGTAGTTCTCAAACTTTTTGGTCTCAGAACCCCTTCACAATTAAAGGACCCTAAAGACCTTTTATTTATGTGAATTATAACCCATTACGTGTTAACATAAAAAACACATTTTATCAAAAATAACTTTACTTTCTAAAACAAAACGTTTAATAGAGTGAAATTTGCTGGCTTAGTAAAATGTCTGGCTTAATAATACGGCTGAATTCTCAAATCTGGTTCTGTTATTTCTTACAAGAGTGAAAAAGGGAAATAAGCAAGTAACATATCAGTATTATCATAAAAACAGTCTTAACTTTACGAACCTCCCAAAAGGGTCTCAGGAATCCTCACGGATCCTTGGACCAAACTTTGAGAACCACTAGTCCAGAAAAATGAAAGAAAATAACCAAAACTGTTAACATTGCTCTAACTGCTAGATGCCATTGATTAGCACTTTAAGATTTCCATGCATTTACATTTTATTAAGTAAGACTAATCTACTAATCTTTTCTTTATGCTATTGTTTTCCACTACTGGTTAAAGGGTCCAGTGCACCTTTATCCATGTACTTCATTAAATAATGGAGTCTAGGGCTGGACAATTACTCATATACCTAACATCTGACTGGCAGTATTTCTAAAGCAGCACAAAAAATTCAGTTAGCTAATGTTCTCAATTTTGTCTCCGCTAATGTGTCAGCCATGAATAATACCCTTTCAGAGTTAAGAATACATCAAGCATAGATTCCAGACACTCTCTGAGCAGAGCACATGGACTGCTTAAGAAGCTTTCCAACCTGGAAAAATTAGATTAGGAAACTGTTTTAGGAAATGGATGCTGGCCAACCAAGCTGAACATGAAATAATACCAGAGCAAGTCCAAGGGCCAAATCTACCAACTTTAATATATAAAACAAGAGAGGCTGCTGGCCAACTTGGCAGAAAATAGGTTTATACCGTAGCCCCTCTTTAGGTACTATATTAAAATTAGGCCTTTATTTATAAAACCTCAGATATTAAAGACTGTTTTCTTTTAGAAATTCAATATGGTAAAAACTTTGCTATGCTATGATTTTGTGTGTATGTATTTAGAGCTTGAAGAATCCTAGGTGTTCTGGTTCTCAACGCTGGCTGAGTATCCGAATCACCTGAGGGAACATTTTAAAACTGTTCAGGGAACTCCTAACGACTGGCCTAAAAGTTTGAGGAGGCCCACAAATTCTTTCTCTGAAAAGCAACTATAAAGCTGGACAAAAGAGGGGAAAAAAAAAACCCCCACCATTTCAGTGCTCTGGAAATCAACCAAAGACATACAGCAAACTGAGAAGTGTAATTCATGAAAACAGCTGCACTTCGGGTAAGAACAGGGTAGTCTGTGACTTTCTTGCCAGTAGCTGCCCTCTTGCCTCCCCAGCTCCACCATTTCAGACATTCAACAAGGCAGAGACAGGCCTTGACACCAGCAGATTCTCGGAGGGGACTCATTTGATTTGGAGCGTTGCTGGGCAAAGTACGAGGCAAACGCACAGGGAGGGCCGGCAGCTGTGCGAGCCTGAGGACGCTGTTCTGTTTGGGGTGAGCAATGGACTTGGGCATTGCAGACTAGCCAGAGACTTAACAGGGAGTTCCAGAGACTCAGACAGCTACAGGGGCTTAAAAGGCTCTTCACATCTCCCAGGTTGACTGGGAGCTATGAGCATGCACAGTAGAGACCAGAGAGGGCCCAGGCCACCCACAGATGCCCGGCCGACAGAACCCAAGCCCTCACAAAGAGGAACCTAACGAGGCCAGAGGAGAGGAAAGCCTCAAGTACGACTGCTCCACTGTCCACATGCATCACCAGCAGGGAAGGGAGCCTTACTGCTCCAAGGGCTTAACTACAACCTCTGAACAACCTGTGGCTGAGCACGATGCTGTGCAGACACAGGTGCAACCCCTCGAGGAAACCAGGCTTAAAAATAAAAACAAACCAAACCAAAGTGTAGGGCATCAGTAGTGACACACTGTGGGAGAGACAGACTCCAGAGATTCAGTCAAGTTCCCAAACAAATGAGCCAACAAAACCACTACCACAACTTCAAGGGTAAAAAGTAAGAATCTAGAGTTGGCATCACTATACTATCTAAAATATATAGTAGTCAACACAAATTTACAAGACATGCGAAGAAAAAAGAAAGTGACCCGTACTCCAGGGGAAAAAAATTTAGTCAATGGCAATGTCTCTGAGCGTTCCCAATTGTTGGATTTAGGAGATGAAGATTTCAAAACAGCTACTATCAAAGAATTAAATAAAACCACATTTGACGAATTAAAGGACACTGTGATGAAACTGATGCAATGAATATAAATTATAAATTTATAAACTATAAAACAAAATGGAAAGTCTAGAGCTGAACAGTAACTAAAATGAAAAATTCACGGGGCTCAACAGCAGATTTCTGGTGGCAAAAGAAAGAATCAGTGAACTTGAAGTTAGAGGAGTAGAAATTATCCAATCTGAAGAACAGAAAGAAAAAAAGATTGAAGAAAACGGAACAGAGCCTTAGAGTATAAGCTATCACCAACTACACCCAGAGGGAGAGGAGAGAGAAAATATGTGGAAAAAATCAATGGCTTTCCACAGACTAGGAAGAGAGGGGAACTTCCTCAACTTGATCAAGAACGTCTACAAAAAACCTACAGCTAACACTGCACTTAACGGTGAGACACTAGATGCTTTCCCACTAAGATCAGGAAAAAGGCAAAGATGTCTGCTCTCACTGCTCCTATCCAACATCATACTGAAATAAAACAGGAAAAGGAAATTAAAATTACATATACAGATGGAGAAGAAAGAAAGGAAATTGTCTTTGTTTGCAAATAACAACTGTCTATGTAGAAAATCCCAAAGGTCAATAAAAAAACTCCTGGAACTAATAAGTGGTTAGAGAGGTTTCAAGATACAAGGTTAATATACAGAAACCAACTGCTTTCTTATATACCAGCAACAACTGGAATTTAAAATTGAGAATACAATACCATGTACATTAGCACTCCCCGAAATAAAATACTTAGGTGTAAACCTAACAAAATATGTCCAAGATCTATATATAGAAAACTACAAAACTCTGCTGAAAGAAATCAAAGAAGATCTAAACAGGTATTTCATGATGTCAGTTCTCCCCAACTTAAACCATTGGGGGAAAAAAAATCAATAAAGCCAAAAGTTAGTGCTTTTCAAAAAATCCTCCCAAAGAAAAAAACCCAGGCTCAGGTGGTAATGAATGCATGGTTGGTTCAACATCATAAATCAATTAATATACCATATTAATAGAATAAAGGATTAAAAAACATGATTTTCAATAGATGCATTAAAAAGCATTTGACAAAATGCAACTCGTTTATGATTTTAAAAGCTCTATAATTCACATCATATACTTAATGGGAACAAAGCAAGGATGTCCACTCATGTCATTTTTATTTGATGTTACACTGGAGTTTCTAGCCAGTACAATAAAGAAAAAGGAGGAAGGAAGGGAGAGGAGGAAAGGGAGAAAGAGAGAGAGGAAGATAAAATACATTTTAAAGGTTTCTAAAGGGGTAGAGGGAACAGGTATTATACCAAGAATATGGAACTGAATAGCCACACTGGCTGCTAAAAGACAGTGAAAGCATTTCTTAAAAATTCAGAGGAAACATAATTTTCAACTTAAAATTCTTTACCCAGCCATTAGTGAAGTGTGAAACTAGGATTTTTTTTTTTGAAGATTTTTTTGATGTGGACCATTTTTAAAGTCTTCATTGAATTTGTTATAATATTGCTTCTGTTTTATGTTTTGGTTTGTTGGTCACAAGGCATGTGGGATCTTAGCTCTCTGACCAGCGATCATACCTGCAGCCCCTACATTGGAAGGCAAAGTCTTAAGCACTGGACTTCCAGGGAAGTCCCAAAACTAGGATTTTAAAATATTCAAACATGTACCTATTCAGGAAGCTGCTGGAGAACACGCAAAGGAAAAAAGCCAAGAAAGAGAAAAACTTGGGATCTGGAAAACACTCCCAAGAGGGAGACAAAGGGAACTCCTGGGATAATGGCAACTGCAGACCCAGAAGACAGCTCTGCAGAGGCCTAGAGTGTGACCAGTCCAGACTGGAGAAGGACACAGAGCTTCAGGAAGGAAACAGCTGGGAAGAAAGTAAAACTGATAAGTTATCTGGTGTATGAAAGCATTTGGAGAGAACTACTAATAGACATATGGCATAGAGTACAAACCGGAATAAAACAGGCATGCAGAAAATTATACCAGAATGAGAACTGCTAATACCAGGGAAACAAAAAGTTGTACAATAAAGGAAAGGTACAAGTACAATACTTGGCTCAGAAGTAAGATGTATTCACTCAATCACAATAATGTAAATATGGAGTCATGATTTAGCTAAAAATTGTGATGTCACTATTATATTGGAAGAATGAGAAGGAAAGAGGGAATAAGAGCTAAATTTTCATCTACAAGAGGAAGTCCATAGGGCTTCCCTGGTGGCGCAGTGGTTGGGAGTCCGCCTGCCAATGCAGGGGACATCGGGTTCGTGACCCCGTCCGGGAAGATCCCACGTGCTGCGGAGCGGCTGCGCCCGTGAGCCATGGCCGCTGAGCCTGCGCGTCCGGAGCCTGTGCTCTGCAACAGGAGAGGCCACAATGGTGAGAGGCCCGCGTACCGGAAAAAAAAAAAAAAAAAAAAAAGAGGAAGTCCATAGATGATGTCTAAAAGTGAAAACAAAATCAAGGAAGAGTAGTATACATACGCACATATAATTTATAAATATGGAAATGCCAAAAAGAACAGCCAAAAGAACTGAATATAGCTCGTTTGGGGACAGGAGACTAGGAGAGATGAAGCTGGATGTTATCCTTTCAATATCACCTTTCAGTGTTATCAAAAAACTTTTTCTAACTAGGAGCATATTTCACTTTAATAAAAATTTTTACTTAAGTTAAAAACACATAAACATACAGCAGTAATACTGCTTTAACTGAAGCGCCTAGGAAACAGAACTCGAAGACCCACTCTGCTTCACAGGGGGACCAGAAGCAACAAACATGAAAGAGTCATCATGGTAGAATTCAGGGGGAACTGAGCCCATTGGGAAGAGGAGAGTAAAGAGGTACCAAGAGGCCACGCACTGGGAGACACTGCTAGGAGGCCGAGGGCACTTCTGTACTGAGTTCTGAGATCAGGTCACGAGTTGACACACCGGCAGGGAGGTGCTGTGAGGGTCAAAGGGACAGCTAGAGATTGTCGGACTGCTGAGTCATTTAAGCCATAACCTATGGAACAGATAAAGCTGTGGCAAAGAGCATTAGGAGAGGAACATCCGCAAGAGTAAAGATGGCCAACAATTTTCGGTTAATATTAAGTATTCGGATGGTGATAACTTAAAAGATGAAGATGAGCTAGATCCTGGAGACCCCTGAGATGTCAGGATGAGAAACTTAAAAACTGTACATAAAATCGGTCTGTCCTCACCTTACACAACCTCTCAGCGTCATTCCGTACGACTGACAACTTTCCTCCGTCTGCAAACACTTCCCTCAAGTGATTCTTCTCGTCCATTCCCATGACTCTCAGTTTCCTCAATATGCCAACAACATGCACATTTCTACCTCTGGCCTGAGCACCTCATGTTTATCACAGAACTCATGACACCATCTCTACCATACTCCCGACACCTCCTTCCTCTCACTATGCTTCACCCACACTGATTCTTCCTTATGCTCTTTCAACATGCCTTTTGAAAGAGCTCACCCTTGACTTCTGTACTTCCTGTTTCTACTTCTGGCCCTACTTCTCTGGCTTCTTTGCCCTACTTCTCTGGCTTCTTATCACTTAGGCCTCCATTCAACTGCACCTCCTCCGAGAGGCCTTCTCTGACTACCTGTACCTAAACAGCCCTCATTCCCCCTTCTGTCACTGCCCATCGCATTAGTGTGTTTTACTGTCAATATTCATTAAATCATCTAGGCTGTTCAGTTGCTCAGCTACTACTGTGTAATCTCCCTCCCCAGTGAAGATGTGGATAAACAGGCTCTATGACAGCAAGGATGTCGCCTACCTTGTTGACCACTATACTGCCAGTGCCTCGTGGAACAGTTCCTTGTACATGCTCAATAAGCATAAGGTGAATGAATAAATTAACTGAGCTGAAGAGAGAAAAAGGAGCAATGTGAAGAAAGCTACTTACAAACCAAAGAGCACCATGGCAATAAAGCACCAATATCCTATCACTGGGGTTAGTACATTTCCTTCAAGATAGAATTCATCACCGAGCAGTGTAAGCAGTAAGACTCACGGGGCCGGGGGGGGGGGGGGGGGCTGGCCTTGTTCAAATACTCCCCTATAGTTTGCATATTAACTTCTGGCCAGTTTATCAAAAGAACACAAGAGGCATAGTCCACACGCAGGAAGGAACTTCCCTTAAAGAAGGTGACAGGGGGATGTCCGCAGTGTCCTATTTCTACCTTATCTCTTAGTTTTCTGATAAGGAAACCCAAGTTATCTTTACTCTTTCATCCAATCAGGTCAGAAAGGGCAATGCTTATTTCCCTTGAGAAGAGGGTTGATTAACCTTCTAGCTCACAATCAACACACTAAAAGGTAACTTCCTTTCATTACTGCTTCAGCGGAAGCTTGCCACCACCTGGGGAACGATTTCCCCCTCCTCCCTGTTTACACTTCCTTCTTAAGGAATTAATTGCAGCCATGGGCTGGTTCCACTTGGCGTTTGATTAGTGCCCTGGATCACACACTCGCAGGTACACAGGCTCATAATGATTCTGATCACTGAGAGCTTCACTTCCCATCACGACTAAATCAGTTTCCCTGTTCTGTCCTTATATGGCCAGCCATTTTCTACCACTGTCCTTCCCTTCTTTAATAGGCTGACTACAAACTTACCTTTGCTTAGGGACAGTTCCAGTTTACAACTGTTATCCCAGCCTAACTGTTACTAGTAACAATAATTGTTCTCTAGTGCCCCAGTCTGGACAATATATGATCACCCTAACTGTTGAGGAAATAAATGATGTCCATTAAAAATATTATCTATAGGGCTTCCCTGGTGGTGCAGTGGTTGAGAGTCCGCCTGCTGATGCAGGGGACACGGGTTCGTGCCCTGGTCTGGGAAGATCCCACATGCCGCAGAGCGGCTGGGCCCGTGAGCCATGGCCACTGAACCTGCGCATCCGGAGCCTGTGCTCCGCAACGGGAGAGGCCACAGCAGTGAGAGGCCCGCATGCCGCAAAAAAAAAAAAAAAAAGTGGCCATAGAGTGACAACTGCGAAAATGATGAGGTAGGGACCTCCAGGATGTGGAGGGACCTCAGAAACACTGAAATGATGTGATTAAAAAAAAAAAGATAAGGGACTTCCCTGGTGGCACAGTGGTTAAGAATCTGCCTGCCAATGCAGGGGACACGGATTCCAGCTCTGGTCCAGGAAGATGCTGCTGAGCAACTAAGCCCATGCACCACAACTACTGAGCCTGTGCTCTAGAGCTCATGAGCCACAACTACTGAAGCCTGTGCACCCAGAGCTCGTGCTCAGCAACAAAGAGAAGCCACCGCAATGGGAAGCCCGCGTACGACATCAAAAAGTGGCCCCCGCTCTCTGCAGCTAGAGAAAGCCTGTGTGCAGTAACAAAGACCCAAAGCAGCCAAAAATAAATAAATAAATAAATATTTTTTTTAAAAAAGACAAGATGTTGTTATACATGTAGAATACTTGCATAGTACTGTTGTAACAGAGCACAATATGATTTAAATGCTTTAAAACACAAAAAACGATACATACATGTACATACATACAGTTTCTGGATACTTATATACATAAATCAATGTATAAAAAGTGGACTAGAAGAGCACACAGACATGATATGGTTTGCCTCAGTCAAGGTAGGGGGCAGAGATGAAAAATGGGTGAAAGATTTTAGGGAAATCTGCCATGCTTCATTTATTAAAAATGAAAAGACTGGAAGTAAATATGAAAATCTAGGAGGAATACTTCTATATTATTCATAATATTTTTCTGTATACTTTGAAATTTTAAAAAATGGCGTCGGGCAGGGTGGGGACACGGTCTTTGTGCTTTAAGACGCTCATTGTCTAGACTCAATCCTAGTTCATTTTTGCTGGCTGCCAGCAATCACTGCTTCTTTTTATAAATATTCATGCTCTCAAACTACACAACTAAAGTCTGTCCCCAAACATCAAGCTCTGTAATTTGCATATCCTTCTTTTCGTCCTTAGGGGGAAAAAAACCCACAAAACAAAAAAACCGTTTGCCTACACATTGCCTTCAAGCACTTCACCCAATCTTTAAAATTCCTCCATGATCATTAACAGTGAAATGAGAGGCAAAAAGAAAAACAAAAACCAAAAACCCAAACCCGAAACAAACAAAGCCAGAAAGCTAAAGTGACTTTTCCAAAATCCAAGCACAAGCTCTAAGAGAACCAAGAACTAACTCTAGGATCTTATTTTCCCCCAGTGATAATACTGCCATTATTCCTCAGGAAAAGAAAACTATCAACAGCATCTTAAGAGTTTAATAACCTCTACATTCACCTTGCCTTTCACTTCTAAAAAGGAATCAAGTCCAACTCTGCCAGAGCAAGGCTGGTCATGTGTAGTCTCTGGAGTTCTTTCTGGACCTTCTCCACGACTTAATCCAAATATTTAAACATCTGTTAGAAGTCAAAAATTTCACACATTCCATGATACACCTGACCTTCATTATAACTCACTCACTGAAAATGGTTCCAAAGTAACTTAAGTTCCACACTGGAAACCTGTATTTTCTAACTACCCATAAATTTTTTTTGCCAGCTGCCTTAGGTTGACCTTAATCAGCTCTGTTATAGACCAAAATATGGAAGTCAAGACTATGACATCCTCCTCTGTGATTTACTCAATGTCAAGGTTCTTTGAGTTCACACACTGACAATAAAGAGCCTGCTTTTTAGGTCCATAATAAAAGGAAACATACTAAATTTGATATAGTCATTAATTATGTGCTTTAATCAAAAGCCTCTAGATTTATGTGTCCTCCTCTGCATCAGAGCAATAAACCTAAACTCTGAAAGTTTAAGATTCTGTGTAATTATATCTGGGGAAAAGAAAAGGTTATATCCACCTTAAACTATGGCAACATGTTGCTAGAAAGACACTTTAACGGTTGTTACTCTGTGACAAAACAAAATCCCACCATCACCACTCTCGTCAACACACATTTCTTCCAGAAATATCAGCAGCCAATAACACAGACACTTCAATTTAAAGGGAATTTTGCAACAGATTATTTGCATGACCTAAGTATCCTTTAACTAATGGCAGGGTGAACTGACTTGTTAATCTAAGAAGAATCAAATTGAACTGGATTTTTTTCCTCTAAATTTCTTAAAAATGGAAACCTCAGGGGCTTCCCTGGTGGCGCAGTGGTTGAGAGTCCGCCTGCCGATGCAGGGGACATGGGTTCGTGCCCCGGTCTGGGAAGATCCCACACGCTGCGGAGCGGCTGGGCCCGTGAGCCATGGCCGCTGAGCCTGCGCGTCCGGAGCCTGTGCTCCGCAACGGGAGAGGCCACAGCAGAGAGAGGCCCGCGTACCGCAAAAAAAAAAAAAAAAAGGAAACCTCATACTTAAAAAAATTGCAAAATAAATGAATAGGGCTAGAACATGATTAAATACTATCAAAGAAAATACTGTTTTAGAAAAAGTATATGAAGAAGCCACATTCGGTGACCAACAAAATGGGACTTCCAGAAGCCCCTCTATGGAAACCCTGTTTTCTACTGCAGTGGGCCTACTGCAGTGGGCAGTCTGCTTCAGATAGTCCAAGCCAGGGCATCAGACACACCTGGGCATCAGACACACCTGGGCTTAGACCTTGCACTCTATCGTTCTCCAGTCAGGTAACAGAGTGGGATGAAGTAATTTACTAATTGCCTTAGTGTCTTCAAACAGGGATTTAATACTCATCTATTTCCCTAGAGCTGTTGTGAGGACTGAATGAGACCACCAAATGGTATTCTTTACCATCCCCAAATACCAACCCTATGCTTATCTTCTTTGAAACTACAGGCGTATTTCTCCTGAAACAGCAGCAGTATACAGTAATAACAGAGGTCTAACCAGTCTTATTATCTCTCTGAAAAATTGTCTGTAAACTAATAGAACCTTACCACTGACTGAAAGTGAAATGGGGAAAAATAGGAACAGATAAAAGATTCGAAGGAATGCTGCAGAGTTACAGAAGAGACAACTTGAGCTAAATTCAAATGAGGAGAGGCAACAAAAAAAAACCTTTACAACACAAATCTTGAAGGTCAGGTTTTTAAACTTAACCTCCACTGACTTAATGAAAGAACAACATGGTACCAGGGAAAACTCTATCATGGCTGCAAGGCACCAGACATCCAGTTTAGGAACATTACATTTCCTGGAACATTTATCTCCTTTTTCCATAACTCACACACAGGATTTGTGAAGAAATTTTTTTAAAAAAATTTTTTTTAGTACTTTGAAATAGCAATCAAGGTGCCAACAGAAGTTTCTCTACACTGAAGCCTGCCAGTACTAACAAAGAGGTAAATTCAAGCAACATCTGGCCATTTGCCACCATGTGAAGAAAGAGAGAAACCTGTAGGCAAACTTTTCCTATCCCACTTCACATTCTCCTTTAAGTAACAAGTCCCAGGCTGCCCAGTCGCCCTACAAAACTGCCATCATATTGGAATGCCTCTTTAGAGAGCTGGAGCTCATCAACACAGGACAAAGTCTTAGTGATCAATAAAACCTCATAAAGAAAGGAAAGTAGGGTACAGCACCATGATGGGTTAAATTGGAAAAACCAACCAATGACCATTTCCTAAGAACAACAGCAACGCTTGTCCATCATGGAGTCTCACAGGCACCAAAATTTTGGTCTATAATATAATTCCTACCGAAAGGAACTAGGACTCTTAAGGCATAACTAATTCCACATCTTCTGATGGGGGGGAAAAAAATCAGGACATGTCTGCAAGCATGGTAATAGAATTAAGAAAGCAAGGATGCTTCCAAAGATGTCAGGGAGAGTTCTAAAGAGATAAAGACAATAGCCTTTTTAAAAGGACCTCCTGTAGACAAGTTGTGACAATGTGGACACTGGAAGAAAAAAAATTATATTAAGTGGATATAAATGTATTTTGGAAATACTACTAAAAAGAGGAAAATATTCGGAGAAAGGTTGGAATGCAAAAAAAAGAGGTAAAGTATATGGGTACTTTTTTGTTAATTTCAGTAAGTAGAAGACTGTCAATATAATTGAGTGTTTGTTTCCTCTAGTAAGCATGTCTCCTTATAAAGTATAGATATCTGTGTATACCAAGAAATGGGGGGGTAGTTCTGTGTAAGCCCAAGAGTTTTCGAACAAAGTAAGAAGTATTACAAGAATGGGGGGGGGGGCGATGATCAGAACAATGGTCTCACAAAGAAACTGAGTAAGAAAAGAATGATCTGTCCTAAAATGATCACAGTCCTAGACTAGATCCCACATTTCAGAGGAAGAAAACTCTAGGTGGTCTTCTAATGAGAAGATGCTAATAAAGTATGCTTAAGTTAATATCTCTACCAGGAGACTGTATGTATGTATACACTGAGATTGAGCAAATAATTACTATATTGGGATACTAACAGCCATGTTTTTTACGGAGACAGGGAAATGTCTAGACTAGACTAGAATGAACACTATAGCACTGGATTAAAATCAGAGGGACCAGTATGAACTCATGGTGGTTTTTCTTTTTAATATATACAGATGGATATAGAACTAGATAACAGATGTGTGTATAAACACACACACTTCCTTGCACTGTCCACTGAGAGGGACAAGAAGTGCTGATACCACACAGAAATTAGTCCATTAAGACTCCATTCTTGGGCTTCCCTGGTGGCGCAGTGGTTGAGAATCTGCCTAATGCAGGGGACACGGGTTCGAGCCCTGGTCTGGGAGGATCCCACATGCCACGGAGCAACTAGGCCCGTGAGCCACAACTGCTGAGCCTGCGCGTCTGGAGCCTGTGCTCTGCAACAAGAGAGGCCACGATAGTGAGAGGCCCGCGCACCGCGATGAAGAGTGGCCCCCGCTTGCCGCAACTAGAGAAAGCCCTCGCACAGAAATGAAGACACAACACAGCCATAAACAAATAAATAAATAAATTTTAAAAAAGAATAACAACCCAAGCCAAGCTGTAGGATTTACTAAAAAAAAAAAAAAAAAAAAGACTCCATTCTTCAAGGAGCTAAAGGCTCCTGTTACCTGTGAAGCTATCTGGTCCTGTTCTTTGGGAGTTTTTTTAAATTACTGATTTAATTTCATTACTGGTAATCAGTCTGCTCAGATTTTCTATTTCTTCCTGATTCAGTCTTGGAACACTGTATGTTTCTAGGAATTTATCCATTATTTCTAGGTTGTCCAATTTGCTGACGTACAAATTTTCATAGTAATCTCTTATATTTTGTATTTCTGCGGTATCAGTTGTAACTTCTCTTTCATTTTTCATTTCATTTATTTGGGCCCTCTCTTATTCTTGATGAGTCTGGCTAAAGGTTTAACAATTTTGTTTATCTTTTCAAAGGACCAGTTCTTAGTTTCACTGATCTTTTCCATTGCTTTTTTCATCTCTACTTCATTTATTTCCACTCTTATTATTTCCTTACTTGTACTAACTTTGGGCTTTGTTCCCCTTTTTCTAGTTCCTTTACGTGTAAGGTTAGATTGTTTGAGATTTCTATCATTTCTCAAGGTAAGCCTGTACTGCTATATACTTCCCTCTTAGAAGTGCCTTGGCTGTGTCCCATAAATCTTGGAATGCTGTGTTTCTATCTTCATTTGTCTCAAAGTATACTTTTATTCCCTCTTTTATTTCTTCAATGACCCATTACATATTTACAGCATGTTGTTTAGACTCCACATATTTGTTATTTTTCCAGTTTTTATTTCTTGTAGTTGATTTCTAGTCTCATATGCAGTGGTCAGAAAAGATGCTTAATATGATTTCAATCTTCCTAAATTTACTGAGACGTTTTTTGTGGCCTAGCATGGGATCTGTCCTGCAGAATATTACAAGCACACTTGAACGGAATGTGTGTTCTGCTCTTTTGGGGTTGAAAGTCCTATATATATTTATTCAGTCCATCTGGTCTAATGTGCCATTTAATGTCAGTGTTTCCTTATTGATTCTCTGTCTGGATGATCTATCCATTGATGTAAGGGGAGTGTTAAAGTTCCCTACTATTGTATTACTGTCAATTTCTCCCTTTATGTCTGTTAACATTTGCTTTATGTATTTAGG
The DNA here is from genome assembly GCF_003676395.1 of Aethalodelphis obliquidens. Lineage (NCBI taxonomy): Eukaryota > Metazoa > Chordata > Mammalia > Artiodactyla > Delphinidae > Aethalodelphis > Aethalodelphis obliquidens. The sequence goes on along the minus strand of NW_020837979.1, from coordinate 7,554,869 downwards.
TGCTCCTATGTTGGGTACATACATGTTTACAAGTGTTATACCTTCTTGTTGGATTGATCCCCTTATCATTATGTGATGTCCTTCTTTGCTCTAGTTACAGTCTTTGTTTTAAAGTTTAATTTAAGTATGCTTAAATAAAAAGCTGTCCCAGCTTTCTTCCTATTTCCATTTACATGGAATACCTTTTTCCATCCCCTCACTTTCAGTCTATGTGTGTCTTTAGATCTAAAGTGAGTCTCTTAATAGGCAGTGTATATATGAGTCTTGCCTTTGTATCTATTCAGCCACCCTACGTCTTTTGGATGAAATGTGTAGTCCATTTACATTTAAAGAAATTACTGACAGGTATGTACTTACTGCCATTTTGTTAATTTTTTTCTCTGGTTATTTTTATTGGTCTTCTCTGTTCCTCTCTTCTTCTCTTGCTCTCTTCCCTTCTGATTTGACTACTTTCTTCAATATTATGTTTGTATTCCTTCCTCTTTATTTTTAGTGTCTATTACCAGGTTTTGGCTTGTAGTTACCATGAGGTTCTTCTATAACAACATATGTATACGGCTATCTATTTTAAGTTGATGGTCATTTAAGTTTGAGCACATTCTAAAAGCACTACATTTTTGTGCCACCCCCCCTCATTTTATGTTTTTGATGCCATCTTTAACATATTTTTATTTTGTGTATCCCTTAATTATTGTGTGTGTATATGTGTATTTATTAATTTTTATTTATAGTTATATGATTTTACTAGTTTTGTCTTTTAACCTTCATACTAGGTATATAGGTGGTTGATCCAACTACGCTTACTGTATTTTTGCCTTAGAATATACAAAGAACTCTTACAACTTAATAGTTAAAAAATTCTTTTTAAATAGGCAAAGAACCTAAATAGACATTTTTTCCAAAGAAGATATACAAATGGCTAATAAGTACATAAAAAGATGCTAAACATTATTAGAAATACAAATAAAAAGCACAATGATATACTACTTCACTACTACCAGGATGAGTGGAATCAAAAAGCCAGATAATATGTGTCATCAAGAATGCAAAGAAATGGTAACCTTCATACCCTGCTGGAAGAAACACTAATGGTCCAGCTACTTTGGAAAACGGTCTGGCAGCTCCTCAGATGATTAGATACAGAGTTACCACATGACCTGGCAATTCCACTCCTCGGTAAATAACCAAGAGAAAAGAAAACACATGTCCACACAGAAACGTACATGAGCGTTAGATGTCCCTAAGGACAGGCATCTAAGATTTCTTGCTTGGTGTTGCCCAGTTTCTGGATTGTGCCTGACCAAACTAGGAAGTCCATTAGGAGAACCCTCCCCCCACTCCCCCCCCCACACACAAGTAAGACATGTAATTACCCTTGTCCCACTCTCACACCTGCTTACAACTTTCCCAACCTGTGCTTTCCACACAGTTGGAATTCTGCCTAATTTTTATGTGAGAATCCTGTATACCAAACCTGTACCCTGGACTGAACTCCAGCTTTCCTGGTTGGGTTCCTGACATCCTCCTCAACGTACACCAATCCCATGGACCAGCTCAGGTATTCTTCCAAGTAGTAAATGAAGACCTATAACAAATATGATAGGAACTGCACTGGGATTACCAGCTAAACCCTGGGACAGTCCTGGAATCACAATGAGCATCTCGTAACTCCAAAGCACGAAGGCTCTACACCCTTGCAGAAAGTTCATGGATGCACAGCAGCCTCCTCCACCTGACATGCCTACTGTCCCCTGTTCTGCCTGGTCTCTGCTCTTCTGGGCAGTAGACCAATAGCTAAGAGCATAATCTCTGAACCAGCTTTACTGAGTTTAAACTTCACTCTTCCCCTTAATGTATGATCTTGACAAGTTCTTCTGCCACTCTGCCTTGGTTTCCTCATGTATAGAAAGGGGGTAATAATACCTCCCGAGGTCATTTTGAGGATTAAATGAGACAATATATAACACATAATATGCTTATGACAGCACAACCACAGCACTCTGTTACTGCTTCTATCTTAGCCTATCTGATGGTGTCACATTTTTTTTACTTGCATCTTCCCCTACTGGTCCTTGAGCTTCCCAAAGGTGTGAAGTATCTTCTTCCTTTTCGTATTCACAGCATATAACACAGTGCTAGGCACAGGACAGGTACATGAAAGGGACCAATGAATGAGTGAAAAATAAAAATTATGAGTCCAGAAACATCGGTGATTACAGAAACCATGCTTTCAATATAAAAAGCAGAGCACGTGGTTTATGAGTATATAAGAATTAAACATCTGAAATGAGGCTGGCTCTGGAAAATCCAGGCTGACTGCCAGAATGATCTAGAAAGAATCCGAATGCTCAGCGGTCAGAGTGGTTACATGAACGCTGGCATTAAAGCACAGGGGGTTTTACAGAAGCACGACGGGAGACCTCTGCTGATACCTGAAAGAGTCCGGACAAAACACTAAGCAGAAAAAACAGAACAGAAAAGTATGCACAGAAGGATTACAGACTGTTCGAAGAGTGATAATCAAAGAGAAGAGGCTTTTTGTGTGTATCTCTAATACTACATGGTGAAAGGATCGTTATATGTTTTGAAATTAATTTTGATTCTAAAGACCACTTAACACACAAAAAAATAATGCTTATAATAGCTTTACATATGGAACAAGATAAAAGGAATGGAGATTCCAAAAGTTTTAATCCTTTAAATAAGACACAGTAAAAAGGGTCAAGTTTCTGTTACTATAACTCTCTGAATAGATAAGTTTCCTGATCAGAAAAAAATCCATATACTCTTCTTAGGGTCAATTCTCTTATTTCCTAAGTAGACTTTTAAGGCCAGTCATCTGTTCTGTTCACGTCAGGGACAAGCAATAGTTTGATTAACTACTCAAAGTTCTCCTTAAGTAAGTCTTCTCCTTTTGGTACGATTAAAAAATGAAATCTAAAATATATATATTTGTCTGCAAAGAAGAAAGGTCTTCAGCAAGTATTTCATTCATTTTCCCCAAACAGTTTCTTCCGAAATTAGAGTCCAACTCAGAGAAAAAGAGAAAAACAATACCAATACTATACTTGCTCAAAGCACAGAACACGTTTTCCCACTTATATCAACTTATTTCATATATACACATATACTCACACAGATATATACATATCAATACACACACCAGAGAAAAGTTAAGTCGTGAACACATCTTTTCAGTTACTTTCATACAAGTCAATAAAATAATGCCAGCAACACCACCTTCCAATAACTAGGTGACAACTACTAGTCTACCTTGACTCTCACAAACCACATACAATACTCACCTCCATTCTTCTTGCCATCAATATTCCCTAGATTAACATAAGGAAAGGAGACAGGTAAAAAGGAGGGGTAGGAATTTCCTGTAAATATTTCCTCTTCAAAAAAAGCAAAGAAATGCATTAGCCCTGAATATACTTCCAATCACTAAACAGACAACCTTCCTTAGAAACACAGTTTGACAGTCTGAACAAAATTAATCTTTAAACTTTTAAAATTTTCACATCAGAATTTCTCCTCACTTACTTCAAAAATACTCTTGCCTGAAGAGCAATCTGTCAACACATGCTGGTTAAATCATTAACTACACAGCACCAAATCAGTCCTATGATCAGCATGTAAATTTCATGAAGACTCCGATTGTCCTTTGAAGCGTTTTATACAACATCTGGTACAAGGAAGCTTATTAAACATTTATGACGTTTAATAATAAAAAATAAAATGCCCAAACAGAAGTCTTTGTTACTCGACTTGGCTGCCATTTATAATATAAACCACTGATGAGCATGTCTCTCCAAGTGCAATTACAAGAAATCAAAACCAAAACAAACCCCATTCAAATGAGAAAGTCTGTCTCCTCCGTCCAAGAATACTGCCTCATTTTTGTGTCAGAAAGAAACTGGCAGGCCGCCAGCAGATAGCATGCAACATGCAGCTTGTAGGGGCATTCAACTCAAGCATCTACGCACCGTTGACAAAGCGAAACACCTACTACATGCCATGCACATTTTTGGAGACGTTTTCCTTACCTTTCCCATTTTGCCACGTAGTATACCAAGATAAAGTAAGGAACGACGTGATAAATGCTAAAACAGTGGCCACAGTTCCATTTCGGAGCCTCATCTCATTTCACCATCACACTGGTTCATATGTTTAGGATGATAACCAAGACTGTTTTCTTTTTATCCTGAAGTCAGGTGAAGCCAGGACTCCTGGCTCTGGGCCAACCAAAACAATCAATAGGAGAAGTTCATTTCAGATGCTGTGCGGAAGCAGCCTGGCAGCCACGCCACCCACAATTACTATTCAGGACTGTCTGCACGGTCTTCATAGGTGGATGCTGCAGGCTTCTTTCTTCCTATTCGGGGGGAAGAGAGAAAGAAAAACTTGCTCAGTGATGCAAACTATTAGTTTCTTCATTTATCAGTCACTGTTATAAACAGATTTTTGGCTGGGCTAAACTGTATCTGTAAAGATTACTCCCATATCCAAATGACATTTAATACACTAGAATGATATGGTTCTTCTCCAGGGAAAAAAGCTTCCAAGTGTACTCCCTCCTCATTGGTTTTGTTTTGCCTGTGGAAACAGAGTTATGGTTACTTATGTAAAGGGGGCAGTGGTGGGGCTCATTAAATAGTAAGCCACAGATTCCAAGCTGAGAACTCTAATGATCACACAATGGTTCCTGAGTAACAGCATCTTCACTCTCTGCGATCCTCCTGTTGCACAATAATAGTTAATGTTTTAAATTTTTTAAAGAAAACTGACAGACTACAACCTACAAGGGTCAGAAGCCCTAGGTCCTAGATCCAGCTCCATCACTGCTTGCGGGACTTCAGGCATGTCACTTATCTTGGCTTTCTGGTTCATCCATAACATGAGAAAACTACCTGTCCTGGACCCTCCTGTTCTCATAAATAATAAAAAGTTACAGTTATGATTGCTATTGATCATCATTGTAAAATAAATGTCATTTTTCCAACGATTAACCTACTCCCCGGGTGTAAACTGGGACTATTTCAGCATTTAGAAAATGCGGCAATCCAACCAGAATACCATAGGACCCAGGACTAATCACTTAGCATTGCTTTAACTCAGGAAACCTGGAGATCATCTCCCATCTAGCAAAGCTGAAAATAATCTGGAGATCACCTCCCACCTAGCAAAGTTCAGAAAACAGAATGAAATCATGTCCTGAGAAGTACTTAAGCATAGTCACCTAGCACCTAATAGGTTCTCAATAAATGTTAACTGTATTAAAAAATAAAACCAAATCAAAAACCTGCAGCCAGTCACTGGTTCAGGCGGCTCTGTGCACAGCCGGTCTCATTCCCTCAGGGCATATCAGGCACGACAAGATGTGCATTGATTCCTGCTGGCCACAGGGGGACCATGAGATGCACTTGGCAATCCACTAAGTGACACTCCAGTGGGGTGAGTTAATGCACCTCCAAAAAGGCCTGGGAAGCCCAAGGGACAATTCCCTATGGCGAAGAGGGCAGCTGATTAAAGCGGCCATTTGTAGGCAATTCAGAAACTACCATCTCAGCTGGTTTGTAAAAGTGATGTTGCTAGAAACCTCCACTAGTGAAAAAAGATTTCACTAGGGCACAGGATTAACAGTAAGAACGATAGACACTACAACTCACTGAAGGTTTTCTATGTGTCCCTCACACGTTCTAAATCTTCAGTCTTCAACTCCCGTGAGGCAGGCATTGCCTATCTTACACACAAAAAAAATGAACCCAGAGACAGAACCCTAATTTGCATGACTCCAAAGTCCAAGTCCTCATCTCCCACCCTTTGCCTCTCAAACTAGGCCACCTGCACCGGGGCCCCTAGAAGCGCCAGGGATATTCCAAGTCTCAGGTTACACCAGAGAATCATCCCGGGGTGTTACCTTTACCCAACAGATTAAGTGTGAATTTAAAAAAATAATTATACTCTACAACCAGTATGGATCTATTATAGAATAAACTGCAAAATCCACAGGAAATTTCAAAGTTTCAACTTAAAACTTGAAACAAATTTCTTACTTCCTGTACCCTGGGCTAGGCCCTCCCCCCCCCCACACTCACACCCAGGCAGCCTGTTAATCCTCCTTGGCCAGCAGCTCTGTGGTATAATATTCTAGAAGCACTGAACTCCCCTCTCCTTACTCTCCGCCAACAAAGAACTCCAAAGATATTCTCACGTTCAAGTTATGATAATTTTCTAAAACCAAAGTATTCACCTTCTAACATATCCATGTCAACAGTCTTCATGGTGAAATTCTAGAATTTCAACTCATTTCCATAAAGTGCCTAATATATTGTCTTATATCAATAAGCACTCGATAATGAATTCTGATTATAAAAAGAGAAGGGATAACTCAGTGAATTATGTAACTTGGAATTTTAGTCCTGTTGCGGCATCATATAAAAATTCACGTAACTTTCTGTTGCTATATCCTTAGCCCTACCTTACTTCAAGAAGGATTCTGTCCTTTGGTAAAAGAACTAAAAGTATACAGGTTATTACGGTAGACATTCAGTCAATAATCACGGGGAAGCAGAGAAGCAGAGAATCAGAAAATAAAGGATATTTTGAAACATAGTTTTATTAAATACAAATAAATCCCATAAAATTCAGTATAAACGGGTAGAGAGACAAGTAAAAGTGAATGACCGCTATAATCCAAGTAGACTATAGATACAGTATTGGTAACGGGAAAAACATAAGGAATATTAAATATTGGATCCAGGAAGTAATTAAGCTCTGGTTTGAAGAAAATACTTATAATGAACTCTGCCAACAAATAAGACCTGAAATTCTGCAAGAGAAATACAAGAGCATTTTACTCAGGAAGAATGCCATCATCCATTTTTAATTAGGGTTTCCACACTAATGAAGTTTAACTGCACAGAACAAGAGTAAAACCAATGACCCCCATGCTCTCAAAACAGGAGAGGTGAGGCTGGACAGCCAAGAGCCCTTTGGATTGACTGACTACCTAAAGCAAGAGAAGAAGTAACACATATTTTTCATCACTGTCCACATCTGTAAAAATTTCAATCTAACACCTTGTCACTCTCTGTGACTATCACTTAACACATCTGAATTCTTAACAACAAAAAAGGCAGTGGCTTAAGTTACTGGTCATCTTCTGCATCCTGACAAAGCTGTATGGAACTTTCAACTCCAGATCTCACACTGAAAAATCTGTTTTATTAACAGTCCTTTAAGGGCTGCAGTCCTTTATGTTATTATTAGATACATAACCTTTGTTGGATTTTAAAGTGTTCTCTGAAATAGTCAATATGTTCTATGGCCGAAAACACTTAACATATGGCTTAATTACCATCCCACAGGCAGGACAGAGATGCCTGAAGGAAAGGCACCATCATGAAATCCGTGATGTAAGCCCTACAACTTTATACACCGCAATCATGTTAAAATTCATTGGTTTTACGTTTATAAAAGGATTTCTATTTTTCGTCAATACAGCTTACATAATTTCATCGTCCTGTGCGTTTTCAGATTTACACGTGTGGGCTAAAGAAACCTTTGTTAGGATAACCTGTTAATGGAACTTTTTTTAAAAAAACATTCAGAAAAAGAAACATAAACCACTAAACGCATATTATTCACTTCTAAATTTAGGTTCTAAATTCGAACGAACGACGTTGTCATTCTATTTTATCAGAAGTCGTCCGACAGCAAAAGCACAACAGCAAAATATATGGAAAGCACTGAAAACATGCACTGCGCCTGCTTATATTTCGCAATTCGGATTGTAAGCAATGAACGGGCTCCAGAGAAACACACGCTGCGAGAAATAAAAAGCGGGCGCGCGAGTGGTCTGACTGCCAGCTCATAAAACACGCCTCCCCGCTGTCACCGGGTACACTCAGTGGAATCACCTGGCCCCAACCCGAGGGTCCCACTTGCAGCTTCCTCGTTAAGGCGGAACTGAGGCCTGGGGATGGGGGTGCGCTTGAACAGAGGACCAGCGGGTCTTGACTTTGTAGGAAAATTCGCCAGGACTGTGTACGCTTCGCCGACCCGGCAGCAGCCCCAGACCCTGCGCCCGGGCCGCCTCGCCCCCGCCGCACCTGCCCCGCGGCCCCGGGACGCCGCCGACTCCGGGACAGGCGTGCGCCCTGGGGCAGCAGGTCCTGCGGGCAACTCTCTCTCCCCTCTGCATCCCCAAACCCCCACTTTCCTCCACTTTGCCCCAAAGGCGACAAGCCCCGCCGCGCCTAGGAGCGCCGAGAACGCACCAGGCGCCCGGCCGGTCACCCCGAGAGCGCTCAGCACCCCGGGGCTGCGGCGGCGGCGGAGCGGGGCTGACGGCGAACCCAGGGCGGCCCGGCCCGCTCCCCGCCCCGAGGCCCGGTCCGCCCGCGCCCCGAGCCGGCCCCGCAGCAGCCGGAGGCGCAAGAGCTCCAGGCCGGGCCGCGGCGCAGGCTGCTCCGTTACCAGCAGGTGGATCTCCCGCGACCCGGGGCCGCCCCTCAATCCCGCGCCCTCCGCGCAGCCGCCCTGCACACCACCTCGAAGCTGCCCGCGCGCCGCCGCCGCCGCCGCCGCCTCGAGCCCCTCAACCGCCGCCGGCGCTTCCAGTCCTGCCGCGGCCGCCGCGGAGGCTGCTGTGGCCGCCGCCGCTGCTGCCGGGCGCCCCGCCTCCCCGCGCGGCTCCGCCCCGCTGCTGGAGCGCTGCGGCCCCCGCGCCCGGCCCCGCCCGCGACCCCGCCAGCCATTGGCCACCGGTGCTGCGCGCCGTCCACCGGGCGCCCCCGCGCGGCCGAGCCTCCCGCCAGAGGCCCGCCCGGCTGTCATTTAGGGGCGCCGTCTCGCAGCCTGTATCATTCTCGTGAGATCTCCCCCGCTTCATTTACCGTCCCCGCGGGGTCTGGAGCGGCGTCCGGGTCTCCGGTCCCGGCCTCTGAGCGCTCGGTGTCGCCCGGCCGCCACATCTGGCTTTAATCCTCCCGGGCGTGTGCGCGGAGGCCGCTCAGGCTGCCAACAAAAGGCCCCGGGGAGCCCCCAGCCTCCGCCTGGGGCGCGACCCGACCACCCGGGATGCCCCGGCCCCAGCCCCTACCCCCAGCTGGGGTCCCGTCCCCGCCATCCTGCCAGGGAGGCATTCCCAGTGACAGGTCCCGGGGCGGCTCCCGACCTAATCCAGCAAGAGCTTCTGAGGCCCCGCGCGTCCAGGCACCTCACCGATGTCTCTGGCTCTCGCGACATCCCCAGCGATAGGCATCGTTATCCCCAGTTTACCGACGAGGAGACCAGAACTTAGGGAGAAGGACTTGCTTAAGCGACTGGGAAGAAGATAATATAAATTAGGATTTAAATGCAGATCGTTTGAGTGCTAAAGCCTCTGATTTTTTCCACTACACCACGCTGTCCTGCCCCTTTCTCCTGAGCCACATGTCCTAATCTATCACCATTTCATAAAGTTGGAGGTTAACTTCGGAAGCAAATAGATAATCATCTATAGAAAGCCCAAGTGGTCTGCCCCAGTTTTTCTTAGTATCTTGTATGTACCGTGACTTGGGTTAGTAACTGGCCTGAGGGCCAGATTTCCTGTAATCTATGACAAAGACATTTCCTATTAGCAAACTGGCAACAATTTCATGACCAGATGTAAGTAATAAAGGCTGAAACCACTCTCGGATAAAACCTTTGATACATTGTTTGATACACCTTGCCTGAAATATCTCTTGGGAATGGAAAGCCCTAGGCCTTGCTCTACAATGCTCAATGACAGGCAAGCAATTTCCTTGCAGATGAAGAAAGCACTACCATTTGACAAAGCCCCATCCACAAGACTGGACAAAAAACCAAATAGCCCAGGTAGCTCCTATCTGCATTCTACAGAGGAAGAAATTGGAGGCCCTGAAAGGTTAATAGTACAAACAGTAGTACCATACAAACTGATACAAATAGTAATGTAGGCACTAGTAAATGATGGAAGCACAATTCAAACCCAGGTCAGTTTGACTCCAGAGCCCCTCCACCATTCCTGTACCTCTCTGCTTACACCTTCAGCAACTGACAAAATGTTAAGTGGATGAATATTAAAAAGATGTGTTTCTCTCCACTTTCTCCATTTTTTCTCTCTCAGTGAGGGAAGGAAATGAAAGCATTCACAAACATTCTATAAGCAGAGGCATATGTCAGAGAGAAAGGAAAGCTGCAAAGGACAAGCTTCAACTACAGACTCAATGGGCTTATTCAGGATAGATGGCAGAATTCCCCCTGGAAGAGGGTTAGTGGCGAACCCACAGCAGAAGACAAAAAGCAGGAAAGACAGAACTGCCTTCCTTAGGGGGCCTTTTTGATCGTTTGTTGCTACTCCATCTGGCAGCAGAAGGACAGGTTTTGGAAGAAATCTGGTGATACAGTTAAACTTGTCACAAACCAATCACGTTTTAGCTCTGGAAAGCCTGGATTTCAGTTTGTTGTCCTAAGAAGTCAGAATGGCATGCGATATATGCCAAGGTATGGGTTAGAACGGATTGATCATTCACCCTCACTTTGCAGAGCACACGATCCTGGATTTGCTGACTATGTCTGTGGAATTTGTTTGATAAACAATTAAAGGGGTTCCTAACCCCACTGAGTCTAGTCTAGTTCTTTTTCCCTTTTTTATCTTTTCCGCGATGATTCTCTAGCTCCGTTATTCTGCATCTTCTCTTTTTGCCTTATCCTGGCCTTTAAGTTCACACAGTCAGTGGAAACTTGGGAGGGACTTAGGCTAGAAGTTCTGCCTGTAACTTCACCACTCTATGTTCCGTCTCCAACAAAACTGTGATGTGGTGGCTGTTCTTTCCACAGATGTTTCTGGAGTGCCTAAGATGGGCAGAGGCAGCTGGTGCCTACCCAGGGGTGCTCACCGACTAGTGGGAGAGGTGGGTAAGGAAGTAGACCACAGACAGCACCATAAACTCAAGCTACCAGGACAGAAGATAGGATGGACCCTCAATCAGATTCTCAGGGTGGAGAGGCTTCCTGGAAGTGACATCTGACCTAAAAACAGAGTACACACAGGAAGCTAATCTTTTCCTTTTATCACTCTGATGGGGAGTAGTTGTTGGTGGGGACCACTGCCTGCAGCAATCAACTTCTAAGAAATCAAACACATGATATTTAGTTCTTTTCTGTTCCTGTCCCCTCCATGCACCAACCATCAAACTTGCATCATTTATGAGTGTTGTTAAATGTCGTGATTCTGGTTTCTTGGCTACTGGCTCAAATGGGATCTTTTTTTCTATTGTAAAGGCTTCAAGAGGAATCACATCACATCACATTCCTGTTTTTTTTTTTTTACCCTCCCATTTTACTTGATAAATGGTGTGTTCTATCCCTTTAGTCTAGAAGTTAGAGGGGAACTTGGACCAGGGTGGGCAGTAAGAGCGTATTAACTCTTTGTTAACCACAGAGTGTTTCAGACACAGGTACACAGTATTTCTGTTGTATAATCAGACAGGGCACATGAGGTCCAAGAAATTAATGGGAGAATTCAAATAGAACCAACCACCACATTTAATATTGAGCTCTAGGTAGACATTAAGGTTTATACCGATGAAGGATAGCAGAGAGCTAAATTATTTTAATTTTTCATTTTTACACTCTCTCTCCACACCTTCACCCATCTCTTTGTGAAAGAACCCCTGAAAGATGCCTTTCTTATTCGTTCACATTCACACTGTCGGGGTAGGTGTACCTATCAGGTTATTCAGACAAAAGCCAGGCTGTGTGGCTACATGATTACGGAATTATAAGCCCTTACCATACTGAAGTGTTGTGGCCAGTGGTGTTTATATATGTATATAAGATACTGCAAAAATTTTTCAAGAGAATCCAACCATCTTACTGGGAACAGGCGCCCTCGGCAATGCCACATGGCAGGAAGTTTAGGAGGCTTGGAGGGATCACTCTGCCCTACTAAGTGCCTTAGCCACACCATTAAAGCTGACTCACTGGTTTTATTCTATTTGATGTATACTCCAAAGGCATGATGGAAGAGAATTTTGTGCTGGAGAATTTCAGAGCCTTGGCTACTTTTTTCTTTTCTTTTTCTTCCTCTGTGAATTTGGTACTTGGAAAAGATGCTGGATCAACAGCCCTGCATCTGAAATCCATCCATGCATGAAACCACTTTGAGCCGCTCAACTATGCTACTTCATCAATACATTTCAAACAGGATAAAAACCTTTACTCAAATAATATACCCAGGACCATGATTGCCAAATATCAGGCCATTGGACTTCTGGGTATCAGGACAACATAATCTCTGTCATCTTTTTCATAGACCTAGTGTTTCTGTACCCTTTTTGATCGCAACTGAACACAACTCTACAAGTATGTGTCTGTATTGGCCATGGACCAGAAGGAAGGAAGGAAAGAAAGAAAGAGAAAAAGAGAGAGAGAGGGAGGGAGGGAAGAAGGAAGGAAGGAAGGAAGGAAGGAAAGAAAGAAAGAAAGAAAGAAAGAAAGAAAGAAAGAAAGAAAGAAAGAAAGAAAGAAAGAAAGAAA
>NW_020837979.1:7483395-7542307 GCF_003676395.1 Aethalodelphis obliquidens | reverse complement strand
AAAGAAAGAAAGAAAGAAAGAAAGAAAGAAAGAAAGAAAGAAAGAAAAAGAAAGAAAGAAGAAAGAAAGAAAGAAAGAGAGAGAGGAAGGAAGGAAGGAAGGAAAGAAGGAAGGAAGGAAAGAAGGGAGAGAGAAAGGAAGGAAGGAAGGGAGGGAGGAAGAAAGGAAGAAAGAGAAAGGAAGAAAGGGAGAAAAAAGCGGGGAGGGAGGAGAGAAAAAGGGGAGGGAGGGAAGGGAAGGGAAGGAAGGAAACTATGCTAGGTATTTTGGACGGAGGGAATATTATACAGGAGATTGCTTGCAAAGGTGTTGGAAGGGCTGAAGGAAGAAAGAAGGGGCATGAAGAACAAAGAGGATGCAGGATGGATACCTGAGGATCAGAGACTGCTAGTGCCCCTGGGTGGACACCTGGAGCTTGCATCTGCTGATGCACTACTGGAGAACTGTTGCTATTGGTCTGGAACCCTGTAAAGATGCTGCCTTAGCCTGGGCATCTGGAGACAGGAATCACCCCACCCCCCACTGTTTTTGCAACTGTTGCCAACAACTTCCAGAAGCAGGAAGCTTCTCTCCTTCCTCTGCCTCCTAATCTCCAACCATTGCCTCCTAAGGGCAGATATTAACAGAAAGCCAGTTCCAGGAAGCCAAGCAACTGCAGCCAGCTCACTCCCAGACCTGGCATCACACAGCAGAGGATAGAAAGGCAACAGCATGGGAGGCTCAAGACAATGCCTAAGTAACCAAATCAGCGGCAGAATAAAAAACCACTTCAGGCATTCTTTAAAGAGAAACCGGAGCTTGTCCTGGAAACGAGAGGGAATGGAGCCTGGCAGATCTCTCTGCTCCAGTGGGACTAACACAAACCGTAGAAAACACCTTTCTCGTTCACATCACTCTTAAGAGAGACTTGTTCACATGTCTCGTGGCAGCCATCACAATGCTGTCGCTAGTAAGGAGAGACCTTTCTATCAAACACTGATGCTGTATGGAGCCCTTAGGTGATCAGCAGTTTAGAAGACACAGAATTGAAAACGTGGTCTTAACCCTCAAGGAGTTCACAGTCTGGTTGGAGGAACACCCAAGACCCTCCTCATCTCATGCCTGCTTGCCACTAGAGCCACCTTCTAGCCTCTGCCCCTCAAGCCAAGACATGCCGTCCTGAACCGTTCCCTGCCAGCCACCAAATGGTACATCCTGTTGCCTCTGGCAACTCACTCCCCAGCCCCACCCCACCGTCCTCTTTGGCTAACATTCTTCAAGATTCAGCTTGATGCCGCCTCCCAAGAAGCCTTCCCTTTCCCGCAAGACTGGGAGAGGGACGCGTGGTACTCTGTTCCTACTCCTACCAGTGGATTTATCACACTGTAGCATCGCCCTGAGTTTCCAAGCTGGTGTTAGTTAGAGGAAGGGCAAGCTTCAGTGCCTCTCAGTCTTTGGAGTGGTTGGGTCAGATCTGGGGCAGCTGGAACCTTCCAGCTACAAGCAGGCTGGGGGCCCATGATGAATATTGTTTTCTCTGTGTTTTATTTAGTGAAAAGAAAAGCTGGGCAGCAGCGATATAATCGTCTGCTGACTTATCTGCCTCATTCGTTCAGCTGTTACACTGTTTGAGGTCAGGGACCACCTTATTCATCACTGTAGGGCAGGCACATGGGAGCCACTGCCAGCATTCTTTGACAGAATGAAGGAGGACTCTGTGGAAGAGGACACACTTTCTCTGAGCCTTGAAGAACGGGTGTAGGATTTGGGCAGATGTAGGGGGGAAGGAAATAAGCATTACAAGAGAAGGAGGAGTGCACACACAAAGAGCGCAGTGCACCAGCATTCATGCCACCTGGGCAGGGGGAGTAAACAGAGGCATCATGGGAAACAAGGCAGGTTATGAAAACTGTACCCGGTCTCAGGCTTTGGTAAGAGGAAAACACTGAAGATTGCTGGATAAAAAAGCAACACTGTAACAAAAATCCTCCAGGCTAGAGGTGTCCTCAGGTCATTGACCCCTGCTAGAAAGTTGCTGTGATATTTTTACCTGAGTGAAAAAACAATGTGTCTTATGACCATCCAACAAATATTTGCAGGGCTGCTACTGTATGCCCCATCTACACACCTCCACTGGAGGCTTTTTGTAAATATTTGCTCATTGCTTTGGTTTTGCTTCCTACTTTAAATTTCACACTGGCCTAGGATCAAAATCACAAAGCTTAAGACAAGATGAAGGAGGGTAAAGGGTAGGCAGTTCTCTTCCGTCAGTGGACATTCTAATTAGTGTCTCAGATACAACTGAAAATGCCCTATCGCTTCAGAAATGAACAGGAGTGACAGCTGAGGTGAATCTTCAGGGAGAAGAATCTTCCAGAACTCTAAACGCTCCATTCAATAGCCTTGCTCAAGTCAGCTTCTATGGAAAGCGTTTGGGAAGGTAGAAATGGTACAAGAAATCAAGAACATCCTCTGAATAGAGAATCTTGGTGCGCGGAATTGTCAGTAAAACCTTCCAAGACAATCGCCACAGAATGCTTTGTAAAATTAACTTTGTCAAAATTCTCTAAAATGGGGGCTTCCCTGGTGGCGCAGTGGTTGAGAGTTCGCCTGCCGATGCAGGGGACACGGGTTCGTGCCCCGGTCCGGGAAGATCCCACATGCCGCGGAGCGGCTGGGCCCGTAAGCCATGGCCGCTGAGCCTGCGCGTCCGGAGCCTGTACTCCGCAACAGGAGAGGCCACAGCAGTGAGAGGCCTGCGTACCGCAAAAAAAAAAAAAAAAAATTCTCTAAAACGTTTTTGGACAGCAATATGCTTTGTGAACTTAAAAGTGCTTATTGAGGGGACACATTGTAAGAGTGACCTGCCTCTGTTTTGGCATGGGAAGGCATGTCTTATCCCAGAGGTAAGGGAGAAGTCAGCAAGTTCTTCCCAGGCTAGGGGGCAAGAGAACAATTCTAAAAGAGCTGCAAAAAAACCTGAACATGGTTGAGTACAAACACAGAGGCCCCCTTCTAGAGGAACTCAGGTCTTGTGCCAGCTGGGTTCCTGTTCCTTTTTGGGGGACCCCTAGGCCTGGTTCACAGCCTTGAGCCATCTTCCTTTCCCTAGATGTAGACTTCTTTCACCAGCTGAATAGTTGACCCCTCCTTTCATCGCTGAGAACCTCCTGTTCTCATTGGTTTTTCTCCTAAAGACACCAGGTTATCTAAAAAGCTTTCACACACCAAACCAGCTAAATGTACTGAGTAATCATTTTCCTATTATTAATCAAGTGATACATAGGTAGACAGATAGAAAATCAAAAGTTCTTTTTCACAACAGTGAGATGTCCTAGCTGTTTTACAGACGATCCCAGGATATAGGGCCCTGACACTTGGACCTGCCCTGTATGGGTGATTTAAACAGGACTGAGACCAAGGGAACTCATCAGATCTCATCTTTGAGGTCTTTGAAACAAGGACATACAGTCTTCTTCAGTGTCAGGACAGAAGCAGAAAGACAGGGGATGGAGTAGGCAGAAGCCCTGAGCAAAAAGGTAGAAGAAGCCAAAAGACAGAAAGTAAAGAGAAGTGAGAGGCTTCCCTGGTGGCTCAGTGGTTGAGAGTCCGCCTGCCGATGCAGGGGACGTGGGTTCGTGCTCCGGTCCGCAAAGATCCCACATGCCGCGGAGCAGCTGGGCCCGTGAGCCATGGCCGCTGAGCCTGCGCATCCGGAGCCTGTGCTCTGCAACGGGAGAGGCCACGGCGGTGAGAAGCCCGCGTACCAAAAAAAAAAAAAAAGAGAGAGAAGTGAGTCCACAAAAGGGTAAGAGCAGCAGGTCGGGGAGGAGCAGAGACTAAGCAGTTGAGTGAGGCCGGGGCTGCAGCTGCCTTTGGGGCCGAGCTGCTGTGGGAGGATAGCAGTGCCTACTACTGGCGGGACAGGGACAGAAATACTTGAACTTGTCCAGGAGGCTGTGGGTTTGTGTTCCTTTTCTTCTCAAAACTTCCCATCACATGACTCTGCACAAAGGGTAGAGGAGAGGGGTCAGGAATTTGGGGAAGGCAGCCAGATCTTCAGAAATAGGACTTGATTGTTATTGTTGTTGTTTTTTAATTTTTTGGGCCACACCCTGTGACATGTGGGAATCTTAGTTCCCCAACCAGGGATGGAACCCGTGCCCCCTGCAGTGGAAGTGCAGAGTCTTTACTGCTGGACCACCAGGGAAGTCCCCAGGGCTTGATTGTTTTCGTGAAGGACCCTGAGCTCTTACAAGATGACATGTGCACATTCAAATGCGAAACCTAAAACATTCTGAAATGTTTTAGGCTTTTTAGACCATCCACGGCGCTTATTATGCACTCCATAATTCCACACCCTGTCACTCATTAGTTGAAAAAAGTATGTAGTTATACTTATTTTCAGTTTAAAACTTGAATTTAATACAATTGAGCATGGATTGAAGGGGTAGGGAGACCAAGAAGCCAAACCTCATCAAGGTGGCTGGAGACCCAAAAAGGTAAAGCTTCCGTCAATGTGTGACTTATGCATATACACATCCTAAAACCATCTTAGAGAGGACAAAAATGACCTATTTCTTTTTTTTTTTTTTTGCGGTACGCAGGCCTCTCACTGTTGTGGCCTCTCCCGTTGCGGAGCACAGGCTCTGGACGCGCAGGCTCAGTGACCATGGCTCACGGGCCTAACCGCTCCGCGGCATGTGGGATCTTCCCGGACCGGGGCACGAACCCGCGTCCCCTGCATCGGCAGGCAGACTCTCAACCACTGCGCCACCAGGGAAGCCCCAAAAATGACCTATTTCTAATAATGATGATCATAATTTCTCTATTCCATTCATTTTCCCCAAACCCAGAACATAAGATCACACAGATAAATCCTCTTGTATTTCACCATTTATTAGAACTCCCTGTGGGATATATTTTTTTTTAACAGTTTTCTAATTTTCCAACCTGAATCCTATCTCACTGGCCACATTTATGTTGCCATTCAGCAAAAACAGAGAGGCAAGGAGGGTGATATTCAGAAGTATTGGGGAGTGGGACCCTGACACTTCTAGCAGGACGTGGCACTGTGGGCTTATAATGAAAAAAATCTAAGAACTGCTCCCCGCTAATGGAAAAATAAATTGGAATTGTATTGGGAAAGTCCCCAAAAGAACTTGCCTCAAATGAGAATTGAGTCTTTATTAGAAAAATCTGATAAAGAGGGGGAAAAAAATCCTTCCAATCATCTAATGGTCCTTATAATTCATCGTTTCATTGCCTTCCTATAAGGGGACATTACATTTTAGTGTCTTTCAAATGTTATTGTAATTGTGAAAGTACCTTCTGCCCAGCAACCTGAAATAATTTCTCCTTTCAAGTGAAAGCTTCAACCTTGCAGTGAAAGTACATCCCAATTTCTTCCTATTCCAAGCATTAGGGGAAAAGTCATCATCTTGGCCTCTGCAGAGAAGAACAAATATTTAGGAAGCTTCTTCCTCATGAATTTTAGCATTTGCCACAGTTCCTATTTGACAACGTATCGTATTTCTTTCCTGTTCGACAAATATTTGCCGAGTGCTTACCATGCTCTGGCACCAAACACCATGTGGCACAGACAATTGAACTCGGCTCTTCAGTCTGTCTGGAGTGAGGGCGTATAGCAGGAAATGAGGTTGCACAGAAAGATTGGGGTTTGGGGTCAGTTTTTTTTTTTTTTTTCTGTAGGGGCAGTGGGTGCCGGGGGATTTGGCACTAGCCTAAGGAGTTTGGACTTTATTCAGTAGATAATGTGAAGTCATCGGATGTTTTTGAGAATGGGCGTTCAGAGCTAAGGGTCAGGAGATCCTCCTGGTGGCAGCCAGTACAGTGGGTGGTAGCGGAGGGAGGGTGGGTCCTCCGAGCGAGAGCTAATCAGTCCCAATTTAGGGTTGCTGCAGGGACAGGTGAGAGAAGGAGGGCAAAAGAGGCACTGAGTTTTGATTTTTTGTTTTGTTTGGCCACGCCGCGTAGCATACAGGATCTTAGTTCCCCGACCAGGGATCGAACCGTGCCCCCTGCCGTGGAAGCACAGAGTCCTAACCACTGGACCGCCAGGGAAGTCCCAAGGCATGGAGATTTTGAGGTCACTGATGGGGCTGATGGCAGCTTTCCAAACCAAAGCAGAGATCACAGGGAAGGAGATGTTTAGGAGGAAAATGACTTCAACTTTGACCCTACTGAAATGGAGCTGTTAAGAGACACAGAGGTGTTGCTCTTTCGCAGGAACGAGACATGGACGTTAGAATTTAAGAGAAAGATCAGGTAACACCAGCAAGATGGAGAGGGATGGGGGGTGAGTAGAAACCATTGGGTTTCCCAGCTAGGTCACTGGCCGCCTTCACAAGGGACATTTCAGAGGAGCAGCATCAGGAAAGGCTCCATGGCCATTTGCCAAGGATGAGTGGGTGGTAAGAAAGTGAAGACAGCTTGGGCTGTGCTTTGCAGGGTGGCGTGAAGTCATCCTGGTTTTGTTTCTAAGATCAGAAATATTTGAAAAGCCAGAAAAAGGAGATCTAAATGATAAATCAGGATCGCCCCCATCACTGGCCACCTCCTACTCAGCATGCCCTTTTGGATTTACCAGCTTAGTATTCTGAACCATCCCCTAGGCCTCCGCTATTTTTCTATAATTGCAAATAAGAAAGAAATTATAGTAAATATAGCTAGCATTCCCAGAACATTCACACTCTGCCAGGCATCCCATGAAGAGATTTATACATATTAATTTAATCCTAACAATGACCCTAAAAGGTTGGGATTCTCATTTTACATCTTTACACAGGAGGAAACCGAGGCAAGAAACATTAAACAAGTTGCCTAAATTCACAAAACGAGGAAGTAGCTGAGCTAGGAGTCAGCCCGGGCAACCTGCAGGTGTCTGTGCCCTTGATCATGATGCTGCCCTGCCCCAACCATTGCGAAGGTATTAAAGGAGTCCTAGGAATTTTGCAGAAACTAAACACCATCGTAGAAAGCTTTCAAACATTCATTCTATTTGTGGCCTGGCTCATTTTAGAGAGTGACACAGCCTAGGTTCCACATCACTTGTTTCAGGGCAAACGGTTATGTAGGCAAGCTGAAAAATCTGCCAATATCATAAGCCCAGTACTGGGGACTCTTGGAGCTAGGAGGGACCCTATCCCCTCTGGTCAAGTGCCTACTTGTACATAAAAAGAAACCACCAGCCAGAGCAACAAAACGTCTCGGCCAAGGTTATATCACCAGCTAAAGGCCGACTAAGACTGGAACTCAATATTCTGAGTATTTCCACTGCATCCAAAGGAGCTGGAGTGAGGGAGACAGGGGAGGGGTGTACGGCGAGAGAGGAGGAAGCAGCAGGGCGAGGCTGCACCCCAGAACCCAGCTCAAGGTCAGGGTGAGTGGCACTGACCTGCCCACAGGCTGCAGCCCACCTCAGGCCTTTTTCTGAGTTTGCATGACCCTTTCAGCCATTTGGTCTGACTCATTTTCTTTCTCTCTCCCTAACCCCCCATCCCAGTCCCACTCCGACCCCCTACCACTGGGTCCCACACTCCACGCCCAGACGAAAGTGTAGATTAGGCCCCTGGCCCACGAGTGTTTAAAGAATGTCTTTAAATTAGTTAATTGACGATACATACACGCACCCCTGTGTTCATAGCAGAACAATTCACAGTAGCCAGTAGCCAAGACGTGGAAGCAACCTAAGTGTCCATCGACTGATGAATGGATAAAGAAGATGGGATACATTTATATAGCGGAACACTACTCAGCCATAAAAAAGAATGAAATAGGGCTTCCCTGGTGGCACAGTGGTTGAGAGTCCGCCTGCCGATGCAGGGACGCGGGTTCGTGCCCCGGTCCGGGAAGATCCCACATGCCGCGAAGTGGCTGGGCCCGTGAGCCATGGCTGCTGGGCCTGCGTGTCCAGAGTCTGTGCTCCGCAACGGGAGAGGCCACGGCGGTGAGAGGCCCGCGTTCTGCAAAAAAAAAAAAAAGAATGAAATAATGCCATTTGCAGCAACATGGATGGACCTAGAGATTATCATACGAAGCGAAGCAAGCCAGACAAAGATAAATACCATATGATATCACTTATATGTGGAATCTAAAATATGACACAAATGAACTTGTTTACAAAACAGAAACAGACTCACATAGAAGACAAACTGATGGTAACCAAAGGGTAAAGGGGAATATCGATAAATTAGGAGTTTGGGATTGACATATACACACTACTGTACATAAAACAGATAAATAACAAGGGCCCACTGTATGGCACAGGGAACTATATTCAATATCTTGTAATAAACCATAATGGGAGGGAATATGAAAAACAGTATATATATTGTACACCAAAACCTAACACAACATTGTAAATCAACTATACCTCAATAAAAAATTAGTTAATTGATCCATATAAGTGAACAATTAGAGGAGAATCATGCACAGGAAAAGTACTGATAGTCCGTGGATCTCCCCTTGATCCACTAGGGAAGCAAGAAAATAACCTCAGCAGAACCCTCTAGGATCCTACAGAAAAAAACCCATGGTCGTACCAAAACACATGACTTGAACTATGTAGCGTTGGTCCTGGCCCTTTTTAGGATTTGTCCACTTCTTTTCAACATTGAGGCTCCCAGCGTCTGAGCTGCAGATGGTAACTTTCACCTTCCAACGGCATTTCATCCTGCTGCCAACAGGGATGCAGTAATATGGAAACACTAAATGAGTGTCTCTTGCAAAAACAATTTTCCACCAAAAACCTTACTGTGCAAACACGGCTGTTCCCTAAATGGCCCTACACATAGGCCGAGAAAAAAAAGCACATTTTGCAAAATAACGGCCTCTCCCAAAACTGTTACAGCTTTTTGGATGGTGTTACATCTCATAAGCGGGAGAGGGAGAAGTTATTACTATCCAAAGATCATCTTTTGCATTCAGCTTAGGGATGCGTTACATTTTGAGGCCCCTCTACTTGTATGATTAAATTAAATGACTTAAGGAAAATACAAAACTACCTACTTTTCACACCAAATGTGACTAATTTCCAGCTTAAATTTGAGACTACGCAGAACAGGCCCTTATTTATATGGGTTTGATTTTATGGACACTGGGGTGACCCCAGATAAAAATACTTTTCTTGGTGATTCTCTGCTGCCCAAACATTAGTACTTTGTTATGACTTACCACTCAGTTTAAGGATTTTCCCTTTGTTGATTACCTTGATCTTGGTAATCATCCTATAACGTATATCTATATATCAAATCATCATGTTATACATTTTAAATATGTACAATTATATCTGTCAATTATTCCTTCAATACATTTTTTTTTTCAAGTGAATGATCCTGGCAAGGAGGCTGCATTACACCAAGACTGACACAGGCCTGTGGACCCAGACAGGCATGGAAACAAGTGACAAGAGCCAGGGTGAGAACATTTCCAGCTCGGTCACAATTTTGAATGACAGCTGATTTCAGCTGCTGATGCAGGGAGGCCAGAGGGAGTGGTGGGGTCCAAGTGAACTGGAGAGCACACAGCTGTCTGAAGGGGAAGCCACTGCACAACTCCCTGCCAGTTGTTGCCTCCTGGTGATGGAAGCCCAGACCCACCTTTTCCCAAGAAACTGAAATTCTGATTCTCAGGTTAATTATCCTATTTTAAAATAGCAGGAGAAACAAACACAACACACTTTCTAGCCATATCTGGCTTGTGGACCTTGGCTTCCAACCTCTGGGAAACCCCCTTAGCCATCATTGTCCTAATGTGAACCAATGGGTGTGGCTCTTAGACTTAGTTTGACTCCCAGGGTTTCCATTCAGTATACGCCTTTTTTTTTTTTAAGGATTATTTTTATTTATTTTTAAAATTTATTGGCTGCATTGGGTCTTTGTTGCTGCGCTTGGGGGCTACCCTTCGTTGAGGTGTACAGGCTTCTCACTGCGGTGGCTTCTCTTTGTTGTAGAGCACAGGCTCTAAGCATGCAGGCTTCAGTAGTTGCAGCACGCAGGCTCAGTAGTTGTGGCGCACACACTTAGTTGCTCCACGGCATGTGAGATCTTACCGGACCAGGGCTCGAACCCGTGTCTCCTGCATCGGCAGGCAGATCCTTAACCACTGCGCCACCAGGGAGGGCCCCAGTACATGTCTTATATATGAATTTGTGGTATATATTTTAATAATGTACATGTTGCATATTAGAATATATGTTATATATTATATTAATCTAGTAATTAGGCCACGCCTAGTCATCAGTTATACTTAACTCTTACAAGCCCAGTTTTCACATCTGTAAATTGAACAGGACATGGGCCACCCTGCAGGGATGTGTATGGATTTATTGCACACATTCTTTTCCATTGTATTGAATACTCTGGGGGAAGGTACCTGACACTGGGGCTTCCTAGGTTTGATATTTTGTCAAAACACTTGTCCTTCAAGCCAGAGGAAGGTGGAGGAGAATGGGATCAGAGGACGGGTAGACGTGGGGCAAGCCTGGAGCAGCCACAGGAGGAACGCTGACAACTGGACACATTTTCTCATCCTAAGCTCTCCTCTTCTCATGACTAGCTGAGCCTCTGTGAATGCTGGTGTGATACAGCATCCTCTCCAGGAGCGTTCAACTTCTAAGACTGGACAAAGGGCGAGGAGAAAGTGCTGCGGCAGGAAGGGGCTAGGGAGGCCACACCTCAGCAGGCAGTGGCCCAGCCAGCGGGGGGTGGCGGCTTCTCCCCCGGCTTTGCAGCCTCAGCAGGTGCAGCCCTCCAGTACCCCTGAAGTTGGCCCTAGTCCAGACCCATCCAGATGCTGTGGTGATCACACTACATTCAGTGTAATAAAAGCAGGTTATAGGGCTTCCCTGGTGGCGCAGTGGTTGAGAGTCCGCCTGCCGATGCAGGGGACGCGGGTTCGTGCACAGGTCCGGGAGGATCCCACATGCCGCGGAGCGGCTGGGCCCGTGAGCCATGGCCGCTGAGCCTGCGCGTCCGGAGCCTGTGCTCCGCAACGGGAGAGGACACAATGGTGAGAGGCCCGCGTACCACAAAAAAAAAAAAAAAAGCAGGTTATAGTCAATGTGGAAAATACAATTCTAACTTTGTAAAAAGAAAGAGCATATATATGTACGCAAGTCAGGAAACCATCCTGTGTGGAATATACCAAAATGTGGATGGGAGAGTTCTACTCTTAGCTTTGTCCTTGCCAAGTGGACAATTTTTCCCAGGACCCACAAACTCCCAAATCTGACAGGTCTTTCCAGTCTGATTTCTAGACCCTCTCAGGAGTATTCAGCTCTGCCAGGCCCTTTCTGAAATTCCCTCTGCTCTGCTCTGCTCTGCACAGCATGTCACTATTCTGTGCCGCTCCTTGTTTTGAGCCTGCCGCCCCTCCTTTGTTGCCTCTTGGACTTTATGCCTTCCTCCTGCCCTGTCATGTCAAGGGACCCAAGGTCCAGTCCTCAGCCCTCGGCCCCTCCATCCCCCTCCTCCTGTGCGTTCTCCCCCTTTCTACCAGCACACCCCTCCATCTCCGCTTCTGCCCCCAGCAGACCTCTTGGTGAGCCAGCCCCCTGACTCGGGCTCGCTGGCTGCATCTTCACCTGACTGTCCCCCCACTGCAGACCAGCCAGCACAGAACGAGCCCAGAGTGGGCTCTCAGAACATGTTACAAACTGGCTCCTGTCCTTTTCCCTTCTCAAACCAAGCTCATCACCTTTCTCCAAAATACATCTTCTCCTCCCACACCTCTGTCTGGGCTCTCGCTCCCAGGAGCTGAGGCTGGACTCTCAGACTCAGTCTTTGCTCCGCTCCGTCTCCCCTGCACTTGGGCTCCGCTGCCCGCTCCTGACCTGTCCGCCTTTCATAAACCGTGCAGGCGTTTTTGTCTCATTTCTCCTGCCTCCTCATTAGGACCAGCCCTGCTGACCTCAGCCTCTGACAAAGTGTTACAGAAACGCCTGCAATCAACTGTAAACATAAAAAGGGGATAACTTCTGGGCTTTGTGAGGGATTGAAACCAAGAACTAGAACCGAAAACCGGGGTGCATCCAGCAATAAGAAGTTAGTCTTTAGCAGAGGGAAGGACTGGGGAGCGGTGGGTGCGTGGGGCGCACCATCTGCTATAAAGGATAAGCTTCAAACTCCTCAGCCTGGCACTCAGAGCTGCCCCGGATCTGCAGCTTCCTGTTTACCAACATGAACTCATGATACTTTCCCTCAAAAACACCACGAGCATTCCTGCCTCTCCTTCCTCACACTATTCAGAAAAATATGATTTTAAATCATAAGGTGTGTTAAAAAAGAGAGAGCAGGCCCAAAATGGAGTCCCTTGTGCTAAACCCCACGTCAGCAAACTGAGACTTACTACCTAACCTAGCTGCAGTCTCACCCCTCCCCCACCGGTGAAAGGTAACCTTTAACCAGTCCACCTGGAATTACCTGGTCAGCACTGGTGAGGTAATTCCCCCTGTAGGCCCTCTGGTCCCCTTAGGAGGGAGACCTTACCTGAAACAATGCATTCTTTGATAATGATTTCCTTTTTCCTCCCGCCCCTTTCTACCTTTGAAAACCTTTCCCTTTCCAGAGTTTGACAGAGCTCCTTCCTATTGTCGAATGGGATGCTGCCCGATTTATGAATTATTTAATAAATCAAATTTGATCTTTAAATTTACTCAGTTGAACTACTGTTCTTTAACAGATTTGGTGGCAGTAGCGGGACCAAAGAAGATTTCCCACAGCTTTGGGGACAGCGAGAAACACAGGCAAGAAACACATCCCTTCTGGGTTTGCTGTCTCCTCTCGCTGTTTCTGAGGCCATGGGTAAGCTCCCTCTCACTTCTGAGCTCTGCTTTCTTTGCACTGAGCTCCCCATCTAACTGGCTTTCCAGTGCGGAGCTTAGCAGGTCCGAAGGAGCCGGCAGAGGGTCTCATCCGGGACCCGAGTCCCCAGCCTTGGTTCAGTCTGCAGTTCCCCAGGTGTTTGGAATCCGTTTCCCCAGTTCTAGCCCACATACTGGAGTCTACTGGGTTAGTCCACACTGGGAATTGCTGGTGATGCGCATGGCCTTCTCTTGGCCAGGCTGTAGTAACGTCTCATGGTTACTGCTCGTGTGTTAAGGTGCACATGTTTGTCTTGTTTTGTGTAGATAAAGGCTGTTATTAACAGTGATCTCAGAGGCCAAAAAGCTGCAGTAATTGGTGGGCACAGATCAAACACTTAAAAGCTGTTGGGGAGCTTGACACCAAACCCAAAGACACCTGTGTTAGGATAAACTGGTCACGGAGCAGCTCAGATTGACACCAAGTCACTTGCCAACCTCAAGAAAGTGTGTGTGCAAACCCAGGCACACTGTAAAACACCACACCGTCCCCCAGCCAGTGGCACATCCCTTTCAGGTATTAGTTTGGCTCCGAATAACCCAAAGACTTAGTTAACGGGATCCTCCAGCGTCCCACCTCTGGCACTCCTGCTGATTTTATGTCTAAAAACTATGGCCCCAGGAGCTGTAAATAGTTTGCAAAAATGGCTCCAAACTTACTAAAGACAACCTAAAATTTTGTGTCCTGAGAACTGGGCTTGGTAACTGTCAGGTTGGGGGCCCAGAAATATAGCCGGACAGAAATGTGGGTTGCACCCCATTTGTGGCTAAGGGTCCTACCAAGCTGCTATCAGCTCTCCGGGGAAGTACAACGGCCATCCTGAGGAGCGTTCCAATTAGGTGAGATCATTTAAGAAGTGCATTTGAGGGCTTCCCTGGTAGCGCAGTGGTTGAGAGTCCGCCTGCCGATGCAGGGGACACGGATTCATGCCCCGGTCTGGGAGGATCCCACATGCCGCGGAGCGGCTGGGACCGTGAGCCGTGGCCGCTGAGCCTGCGCGTCTGGAGCCTGTGCTCCGCAACGGGAGAGGACACAACAGTGAGAGGCCCGCGTACCGCAAAAAAAAAAAAAAAAAAAAAGAGGTACCTAAAATGAAAGACTCTAGGACTGAAGTAACTCCTATTGTTCCCTGCTATCCTTTAGTTTAGCACTCATTCTAGTAATACTGGTCTATACTGCCTTTCCACTGGAAAGAGACTGTTTAAACAGTTACCTTTAAAATAATACCACCTGGGGCTTCCCTGGTGGCGCAGTGGTTGAGAGTCTGCCAGCCGATGCAGGGGACGCGGGTTCGTGCCCCGGTCCGGGAAGATCCCACATGCCGCGGAGCTGCTGAGCCCGTGAGCCATGGCCACTGAGCCTGTGCGTCTGGAGCCTGTGCTCCGCAACGGGAGGGGCCACAACAGTGAGAGACCTGCGTACTGCAAAAAAAAAAAAAAAAAAAAAAAACACCTGAAGTTACATACCATCCTCTTCATCTTTTACTCCTTGGTCAAAGGCCAAATCAAGGGCCATAGTTAAAAAATTTCTTAAAGCCAGGCAGGACCCATAAAAGTTTTTGTAAATGGATTACTTCCTGGGATGAATGGATAGATAAGAAGAAAAGTAAAATAAGATGGGAGGCAGGCCACTGGTTTGACTAAACTCAGAGCCTGATACGGATTTTTGTTTTTGGGCCTTTTTCCCTAAGCTGAAATAAAACAGTGTACCCAGAGGCAAAGAAGCATAGTGGGGATAATGTAATTGGATTGGTAGATCATTTATGGTGTCATTTAAGTTACAGTCCAATTGCTTGAGGAATTAGAAGCAACCATCTTGCAAATCTCCACAAAACCAGAAATGCAACTCCAGAAGCAATTCACAGCCCACTTATCTTTCCCAGTCCCCAAACCTCGTCTATTCTCCTCAAAATGCTTGTAGATATTATAAAAGATCAGGATATTAGAAACAAAATTGTCCTGTACTTAAGAAAAAGACGAAAAATGTTAACTATAATTATCCTAGATTTCTGACAACAGACATATATATCCCAAAACCCTGAGGAAAAGACTTGCATTCTTTCGCTGCTCCTTGAAGTTGTAAATCTTATCATGTCTTTGAAATGTAAACACAGTCCACTCTCTCTGGAGACTGAAGGAAAAATAAAAAGGGAAAGAGGCATTTTAAAAATACAAACTGCTATAAAGGCTCCCTTACCACATCCTCCGTAAGATTACTTATCCAGGGCAAATACAAATCTTAAAAGTCTCCTACACAAATAGTAAAACGCATTAGCCATCTGAGTGGATAAAGTTAACTTATTCCAACTATGATTTATAAGCCAGTGAGTTTTTTATTGTTATACTTGATTCGTGGCTAAAATTTTTGAACGAGAGTTATAAGATCTCTGTGTTTATATGTTTATGATGTACGTTTTAGATATGGTATTTCTCTACTTCTGAATGGTGTTACTAAAATTACTTTGTAAAAGAGCTCTAATTGGCTTAAACAAACAAGCACCTATATAAATCTACTATTCATAAAAATTTTCAAAAACATAATAGAAACAAATCCAGATATTTTTCAAGTTCACACGATCTAAGATGATTTTCAGTAAATAAAAGCTAGTTTAAATTTGTTAGTTTAACACAGACATGTCTGGAATTATCAGCATTAAGTATAATAATTTTATTCTACCTAGGTTTACTAAAAGTCAAATAAGCTCATGTTATCTCTGTTATAAAATTTGTCAGGAAAAAATATGCATAACTTGAAATGATGGCTAACTGCTTTAATGTCTCATGAAATTTTCATGAGTAAGTATGCTTGCTAGGAACAAATAAATAGGCATAGGTAAGATAAAAGTTTTTAGACAAATTTTTAGAACTCTTTAGCAGTAATTATTTTATATGTCTACTTCAACAGTTTCCCAAATCTCTTGGGTAACTTACACCCTTAGAGTTTTCCTAAGCTAAATTAAATGATGGAAATTCATTGAAAACCTAGATTATTTCCAAGTAAGATAAAGTAATGAAATATTAATTACTGAACACAGGTTTATCCATTTTTGGCTTCCTTTTAAAGAAGAATTAAAGACATGGGTTAATTAGTAAGCATGTTCCATAAAAATTGTACTATGAAGAGACACATATTTGTAGAAATTATAAAAAGTATTTACAAATTTGCCAAGCCACAGAATGCTAAGGTAAAAGTTCACAATTGTTTACTTCTTTATTCTCACTAGAAATTAAGGTTTCTGAGGGTTTAAAAAAATCCAAGGTATGTGGTTAAAGTTACTAGAAATAATAAGGGAAACAACTCTGTATGCAAAGAAAGTAGAATATGTTTTTGGCCAAGAGAAGGTATAAAATATGGAGATGTGTTTTTGTTAAGGAAAATGAAAATAATTTTGTCCTAAAATAAGCTGGTTATTTCAGAATGGGAAGGAAGAACATGAAGGAAAAACTATGGACATAGAAAGTTGAGAAGAGAGAGAGGGTGGGGGGCGGAGAGGAAATCCTGCGTGGTCAAGTTGTCTAAAAATTGAATTGCTATTACAAGGGTTTTAAAAATAAACTTTAATATCAGTAGTGTATTTATATAAAGCTAAAACTTAATTTTCTTTCATTTGCTAAAACGATAAATGTTTCTTGGACCATTCATCGACTCTTGATAAGAGATTATGAAAGGTTTTTCTTCACCTTTTAGGTAGTTTACTTGGAAAACAAAGACTTTGTGTCTTACCAACTGTCTTCATCGGGTCTTTGATTAATTAAGAAAACTGAGTCTTCTCCATATTAAAAGAGCTAAGTTTTGCTCACAACTATATAATTTTCTGCATTTGCCTTTGAAACCTTTTATTGTCTTTTGGTTAAGTAGCTAATTAAGTGTTGTTTCATAATGATCTGTGAACCTATTTCGTCAAAAGTCCAAATCTGTTTTTATAATTTTGACAAAACTCCCCAAATTCAAATTCTAAATGAAGTCTTTTTTGACCTGGAGGTAATCTTGGGATTTTCCAAATGGACCCTGGAACATCTCCAAAGATTTGTTCTCTCTTTTTATAAAAAGAAAGATACTAAACCGATTAGGCTTATTTTATTTGTTAAGTTACATGGGAAGCACTGTCAAATAAGTGATGCTGAACATTCTTAGATTATATCTGTGTGAATATGTGTTATTAATATAAGCATTCCAGAAATTATATGAAACTCCTAAAATTCTGATATGTCCTGGTATAACACTATCAGTCATAATTCTAGATATTATCTTAAAATGTTGTGTGCCCCAGAAATAACAAAATTTCCTTATCAATTCCATTATAATGAACGTTCATCAAATCTTTAACAACGGTCATTTTTAAAAAGTCTTTTGTCATTTTCAAAGATCTATTGTTTTACTCTGATGCAAAAGTGTTCCTGCAAAAGCGCTTCATCTTCAAGGAGATTCATGGAAAGGACTTTTGACAACGACAGGTTTCTCATAAATTTAAGATCATAAAACTGAACTGGGTAAGAATTTCTGGAACTAATAGACAGACTGGATTCAAGCAGAACAAAAACTGACAACATGGAACCGAATGAATTGAGGAGGATGAGTATAATTTTTATGACCTTTTGTTTTAAAACATTGCTGGTTCCTTAATGTTTTGCTTTTCCATGTTTAAGGAAACTTTTTCTCTCAAGCTGTCTATGACTTACAACAAGTTGATAAAATATACCTTTGTAAGCAAAGATGAAACACTTTCCTTTCTCCCTCCCTGATCCCTTCAGAATTTGGAAGCTCTTAAGTATCCTTTTCATGGCAACACAGTTAGTTATTTGCATAAATCAATAAACATTATTCTCCTTGTAACAGGACACAATTGGAAATGTTGGCTATATTACCAAGGCTTCTACTGCATTGTCATATTTGAGAAAAATACACATAGATATGACCAGATAGCTTTAAGGAACTAAGATTGACCTTACGGAGCCAACAGGATGCCTTGGAAAAATCGACCCATCCGTTGCTTACAAGGTTCCAGCAAAGCAGCCATAAAGAGAACTTATATGGCCAATAAGCTATTCCTGCCACACTTATGTAAATACTCGGGCCAAGTTTAATGCAAACAAACAAATTAGTTTTACCATGATTATCTTTGATAAAGAAATGGGAATAATTGTAGAGGGAAAAATTATGTTTGCACCTTTGTCTACATTAGACTCTAGGCCTGTTAATTGTCTTTGAAGTTTTGTTATATAGCTGTACATTGGACTGGATCCTAAATTATACTTTCTTCAAATATCTAGCTAGGACTCTCCAAACTAACTTTTCTAATCTTCTCCCACTCTTCTGATTTGGAATCAGTAAGAACAAAGATGGCCTTTGACTTTCCTTGGAAGAGACTATACCAGGTCCGCCTCATCCCCAGATGGCAGCCAAACTTCAGGGATTTGAACCCTAGATACACATCTTACAGCCGAAGAAGGCTCCACCTGACATCTGTCTCGTGCCGACCCTGGAGACCTGCAAATCACATTGATGAGGAAGAGAAACAGCTGGCAGGGACGCACACTGCTTCTTCCCAAGATGCCGGACCAAGACTTCACACTTTAACTAAACATGAAACCCTTTCTTCTTGTCTTTCTTCCCTTTACTCTGGCATCGGCCTAGAAAGATAACACCATAACCCGTATTGCCAGTGATGGGGGGGTAACCAACAGAATTTAGAACAACTTTTTTTTTTTTTTTTTTTTTTTGCGGTACGCGGGCCTCTCACTGTTGTGGCCTCTCCCGTTGCGGAGCACAGGCTCCGGACGCGCAGGCTCAGCAGCCATGGCTCACAGGCCCAGCCGCTCCGCGGCATGTGCGATCTTCCCGGACCGGGGCAAGAACCCGTGTCCCCTGCATCGGCAGGCGGACTCTCAACCACTGCGCCACCAGGGAAGCCCTAGAACAACTTTTGATTTCAGACTCAGAGAAAACCTAACTGACCTCCAGCTTGAATGGGCAAATGCAACAGTCCCTGCAGACGAATCCATCATAGTGCCACCTTAGTGGAAGTGGTTTGTGCCCCAACAGGATTTATCTTTGTCTGTGGTGGTTATCATTCTCCTTGGACCTATGAATGCCCAGTGCACAGCAGGGCAATGTCCCTTAGTTTCTCTAACTGTGCCCCCATCTTTCCACAGATGAATTAAAACACCTCCTTGGTTGAATCTCCTGGATTTACATCGTTGAGTTAGAAAGAAATCACCAGGAGGCATTTATAACTCAGGATTAACTGCCTTTGGCAGAGCCTGGTTCTAACTTCCCTGGTTAGGAGTAAATGTAAAGGAGAATGTGATCAGAATCCTCTCCTTAACTCTTGAAAATACTACAGAAGCCACTGCTAAAGCAATAACTGCTCAGGAAAAATCCTTAGACTCTCTGCTTTTGATAATAGGACGGCGCCTGACTATCATTTAGGTGTCTGTGTGTGGCCAACACCACCTGCTGTACCAGGATTAACATTTCTGGGGAGGTTGAAACTCAGTTACATAAGATCACTGAGCAAGACCCCTGGCTATAAAAGGTGACTCTTTTAGGACTTCCCTGGTGGCACAGTGGTTAAGAATCCACCTGCCAATGCAGGGGACACAGGTTTGAGCCCTGGTTCGGGAAGATCCCACATGCCGCGGAGCAACTAAGCCCGTGCACCACAGCTACTGAGCCTGCGCTCTAGAGCCCACGAGTCACAACTACTGAGCCCGCATCCTGCAACTACTGAAGCCCACATGCCTAGAGCCCATGCCCTGCAACAAGAGAAGCCACCACAATGAGAAGCCTGCGCACCGCAACAGAGTAGCCCCTGATCACCGCAACTAGAGAAAGCCTGCACAGAGCAACAAAGACCCAATGCAGCCAAAAAATAATCATAAATAAATTTTTTTAATTTAAAAATTAAAAACAAATTTTTAAATGTGACTCTTTTAGTGGGAGCTTTCTTTGACTTACTTGAGTTTGATCAGTTTGGGTCTTGGGGACCATGGCTCCAAAGTGCACTCCAGACATTGGAAATGATCCTGCTTATAATAATCACAGCAATCTCTGGGTACATCGTAGTCTCTCAGGAGCTTTAAATGCATGTTCCCAGCTGCTAAGCACTAAGCAATGACCTCCCTAAGACTGGAACATCAGAAAATGAATGAATACAATGACCAACTTAAAAACTGTAAACCTGGAGTCATGGCCTGTGAATATCACAGAGATTCAGAAAAAAAAAAAAAAAAGTCCTGATCTGTGAATACACATGGAGGATCAACAAAACCTGTGAGAAATACAGAGCAGCAGCTGAGAATGGCGCTGATGCCTTAAATTTTGATCCCATCTCTCAGCTAAGCTGAGCATATGAACAAAAGAGGGGAACTGTTGAAAGGAAACAGCAGGCCCAAAATAGAGTCACTGTGCTCAATCCCAAGTCAGCAAGCTAAGACTTGATACCTACCTAATTGCAGTCTCAACTCCCCGCCCCAGGAATATAACCTTTAACCGTGTCCACCTGGAATTACCTGGTCAGCAATGGTGAGGTAATCCACCCTTCCGTTTCCCTTAGGAGGGAGACCTTGCCTGAAACAATGCATTCTTTGCTAATAATTTGCTTCTTCTGTCCACTTTCTGACTTTAAAAACCTTTCCTTTTCTACAGCTCGGCAGAACTCCTTTCTATTGCTAGGTGCCCAATTCATGAATTATTTAATAAAGCCGATTTGATCTCTAAATTTACTCAGTTGAATTTTTATTATTTAACAGGAGTCATGCAAGAAAAATGTCTGAGAAGAGAAATGTAACCAAGCAGGACCCTATGAGGTCTTCTTGGATCAGGGCCCTCCCCCACCCCCAGGGTCCTCTGTGTGCCTCTTGTCTGTAGAAAAACTTTAGCTTCCTAGGCCTTCCCCGAGTTCCAAAGAATAAACTTAATCAGAGAAGTGAGAAAATGCAGAAAGAAAGGAAAACAGTCAAGCAAGACAAAATAATAATAGTTTAGCCATTAAACAAAATCAAGGACCTTTAGCTCCTCCTCAAGGGCTCTATTTAATATCCTGAGCCATGTCCCTTGAGCTGCTTTGCAAATACTGAAACCTCCACCAGGTGGAAGAAGTTAACTGTATGCTACCCACAAGGCAGGTAGACCCCAGACTGGTTGGAACCAGAGGATTGATGTTGTCGACTACCAGTTACCTCACCACCAACCAATCAGAAGAATGTCCACGAACTGATCATGCAACAAGCCTCCCTCATCCCGTCTCTAAAAACTTTTCCCTAAAAGCCATCAGGGAGTTTGTGTCTCTGCCTGGACTTGACACCCTGCAATAAACGCTGCACTTTCCTCCATCACAGCCCGCTGTCAGTAGACTGGCTTTATTGTGGGCAGGCAAACGGACCCAAGTTAGGTTTGATAACAAAAATATACCTCTTCAAGTTGAAGACCTCTTTTTCAATAAGACATACGTAAAAATGAGACTTAATATGTCTCGATATTTTTAGAAATTTGTTTATGTTGATAATCAGATTGTATGGCATAGAGGTTTCTCCCACTATATACTGAAGGGATCCCAGGGATATGAAGAAGCTCTCTCTAATGGGCATCTGTTGGTTTTTGTTTAACAAGCACCCTTGGGGCAGGAACAGACAGTTGCCTATCCTATGTCCTCCATTCTTCTTTACTAACAGAACCCTGATGTTGTTGGGAATGGCAACATGCCCGACTAAATACATTTCCCAGTCTCCCTGACAGATGCGGGTGACAACATGATAAGTTTCCTGCCATTGATAGTTAAGCAGAATGTGTCAGGTGAGACTTTTACCCTTGACTCTCCTCCTTCCTCTTGTGTGGAACATGAGCCTGATGGCTGGAGCTTTAGTAGCTATTTTATGACTATGAGGACAAAGGCCTCACCCAGATGGATAGTAGAGCTGAGAGCAAGGTGGGGCCTGGGTCCCCAGTACTTTATCCCACACCTGCCTTGAATTGCCTAACTTCAGATTTCTTATCATTTAAAAGAAAAATAACCCCCTAATCAGTGGTTCCCAGCTTGGACTGCCCATTGGACCCATCAGAGGAGATTTAAAAATTATTGCTTCCTGGATCTCCCCTCAAAAATCTCACCTCAAAATATCTCACCTCTGATGTTATTGATATGGGGTGTAGCCCCGGCATGCAGTTAAACAAAATTTTCAATAAAAGCTTCCAGGTGATTCCAGTGTGCAGCAAATGTTGAGAACCATTGCCCTACTTTGTTTAAGCCATTGCTTTTCCCGGTTTTTTGTTTTGTTTTGTTTTTGTTTTCTTTACAAATTCAATAGCCCACAGATACAAGCTTCTTTCGCTGCGGAATTGCCTGCCCTTAGCCTCCCAGTGTGTTTCTAGTTAGAATGATAATCCGGAGCTGTTGATGTGGGGCACACAAGACACTACCTAGAATTGGAACAAACGGTAGGCGTAGGAGCTAAGCAGGGCCAATAAAACTTTTAGAAGCAAACACGGAATAACTTCATGATCTTGGGGCAAAGATTTCTTTCTTTTTTTTTTTTTTTTGCGGTATGTGGGCCTCTCACTGTTGTGGCCTCTCCCGTTGCGGAGCACAGGCTCCGGACGTGCAGGCTCAGCGGCCATGGCTCACGGGCCCAGCTGCTCTGCGGCATGTGGGATCTTCCCAGACCGGGGCACGAACCCGTGTCCCCTGTATCGGCAGGCGGACTCTCAACCACTGCGCCACCAGGGAAGCCCCAAAGAATTCTTAAACAAAATATAAAAAGCACTAACCATAAAAGAAATAATCAAAGGGTTTCTCTTTTCATTTTACTTTCATTAAAATCAAAAACTTCTGTTCACCAAAAGACATTAGGAGATTGAAAAGGAAAGCCAAGTGTGGGAGAAGATATTTGCACTACCGGTATCCAACAAAGAACTGATAACCAGAGTATACAATGAACCTCAATCCATCAATAATTAAGAGGCAGCCAACCCAATAGCAAAATGGGCAAAAAAAAAAAAAAGGGCAAAAGACTTGAACAGGCACTTCAGGAAATACAATATCCAAATGGCCATAAACATATGAAAAGGTGCTCCATCTTCTTAGTCATTAGGAAAATACAAAGTAAAACTATAACATGATACCACGCTCTCTCCACTGTATAACTGTGTAAAATGACTAAAATAAGGAAGACTGACAGTATCATATGTTGCTGAAAATATGGAGTAACTGGAAACCTCCACACTGCTGGGGGGAGGGTAATTAATGCCATTACTTTGGAAAACTGTTTGACATTATCCAAAAAAGCTAAGTCTTAACTCTTTTGAAGGGAGGAATGTGAAAGAATTTTTGGACATCTTCTGTAACCACCAAAAATCCCCCCCTTCATCCCCAAATTCTAAATACTAAGAAGGAAGGGAGGGAGGGAGGGAGGGAGAAAGAGAGAAAGAAAGACAGAATGAAAGGAAGGCAGGAAGGAAGGAAGGAAGGAAGGAAGGAAGGAAGGAAGGAAGGAAGGAGGGAGGGAGGGAGGGAGGGAGGGAGGGAGGAAGACAAATTCTGCAACCATTGACACAAGTCAAAGTTGGAGGGCCAAATAAATTGCACACCCTGTTTATAGTAATGATACATCGCAGAGCTATCTTGGCTGGAAAATGGAAATATCATCCAGTATAAATTATAAAAGGTCTTTAGGACCACATCCCCAACATAAAATGCAATTGCTGTTGTACTTGCTTCTATGGGCAGCACGTGATCTAACTTCACGGTAATAATTGGGACAACTTCATTGCAAGTGGTACAACCCAATTAGAAGAAAATTTAGCAGAAAGGGGGATTTGGGGGAAGATTGCTAGGTTATGAGCTGTGCGAGAGTAGGAAAGAAGATGAGCCTCAGGGACAGCTGGACCCAAACACCCCCGGGGTGCCCTCTCCCCTTGGCTCTGCATCTATCTCCCCATGTGTGGCTCCCTCTTCCTGCTAATGGCACACCTGCCTCTGTCTACAGAGTCCTAGGTTACAATTTCATCCACTGGGAAAACACTCATTCTTTCTCATTTCCAATTTTAAAATTCCAGAAAGGGAAGGGGATTGGCTCAACATGGGTGAAGACTCCCCCGATGGCTCACTCAGTTGTGGCCTGGGGGTGGGGCCTGACAAAGGCACGGTGGATGTCCTGCTCTGGCCAGGTGCCCAGTGCTGTCCAATTGTCTGTGGCTGGGAGGCAGGTAAGGGGAAGCAATGGCAAGGACATGGAGCCCCTGGTGACTGGCGCATGGAGCACTCACTTCAGGGAAATTTAGACTTTATTATTAAACGCCAGGTTATAGGATTGTGTGTTCTGTAGGGCCCTTTCTCCAGTGTAGCCTCTCAGAGGACTGGCATTGGAAGAAAATCAGCCACAGCCTCAAACCACCGTACCCGTGGAGATGTACCCACAGAGAGCCTGGGATGCCTAAAACAGTAGACTGCCACACTCCATAAGCTATAATACTGAACCTTAGAGCATGGGATTGGGGGACTTCCTGGCGGTCGAGTGGTTAAGACTTCACCTTCCAATGCAGGGGGTGTGGGTTTGAGCCCTGATCGGGGAGCGAAGATCCCACATGCCTCGTGGCCAAAAAAACAAAACATAAAACAGAAGCAATATTGTAACAAATTCAATGAAGACTTTAAAAATGGTCCACATCCAAAAAAAAAAAAAAAAATCATGGGATTGGGAAGCTGTGTGTGCCAAGAATACAAAATGTCAAGCATCAAGGCGTCAGAACACGTAGACCATGCAGTGTGCCCTGAAGGGGAACTGGGGAACTGCTAGATGAAGCCCAGTTACAAAGGGTGGGGCAACGAAAGCACATCCCAATCTGCTACAGCATGAGAGCACAGCATGCTCAAAGCACGGAGTCCGTTCTCTGAGGACAGTCAACTTGGGAGACCCCAAACATCAAATGTAAGTCATTGTGTTGGCCAAAACAAAACACGGAGGCGAAAGTGTATGCCTGCAAACATAAAGCACAGGCTCTGGATGAGGTACCCTCAAACGTGGAGACCACGCTGCTCCCCTGTTCCCTACAGAGAACTTTGAAATGTCTGTGTTGGTGTTATTAGCTTCCAAAATCTAAGTCCCACGGGCTCCAAGACTGGGTGGACAAAACTATTAAAGGACAGCTTCTGTGCATGTACTGGATCTCTGTGAACAGCGGCAAAACTTTGCTCTTGGTATCACGTTTCATCTACCAAGTTGGAGTATTTCACAGGTAGTTGATCTTCCTGTATGTTCACCAGTAGCTGCATTGTGACAGAACCCAGTCTCATCCCTGCCATCGTCAGGGTTATGTGTGCTCCCGGTGTGGCCCCTGAGAGCGCATACACAGTGGACTTCCTGCCCAATGTCTGGGTTTTCACATGGGTAGAAGCTATGTTGCTTCACCCAGTGTTCCTCAATTCATTTCCTGAAAAGACAGCTGTCTTTTTTCAGTTCCTTAAAAAGTGCTTCAGTATCTTTTACAGTTGGCTCGTAGTTCTCAAAATGTGGACTTTATCAATAAAGAAATGGTCTGGATCTGCTTCCTACGGACAGTAAGTCAATTTGTGACTTTTCAATACTACGGAAACAAGCAAACAAAAAATAATCCAATAAATTGCCTGTTAGAAGAGCCAGTGACGTCTCTGAATTCTACGTAAAGCTTTTGGTTACTTGTGCGGAAATAGCTTCAGTTTCTTCAGGCCCTCGGGGCATGTCATCAAACACAAAGTATTCGGTTGAATGGGGGAGAACATGAGGAGGCAGGGGGCCCTCATCACAGAACGAGCCCCAGTAAAGGGAAAATGTTCCCAAAGATGGTGGCGCATGGAGAGCAGGACGGGGTGAAGGATGCATGGAGATGGGTCGGGCATGCCTTTAACTGCTTAGCACTGACTTACATGAAAGGAGAGACCTCTGGGCCTTACCCTGGAATTCCTTCCTTTTTCTCTCCTAAGCTTCTGCCATCTTGGCAATGCCCTGGCCATGCAAGAGATAAAACATTGTCTTACAGATGAGGGCATGTGGTCAGAAAAGAGCCATTACTACTCCTGTTCACACTTCCTTTCCTTTCTAGGTGTCTGAAGGACTTTGAGAAACAAGAAGACACAAAAAGCAATAACAAAGAAGAAAAAGAAGAATCTGGAACGAATGTAAAAGTGGTGAATTGGCATCTAATGTTGAAAGTCATAATTGATATAAACGCTACGCACTATGCAAAGAGTGGTGAGGGGTAAAGAGAACAAAAAGGAATGTGGGAGAAATGTAATGTCCCTTCCCACGAAAGCCTACCATTTATATAGGGGAACAAATAAGATCAGAGATTATAAACAGCCTAGTTGAACTAGACCACTAGAAGTGTTCATTCAGCACCCAAATTTAAAAATCGGGCGATTTCCACATTAAAGTCTGGGAATCTGGCTTCTTGTGAAAACTCAGAGGATGCAATAACCCCAGATGTGCATTCTCACGAGGCAACAACCTACTGGGTCTGCCAGGAGCCACCCCTACGGCTGGGGCAGGTGGTCTTCACTTTGGAACAGTCCCCACCACTCCCTATTGTCTTACTGTTCACCACTGTGACTGCTGGGCCCTATAGCACATGAATTTTTTATTCCCGACTGGGACATCTGAAACATTAGATGAATGATTAGAGGACAATTCTATCCATGCAACAAAAGGCCACTTATGTTGTAAGTGGATTCCATGCATTCTCATGGAAAGAGTAGCAGCATCAATCAATTCCATAAATTATCTCAAGCTCTTCACTCAGGGGTACTGGGCTGGCTGCTGAATGAATTCATCCCTCTCTGGCATTTGGACAAGTAAGTCTAATTGTAGTGGCAGACCTTGCACTCTGGGCCCGCTTGGAGGAGAGGGGATTTTAGGATGGGGTGTCGACCCTGTACACAGATGCTCAGCTCCGGGGGCAGAGAAGGGAGTAGAGGTCCTGTCCTGACATCAACCTTCAACTTCAGGATGCCATGGGGGAATCCATGAATAATTCACATCACAACCAGACCAACGCTCAGTGAGCTGCAGTGGCAATGAATTACCTCGTGTGCATTTCCTGTCTGCACGTCAGTCTCTTTTCCCCTACGTCTGCGGCGAGCTTATGAAAGGGTGCATTCTCTCTAATGCCCTTGCTTTCGTAGAGGCAGTCTCAGGATCCCAGCCCGAGTTTCCAGTGTCTGACTTGCTATTTACAAACTGTACATCATAAGATTTCTAATAACACATGACTTTAAAAATGCCTCTGCTAAAGAGGAATCTGGATGGAAATAGAGAAACTGTGGTCCTTTTAGAGTCTCTGGACATTTGTGCATGTGGATATTAGGAGACTTGGGTGTTCTGGTGAGAAAAAGTGGCAGGGGGTGGTGGTGGGGGGAATGCAAACATTTCGAGAACATTCCCTGGCTTGGGCACTTTACATGTGTTCTTGCTGCTCATATCATAGATAAAGAAACAGGTTCTTCAAACCTGAACCGCTAGAAATAGAAAGTGCACCACATTTGCAACTTACTATTTTTCACAACAAGGACCTACTGTAGAGCACAGGGAACTCTACTCAATATCCTGTAATAACCTATATGGGAAAGGAATCTGAAAAAGAATAGATATATGTATATGTATAAATGAATCACTTTGCTGTACACATGAAACTGACACAATATTGCAAATCAACTATACTCCAATATAAAATAAAAATTAAATTTAAATTTTTTTCCAGTAACCACATATTAAAAAGGCAAAAATAGGGGCTTCCTTGGTGGCGCAGTGGTTGAGTCCGCCTGCCGATGCAGGGGACACGGGTTCGTGCCCCGGTCCGGGAAGATCCCACATGCCGCAGAGTGGCTGGGCCCGTGAGCCATGGCCGCTGAGCCTGCGCGTCCGGAGCCTGTGCTCCGCAACGGGAGAGGACAAAACAGTGAGAGGCCCCCAAACCAAAAAAAAAAAAAAAAAAAAAGGCAAAAATAAGAGTGAAATGAGTTTTGATGATAATATTTTATTTCACTCAAAAATCCAAAATAATCATTTAAATATGTACTCAATATGAAAAATTACGAGTGGAATATTTCACTTTATTTTTTCAGACTAACTCTTTAAAGTTCAAGGTGGAGCTCACACTTATGGCACCTCTCAGTGTGGACAAGCCACAGAGCAAGTGCTCAAAAGCCACGTGCACAGCAGCACAATACGGTTTTATTCAACAGTACAGCCCTGAGAGGGGGATGCACTAAAAGCTGTATGACCTCGGGCAAATTGCTTAATGGCTCTGGTCTTCTGTTTCCTTATCATAAAATGTGACGAATAGTAGTTGGACTTTGCTCCTCTCAGGCACGTCTGCTCAGTCCCTCCTGGGTTTTATGATAACACATTAGCAGAACACAGTGGTCCCTGTGACACAGGGGCAAGGTAACTGCAGGTGCAGACAAACGGCAAAATGATTTACGTGGCATAATTACAAGTCGTACCTGAAATTCAGGTGACA
The DNA here is from genome assembly GCF_003676395.1 of Aethalodelphis obliquidens. Lineage (NCBI taxonomy): Eukaryota > Metazoa > Chordata > Mammalia > Artiodactyla > Delphinidae > Aethalodelphis > Aethalodelphis obliquidens. Next base: position 7,513,955 of record NW_020837979.1, on the reverse strand, counting down.
CGGTTTGTTAAAGGCAGTTTTCACAACCGTGTGGACTTTGGGTGATGCCTAATGCCACCAGCCACAAGCATTTTCTATGAGACACTGGGGACATGACAACCTTCTTTAACCTTATCACTATACACTGGTAACTTCTCTAAGATTTGTGTGTTGATATTTGTTGACAATGATTGCTGTGCCAAAACAAGGCACATGCAAAAATGCTGTATGCAGCTTGTTTGAACAGTCTTTCAGTTTTATTCAGACCAATTAAGCTGTCTTTTTAATATAAGTATTCAAATAATTGACACTCTTCAGGCAAAATCTTAGCTAAAGAAAGTCAGCTAGAATGAGAATTTTATGGAAAGCAGAATATCTTTGTTAACCAAAGGGGAAGTTTATTCTGATAAAATCAGAAAGCTCAGGTATAGAATAAGATGCAACTTAAAATTATCACAAGAAGAGACAGCACAGAAGTGACGAGAACTTGCCCTTGGACCAAGCAACCTGCTCTCACATCTTGATTTTTCCACGCTTTTCACTGTGACTTTGTTTCCTTACATTTAAGATGGGAAAAATATGTACCTTCCAGGGATAAGGGATGGAATTAGATTCTTAAAATGATAAACGTCAGATCCCCTTTTTTTCTATATCACTGAGAATAGATGGGGTGAAAACAGTTACGAAAAAAAACAACAGGCAAAGGCTTTTGGTGATTTTGAGTGTTTTTGCCTTTTTTGTAGCTTAATTTCTTTTAATAAAAAGCAATAATTGTTTTTCTGATTAGGAAAGTAATACACTGATTGTTGAATATTTAGAAAATACAGAAACATGTTTTTGGGTTTTTTTTTTGCGGTACACGGGCCTCTCACTGTTGTGGCCTCTCCCGTCGCGGAGCACAGGCTCCGGATGCGCAGGCTCAGCGGCCATGGCTCACGGGCCCAGCCGCTCCGCGGCATGTGGGATCCTCCCGGACCGGGGCACGAACCCGCGTCTCCTGCATCGGCAGGCGGACTCTCAACCACTGTGCCACCAGGGAAGCCCAGAAACATGTATTTTTAAAACGACCAGTAATTCTACCACCCAGAGATAAATACTGTTAATATTTTTGGTTTTGTGCTAAGCATGCCTACATGCAAACATTTTTCTTTCTTTTTACACAATTGGGATCATATTATTACATTAAGTGTTATAGCCCAATTTTCACTTTGTATGCTTTTATTTTTAAAAGATCCTTCAAAAATTTTGGAATATCTCTTATTTTAAAAATATTGTTCAGGGACTTCCCTTGTGGTCCAGTAGGTAAGACTCCATGTTCCCAATGCAGGGGGCCTGGGTTCGATCCCTGGTCAGGCAACTAGATCCCACATGCCACAACTAAGAAGTCTGCATGTCGCAACTAAGAAGTCCACATGCCACAACTAAAAGTTCCCACATGCCGCAACTAAGACCCAGCACGACCAAAATAAATAAATAAATATATTTTTAAAAAATATTGTTTTAAAAATAACTTAATGGTTATGTAATATTTTACTATTTGATGTACCATATTTTATTTAGTCCTATTTGGGGGCAAGTAGACTGTTTCCAAGTTTTTCAATATAGAAATTCTACACAATATTCTTGCACACAAATTTTGGTGCACATTTGCTGATGTCTCTAGGATAAATTCTTAGGACTGGAATGAGTAATTCTAAGGGTTTTTAAGTGGCCCTGACACATTACTAAATCAACCTTCTGAAAGGTTTTAACAACTAACGATGATTCTGCCATTGTGAATGATAATTTTTGTACCATCTAGCCTCAGAACCAAATTATCAACTACATTTGAAAGTAACAGATTGATAATGGATGGGTTGTAGTTACACATGGGAGTTCTATCTATTATTCTATGAAGCTCTCTATGTGATTTTCCAATTTATTGTAATTGGGATGCAGGGCTACAGAAAATTGGGAATGGGCCAGATAGTTTCCAGAGAAGAGAACTTCTTTGAAGATGGGAAACACTTGTCAGCCCTGGGATCAAACACAATAAAGTACTAAGAATGAGGAAGGTCCATAAAAATGGCAAGATGCTGGGTCAGTTCAAAGTCTGCAAGGGGAACCTGCTCTAGATTTGACTTCTGCCCTTGGAAGATGAGACTTATAGCTGCCTGCCAATTATAATCACCTAGAAACAGAGCATCTTGGAGAAACAGAAAACCAGGATGGGAAATAGAAGACAAGAGCATGGGGGCTGGAGGAGCCAGGAGAGGAGCAAGAGGTGGGAAAAGCTGTGAGAAGGAGGGGCTGGGCCTGAGATGCAGCCACACCCACAGCCTGCTGGAGACTAATGACAAGCTTTCCACTTTTATTCAACATAGTTTTGGAAGCCCTAGCCACAGCAATCAGAGAAGCAAAAGAAACAAAAGGAATCCAAATTGGAAAAGAAGTAAAACGTCACTGTCTGCAGATGACTTGATACTATACATACAAAATCCAAAAGACACTACCAGAAAACTATTAGAACTCATCAATGAATCTGATAAAGTTGCAGGATACAAAATTAATGCACAGAAAGTTGCATTTCTATACACTAACAAGAAAATATCAGAAAGAAAAATTAAAGAAACAATCCCATTTACCATTGCATCAAAAAGAATCAAATACCTAGGAATAAACCTAACTAAGAAGACAAAAGACCTGTACCTCAAAAACTGTAAGACGCTGAGGAAAGAAATCAAAGACAACACAAGCAGATGGAAAGATATACCATGTTCTTGGAATGGAAGAATCAATATTGTGAAAATGACTATACTATCCAAGGCAATGTTTCAGTGCGATCCTTATGAAATTACCAATGGCATTTTTCACAAAACAAAAAAATTGTAAAATTTGTATGGAGACACAAAAGACCCCCAATAATCAAAGCAGTCTTGAGAAAGAAAAACAGTGCTGGAGGAATTGGGCTCCTGGACTTCAGACTATACTACAAAGCTACAGTCATCAAAACGGTATGGTACTGGCACAAAAACAGAAATATAGATCAATGGAATAGGATAGAAAGCCCAGAAACAAACCCATGCACCTATGGTCAATTAATCTATGACAAAGGAGGCAAGACTATACAATGGAGGAAAGACTGTCTCTTTAATAAATGGTACTGGGAAAACTGGACAGCTGCATGTAGAAAAATGAAATTAGAACATTCTTTAACACCATACACAAAAATAAACTCAAAATAAATGTAAGGCCAGATCCTATAAAACTCTTAGAGGAAAGCATAGGCAGAACACTCTTTGACATAAATCGCAGCAATATCTTGTCCAAGCTGTCTCCTAGAGTAATGGAAATAAAAACAAACAAATGGGACCTAATTAAACTCAAAACCTTTTTCACAGCAAAGGAAACCATAAACAAAATGAAAAGACAACCCACAGAAGGGGAGAAAATATTTACAAATGATGTGACCTACAAGGGGTTAGTCTCCAAAATTTACAAACAGCTCCTGTAGCTCAATATCAAAAAACAAAACAAACAAACAACCCAATTAAAAAAATGGGAAGAAGACCTAAACAGGCATTTCTCCAAAGAAAACGTATAGATGGCCAAGAGGCACATGAAAAGATGCTCAACATCATTAATCATTAGAGAAATGCAAATCCAAACTACAATGAGATATCACCTCACACCAGTCAGAATGGCCATCATCAAAAAATCTACAAGCAATAAATGCTGGAGAGGGTGTGGAGAAAAGGGAACCCTCCTACACTGTTGGTGGGAATGTAAATTGGTACAGCCACTATGGAGAAGAGTATGGAGATACCTTAAAAAACTAAAACAGAGGTAACATATGACACGGCAATCCCACTCCTGGGCAAATACCCAGACAAAACTATAATTCAAAAAGATACATGCACCCCAATGTTCACTGGAGCACTGCTTACAACAGCCAAGACATGAAGCAACTTAAATGTACAGTGATAGATGAATGAATAAAGAAGATGCGGTACATATATGCAATAGAATATTACTCAGCCATTAAAAAGAATGAAATAATGCCGTTGCAGCAACATGGATGGACCTGGAGATTATCACACTAAATGAAGTAAATCAGACAGAGAAAGACAAATATCATGTGATATAGCTTATATGCAAAATCTTAAAAAAATGATATAAATGAACTTATTTACAAAATAGAAACAGACTCACAGACTTAGAAAACGAACTCATGGTTACCGGGGGCAAGGGTGGGGCGAGGGAATAGATTGGGAGTTTGGGATTGACATATACACACTGATATATTTAAAACAGATAAACAACAAGGACCTACTGTACAGCACAGGGAACACTGCTCAATATCCTGTAATAACGTAAATGGGAAAAGAATTTGGAAAAGAATAGAGACATGTATATGTATAACTGAATCACTTTGCTGTACACCTGAAACTAACACAACATTGTTAATCAAGTATGCTCCAATATAAAATAAAAATTAAAAAATAAAAAAGCTTTCCAGAAGGGCCAGGGTTCTCAAGTGGAACACATGAGAGCAGTTCCTATGGGTTCCTGGAACTGTCAGGAGGATGTCACGGATGTGGGGAGCACCCTGGGGGCAGCGCCACCTATGTTTGGCCTGGACCAGCAGCCTCTACCGCCAACAGCTGCTCTAGGTTATATGAAGGTTAGAATTGGGAATACGGCGAAGATAATATGGAAGTAAAGAATTAATTTATATTTCTTTAAACTATAGATATGCACAAAGCACAGGCCCTGGAGGTTGAGTACCTTAACAGCTTCTATTGATTTTAGTAACTTCAGGAGAATTAGTAAGGTAATGAATGATAAGAAACTGGTAAAAATCAGTTTACTCAATTCTTAGAATTGCCACAAAATACCTAAACCTAAAAATCACAGATCCCTCACAGCTTAACCCTCCTGAGGAATAAACATAAAATACTATTCAGTATGGTTTGGGGAATCACAAATCCTGTCAGATTAGTAAAACTTTAACTACTAGTTCTAAGTTTGGTAAATCAAGTGCTGTTGGTTACATGATAGACTTAAATTTCAACAAGGGTTTGAACTTGTCCCATGCAACAAACTATAAAAATATGGTCAAAATATCAGTATTAGAAACAAAGAGTGTTTTCAAAGGTTGGTCTTAGGCCAGTATAGCTTAAATTTTCATCAGTAATGATAAAAGATGGTACATGAATAAATGAATTAAAGAGATGCCCCAGCCTGGGGTTAGAACCCACTAACATTGTAACTGAACATCTAAGACAGGAGAAAGAAGCTTAGAAATCAGTAGTCACAGATATATAGAGAATGAAGCTTGATAGCATCAGTTTCCTTTGATGATAAAGAAGAAATTAAGCAAATACTGAGTGAACGCACAGTAGAGTGAAACATCCCCAAGGATGAGCCATTCCAGAAAGCCAAATTTCCAGCCGTTGAGACCCCTTTAAGCACTAATTTTATGTTTTTTTCTTTTTTCAATGGATAATTTTCAAAAAGGTATCATTCATTAACATCTCTGCTTTCTTCAAGAAATACAATGAGTGTGTTTTTTTTTAATGATTCTGGGTAATCATACATGACCAATTTCAATAAGTACTTATTGAGCATTTCTACTTTGTGCCAAGTACTGGACATTGACATTTAAACCTTTTTTATTTGCTTTAAAACCAGATCTTGAAAACAGTATGCTGAGTGAAAGAAATCAGTCACAAAGGAGCACATATTGTATGATTCCATTTATAGGAAATGCCCAGAACTGGCAAATCTGTAAAGACAGAAAGTAGATGGGTGGCTGCCTAGGGCTGGGAGGGAGAGGGCGGGGGCGGGAGGGCCGATGGGCATGATGGTTAAGGGGTGTGGGTTTCTTTGGGGGGCAATGACAACGTTCTAATGAGTGTGGTGATGGATTCACCACTCTGGGAATACACTAAAAGCCATTGCTTTAAAGTGTACACTTTAAATGGGTAAATTGTGTGGTTATGTGAAGCGTATCTCGATAAAGCTGTATTTTTAAAAACCAGGCTGGTGGGACTTCCCTGGTGGCACAGTGGTTAAGAATCCGCCTGCCAGTGCAGGGGACACAGGTTCGATCCCTGGTCAGGGAAGATCCCACATACCGCGGAGCAACTAAGCCTGTGTGCTACAACTACTGAACCTGCGTGCCGCAACTACTGAAGCCTGCACGCTCTAGGGCCTGTGTGCTGCAACTACTGAGCTTGCGTGCTGCAACTACTGAAGCCTACGTGCCTAGAGCCCATGCTCCACAACAAGAGAAGCCACTGCAATGAGAAGCCCGCGCACCGCAACGAAGAGTAGCCCCCGCTCACCACAACTAGAGAAAGCCGGCATGCAGCAACGAAGACCCAACGAAGCCAAAAATAAAAACGTAAAAACCAGGTTGGCAATGTTCTGAGGACATAAAGAGACAACATCTAAACTAGGATGAGAAGGGAGGATGGACAGGGAGTCGGGGGAGGAGCTGGCCATGCTAAGCTCCTACTCATCTCTGAAGGATCCTTTGCCCCTGAGATCCTGCCTGGCACTATCTCCTGTCTCCTCCCTCCTGTCCCTGTGCCTGCCTGTGATGGCTCCATGGTATCAGTTGCTTCCTATCAGCTCTGGTTCTGGAAACTGCAGAGTTGTTCAAAGCCAGGCTCAGGAGTCAGAAAGACCTGGGTTTAATGATGGGTTGTGACACCATCACTGTGATCTTGGACAAATTCGGTACCCTCTCTAAGCCCCAGTTTCCCCATCAGGAAGACTGGAGTAATATCTACTTCATAGTGTTATTTTGAGGATTAATGAGAGGAAGCTCGGAAGGAATGTGGCTTGCTCAGTGTCTGACTCACAGTCAGTGTTCGGAAGACAATGGTGTGTCTGGGAAGAGAAGAGCAGCAAGTTCTAAGGAAAATGTCATCACAGAGAACAGTAGAAGGGGGAGAGCAATAAACATTAGTTGAGCATTTACTATGTGCCAAGTGTTTGACATTCAGTATCTCTTTCGCTTCTTATAACAATAGTTCCATGTCACAGATGAGGAAACCAAGACCTACACAGATAATCATTATGACAAGACCACTAAACACTCTTACAATGTGCTCGTCATGTATTAACTTATCTAATCCTCACTACCCTAGGAGGAAGTGTGATACTGTGTTTATAAGAAGTATATATTTGGTCTTGTCTCTGGGAGCACAGAGCTTCCCACACCCCTTGGAATTAAGTGTTGAGAGTGAAGAAGGTGTCTTCTGTAATGTTAATGAGGTGACTTTCGACCTCACCTAAGGATGGGAGGATGGGCTGGATGCAGAAGAACCAACCATACGGTTGGAGCTTGTAGTCTCAGCCCCTGACTTTCTGGGAGGGGAGAGGGCCTGGAGGTTGAATCCGTTGCCAATGGCCAATGAGTTAATCAATCATGCCTATGTCATGAGTCTTAAAAAAATCCAAAAGGATGGGTTTGGAGAGCTTCTGGGTTGGTGAACATGTAGAGATGTGGGGAGAACGGCATGCCTGGAGAGGGCACGGGAGCTCTGTACCCCTTCCCCGTCCCTTGCCCTACAGCATCTCTTCCGTCTGGCTGTTCCTGTTATATCCTTTTGTAACAAATTGCTAAACTAGTAAGTAAAATGTTTCTGAGTTCTGTGATCTGCTCTAGCAAACTGATTGAACCCAAGGAGGGGATTGTGGGAACCTCCAATCTGTAGCCAATGGGTCAGAAACATAGGCAACAACCTGGCTTGCAACTGATGTCTGAAGTTGGGGGAGGGGCAGTCTAGGAGGATTGAACCATTAACCTGTGGAACCTCATGCCATCTCCAGGTAGACAGTGTCAGAATTGAGTTGAATTATAGGACACCCAGCTGCTGTCAGAGCATTCTCTCCACCCCCTCCCACATTGAAATTGGTCACAGAACACCGAAAGAGGTAGTTATCATGATTATCCCATTTTACATATGAGAAACTGAGGCACAGAAAGGGTACCTAACTCACCCAGGGTCACATATATTAAGTTGCAGATCTGGGATACAAACAGAAGCAACTGATTCCAAAGCCCTTGTCTCTTCCATGTATATGCTGTTCACTAAGAACACAGCCGAGGGTCCTAGTGGTCCGCATACCTAACAGGAAGAAAGGCTGCAGAAGGAGCAGTGTATGGGATGCTGGACAAATGGAAAGGACAGGGCCTGGCTTCAGTCAGGGAGCTGGCTCTTTTGGGGTAACTGGAGGGGCACTGAGAGGATACATCAGGCCCTTCTGAACCTTCCTACCTGAGAATACAGAGAACCACTTTTCAGCTTAAGGCTATTTGTGGTTTTGAGTTTGTCAAAATGGTTCTTAACAGCTGTTAGCCATTGCAAGGCTGCTGGGTGGCTGAATTTCTAATATTTCCTGGATTTTTTTTTTTCTCACATGGTTTTGATAGCAGAGAAGAGAGGAAGTTCTGGAAAGCCCTGGGCATTCAAGAGAGAACAGGTAGATTCTGAGAATCAGGGGCCTCACCTGCCTCCCTGTTCTGCACCTGAAAGCCCAGGCTGGTCTTAAAGGTCTGCGCGTAGACTACATGGATGAGGGCGAGGACTCTGGTTAGATCTTTGCCTCCTATTCTCCAAGGCCTCTCTGCGTGGGGAAAGCAACAGTCCTTGGTCTGCTGCCTCCGCTGTTTGGTTAATTCAAGGCTGGAGACCTCTAGCATCTGGGCCAGGTGCATTTTCTTTGTTAAGAAGGACAGCGGCCGACCGTTCCCAGTGCCCTCAGCCAACAACTCAGGCAGTAGGTTAGCACCGGTACCCTCTGCATCCAGGAGTTCTGCATCCTTGGATTTAGTCAACCGCGGCTCAGGCCCCCTGCACCTTCCTCCTTCTCCTTAAACCATCTGGCTCCTCCCACTCTCCCTTCCCTGCCTCTGGGACTGGCCCATTTGACAAGGCTGTCATAGCCTAAGGACAACCGCATTTAACTGATTTTACTTTTGGGTGGAGGAGTCCAGTGGAGTATATTTTAAAATGCTTTTTCATGGCTGATACAACTAGATGACTCCAACTATCATATTCAGAACCCTTCCTGAGGTGTGTTTTCTCCAGACTGGGGTTTAGTTTGTTGGGGTTCAATGTCCCTGCAAACTGTCCCTTCCTGGCTGCAGGAAGAAACTCCCACAGGACATAACTGTTAGAGCTTTTCCTGTGCACCTTCCTGCCACAAATATGTAATATTTAAAAAAAAAAAATCACGATACTTACTCTTGTAAAGAGAGTACCTCTGTCAATTCCAGCCCAGGCTGGGGAGCAGTTCTCAAGCCCCTCTCCCCCAATCCACCGCAGGCATCTCCAGGTCCCCCACTACAAGAAGAGACCCCAACCCCTTTAATTAGGGTGCGGTGGTCCAAGGTCAGGAAACAGCTGGCGTGGCCTGAGGAGCACCCAGCAGTGTGTGACATTTGACTTCTTAATCATAGGGTCAAATTCAAAGCAATTCTGGGGAAGACAAGCGTCTACCTGGGTTTGGGGACCGCTGTGGTAAGAATGCCCTGGGAACAGGGCAAGGTGCCAGGCATGGCTGTGGATGGGTGGGAACAGGACGGAAGTGCTCCTGTGCTTCCCCCAATCTGGTCTCTGCTCAAAGACAGCTGATGAGGTCCTTGACCTGTTTCTCATCCCCTGGGCTGGGTCACTGCCACAATCAGGTAATATATTAAGCTGTTCATAGTTTTTACACTTTAAGAGCCCCCAAAGCACAGCGGCCCAGATCATGCTTTAAAAGGGAGAAAGGAGAGAGATCAAGGGTAAGCCTGGGTGGGAAGCAGAGTTGGGTGGTAGACACTTAGGAGGACACCAAACACGGCAGAAGGAACAGGGCACAGATAGTGTGTTAGTCTGCCCGGGCTGCCATTACAAAGGCCACAGACAGGGCAGCTTAACAACCGAAATTAATTTTCTCACAAAACTTGAGGCTAGATGTCCAAGATCAAGGCGTCTGCAGGTTTGCTTTCTTCCGAGGCCTCGCTCCTTGGCTAGCAGGGGGCCTCTGTCTGTGTTGTTCCCTAATCTCCTCTTCTTATAAGGACACCAATCATATTGGATTAGGGCCCACCCTCAATGACCTCATATAACCTTAATTACTTCTTTACAGACCCCACCTCCAAATACCGTCACATTCTGAGGTACTGGGGGTTAGGACATCAACACATGAATTTTGGTGGGGGACATAATTCAGCCTACAATTCAGAGGGTGAGGGGGACAAACACCAAACAGCCTCTTTCTCAAGCCTGTGGAGAGCATCAGGGTCACAGGTCCCTGCCAGGAATTCACACAGAGGTGGGCTCATCATTTCACCCAAGACCATGTCCTAGGCCTGGAGAGGGGGGCCCGGCCTGGGGTGCCCTCCAGAGCAGGGTAGCAACCGTGGGCTCATTGGCTGGCCCACCCCAGGAGGCCCAGGTGCCTGCACTGGGTTCAGCTTTGTCTGAGCAGGACACCCAGGAGGCCCAACGCTGTTCCACAGTTAGGAAACATGCTTAAGGGAGAACCGAACTCTATGCTAGTTTAACAGTTGTTAATAATTGATAACACCTGTTCCTCAAGGCTTGCTCTTCCACAGTGATCGGAGGCTAGAGAATTCGAGAGAATAAAATTGTAGCATTAAGATAAAACTGGGTTAAGAGCTTTTCTGCCGCTGTTTTAAATGTTTCTATATATAAAATATTCATTTTAAGTTATAAACTAATAAACAAAGATGTCCCTGTAGGCTCCCATGTGTGAAAATCTAATGTGATCATGTAAACAAGTTACAAGAAAGTGATCGTCTGGTACACAATGAATAAAGTATAGAGTAATAGGTCAACACGAAGAATCTGAACGGGACAGGAAGGGAAAGGGGCCGGCGTCCAGTACCCGCTCGGTCTCCTGCAGTGACATGTGACCACGTGTCCATTGGACAGCTGTGATTTGCAAGAGCTGGGCTAGCCTCACCAAAACCGGAGAGATGTGTTCCACACATGGTCCTCACACACCTTCCTGTCCTTCCCTTCTTTTAAAGCAATTCTGTGAAGAAAAAAAGGTAAAACGCAAATGCTCTTTTGTGGCCACACCTCATGTGGGATCTTAGTTCCCTGCCCAGGGATCAAACCCTTCTCCCCTGCATTGGGAGGGCAGAGTCTTAACCACTGGACTGCCAGGGAAGTCCCAAAATGCAAATGCTTTCAGTGCTTAGGGCTGCCCAGCCTTTCCTACTTGGAAGCTCTGGTGCTGGTAGATACCTGCAGTCTCTCACCTCTGCTGCTATTCTCTCTACTGAGTCCCTAAATACCCTCAGGGTTTGTCCTAGGGCTTCTGCTCTTCTCCATCTATACCCCTCTCCTAGGTGGTTTCTTCCATTCTCATAGCCTTAAGCGGTCTCCATGCTGACAATTCCCAATTGTATCTCAAGCCAAGACCCTTCTCTGAGCTCTAGACTCACATCTATCTCCTTGACATCTCCACCTCCTAAAGCGCAGCCTCCTCAGACTCATCCCCTCCCTTCTCTGCTCCTCCTTCCATCTCAGTAAATGGGGATGCAGCCACTCACGTGTTCAACACAAAACCCCAAGAGGCATCCCGCTTCCTCCCTTTCCTCACCCGCATATCCAGTCTAGTTGGGAGTTCTTTCAGCTCTACCTCCAGAATCCCCTTGGAGCCTGCCTACTTCATCCATTGCTCAGTCACCACCCGGGTCCAGTCATCATCATCTCTGGAGGACAGCTATACCATAGCCTCCCTATAGGTCACCCCACTGTCACTTTGCCAACCCAACCAGCAGCTGGAGTGATTTAGAAACAAAAATTAGAGCATGGGATGCCACTTCCACCCCTAGCTTGCACAAAATCCTTCACTGGGTTTTCCTGCTGCCTCTGAATGACACCCAAGCTTCTTATTGTACCCCAGGGCCCTGACGGAGCAGCCCCATCAGGGGCATGAAACTTTCTTCCCTCTCTCAGGACTTTTTGGCCAGACCAGCCTCTACTGGTTTCCTGGGACCTGACTACTATCAGTGAACTCTCCAGATCCGCAGCCTCGGCGTTACCTGGAGCTGGTTAGAAAGCTCAAGCCCCGCTCCAGATGTCCTGGATCAGAATCGAGAGCTCTACAAGGCCCCCAGGTGATCTGTCTACACATTGAAGTTTGAGAAGCACTGCTCACAAACACAACAAACTCCTTCCACCTCAGGGCCTTTCCACATACTGATCTTTATCCCGGCTCCTCAAACGGCTGGTTCCTAGAATATCTCTGGAAACGGATGCAACAAATCATATCTGCTTCTGGAGAGAGAAGGGATCTGGCATTGGTGATGGGAGGGGCAGTTCCTTTTTATTATATACTCCTGTGCACCTGCAATCTGAGACAGGCTGGGACCCTTTACTGAAGTGCTTTCCCCTGGACACACTCTCATCTCCTCAAGCAACGGAATACAAAGAAACTATAAGAGACGAAAAACGACGGCATACACGGGCAGCCAAAGCAATTATGAATAAGACAGAAAAAGGCCACAAACCAACTGCCACTTCTGAGGTGTCAGGAGCAAAAGCAGGGTCCTGCCCCTGCACCCCACGCACAGCACCACCAAGGGGGTGGGCAGGCCACCTAAGCGCCCCCCATCTGGCCTGACCCACTGATCCGCTCCTACCCTCACCCCACTTAACGGACCGGCTTGCCCCGCGTCAGGGAGCGAGCAAGGGCACCTGTTACTTGTTTTCGCTCCCTCGTGCTGCAGCAGGAGCCCCAGTAAAGTCTTGCCTGAATTCCTCGTGGGGCCGCTTATCAATTTCCATTGATTAAAGCGTCCGAGGACCCTGGTTGGTAACAAAACAAACAAGAGTGCCATCTGAACGGCTTTCGGTTCTGTCGATGCCATCACCCCGTGAAAAGGAAACCCCCATGACCTGGTGTCACGGCCTCCTTTGATTTCCTCGCGTGCTTACCACGATCCTGTAATTGTTACATTTCTTCCTCTGGTGCTCGTCTTCCTCAGCAGAGTGCAGAAGGATGAGAACCGGGTCTGTCTCCATCACCACTGTGTGCCTGCTGTCTGCCGCTCAGGGCCTGCACGCAGTCAGCTCTCAAAGGCTTTGAAAATGGGCCGCTCTGAACGCTCCCGTTCAAATCCGTCTCTCCGCCCCTTCCACCACTCCCAGGCATTGTGGCTTCCTCGTCTTCTCAGCTGCTCCTATTTCACCCGTCCTGAGGGCCTCGCGTCCATCTGCTCTGCTCTCTGCCTCTCCGCGCTTCACCTTCTAGCCGAGCTGGTTTGCATCCGTGGTGCTGGGCTTCTGTCCTCTTCAGCTTCTTCACACAAGCCGCTGACTTCACCACCAGTGAACAGAGAAAAATGTAAGTGGGCAAGAAAAGAAGGCCTCATTTTCCTACCAAGAATCCCACAAACCCACCTGCGCTTGCTGTCTTTTCCTCCTTCTTGTATGCTAAGACGCAACATTAACGTCTCTCTTGATGAGTGTGCTGTTCTCACTCGTGGTGAGAAATGGAAAAAAATGGAAATGGAAAAGAAATGGAAAAAAAAAAAGCTCTGATGTATAGAGTTCCCTGATTTCTGTGGTGTCAATACTCCCATCATGGCCAAGTTCAAGCTCCCAACTTGCTATCTCTAAACGCAGAGATGGAAGAGATTCACAGAAATGCATCATCCATGTTATTCTCACCCTATGGATACAGTGAATGTAAACGGCCCCAAGAGAACAGCTGTTAGTCACATGTACTAAAATATCAATAGTTAGGAAGGGATGAGTTTTGAGCATGTATTACTTTTGTTATTAATATCATCTATTTAACTGTAAGTTTCCATAATTCCATTTTTTTTTTTTTTTTTTTTTTTTGCGGTACGCGGGCCTCTCACTGTCGTGGCCTCTCCCGTTGCGGAGCACAGGCTCCGGACGCGCAGGCTCAGCGGCCATGGCTCATGGGCCCAGCTGCTCCGCGGCACGTGGGAACTTCCCGGACCGGGACACGAACCCGCGTCCCCTGCATCAGCGGGCGGACTCTCAACCACTGCGCCAGCAGGGAAGCCCCACAATTCCATTTTTAATACTGGCTGTGGCTTGCAAAATTCCTGAAAATTTAACACTCAGCTCTCCTGCTGCCAGTCACTCTCACTGCTCACTTTTCTGGTTCTCTAACCACCACAGCCTGGCTCTGTTACTTGTCTTTACCAGTTTATCATGAAGGATACAACTCAGGGACAGCCAGATGGAAGAGGTGCATTTCCCCTCCTCATTGCTGACTTCTGTCTTCCCTTGCTGGGTCCCCAGGGGCGTCAGGTTCTCGGGGCCCCTACTCCTCCAGCTTCATGGCGCTGCAAGCCTGGACTTCTTCCTCCTGCCCTCTGGCCACCGGGTCCTGCTCACCCTCCTTTCCCCAGGTCCCCTCCTCTGTGCATCCCTCAGTGGCTCTGGCCTCTGACTCTTCTCCCTGGGGCCCTGTCCGCGTGATCCAGCACTGTCACGGCTCCACTATCACCTTGTACGTGTGAATGACGTGTATTCTCCATCTTCAATCCGCTCTCCTGGACCTCTGCCCCCAGCGGGTGCTCTCGATGTACTCATGGCACTGAGACAATCCCTTGTCTCTACTCTTACTGGCCCCCAGTCCATCCTCCACTTCTATCCAGAAACCCATCTCTCTAAAGCGCAAGTTTTAAACACTGATTAGAACCCTTCAGGGAGGCTTCTGAAGTGGTCCAGTGAGACCAAGCTGGGACCAGCCCGGGGAGAGTGGAGGTGCACAGAACTGAAAGCATTCACAAGCGATTGTGGAACTGGAATCTTTAGAGTGACAGATGTGGAAGGCGGGAAAAGGGAGGGGGCAGGGACGATTCACAGGTGATGAGCTGAGGCAGCCAGGTGCAGAGGTACCATTAACTGAAATAGGGACTCTGAATGCTTTTTACTCACCACACTTCTGACACCAAATGTGCGGGTTTTTTCCTCACATCAACCTATTCTCTAACTTTCTGGACACCATCTGGGTGTCCTAAAATTCAATTCGATTCCATCACTGTCTACCTGGAGTTAGAGTCAGAGCCCTCATGTTCAGGGCTTAATCCCACAAGACTGTCTCCACGTCAGACGCCAGTTACAAGTCTCAGGCCTCCTGCGCTTCTGACTGACTAGCTGTCAATTGGGGTTTCCCACGACCTCCTCCTCAGGATCAATATTGTGCTAGAATGGCTCACAGAACTCAGGAAAACAGGTTACTCATGTTTTCTAGTTTCCCATGAAGGCTGCAACTCATTAACAGGAGATGGAAGAGATGCACGGGGTGGGAGGCAGTATGGGGAGGGGTGCACAGATCTTCCATGCCTTCTCCAGGAGCCCCACCCTTCCGACACCTTGATGTGTTCACCAACCCAGAAGCCTCCAGAACCCGTTCTTAGGGTTTTTATGGAGGGTCTGTGGTTGATTAAATCATGGGCTATTGGTGACTGAACTCAGTCTCCACCCCCCACCCACTCCCTGGCAGTGTAGGGGTGCGGCTGAAAGCACCAGTCTTGAATCTCAAGGTTCATTCTTGTGGCAACCAGCCCCCAGCCTCCAGGAGTCACTTTATTAGCATGAGCTCAGGTACCTTTGGGCCAGGGCTTATGAATAACAGAAGCTGCTCCTCTCACCCCTGTCAGGAACTTGCAAGAGTTTTAGCAGCTCCTGTGCCAGGAACACGACAGAGACCAAATAGATGTATTTCTTACTGAATCACAGTATTTCAGGGATTATGGGAAGAAGAGCGGACTTGTGGCCGGGATGCTGTCTAGAGCTGCAGGTGTCTACTGGGCTTCTGGAGACCCTGGAGAGGCAGATGGGGTCCGAGCAGAGGTCTGGAATGCAGGGATAACGTTGTCCGCGTGTGGGTGATGGTCACGTCACATAGACTAAAACAAAAGGTCTCCAGTGATTCTTCATGGATTTGAGAATCGACTCTAAATTCGTGAAGTTCCTCTCCCACAGTGCCCCCCTCCCCCTCCCCCCAGCTCACTCCCACTCAGGGCCTGAGTCTCAGCGCAGGCACCACAGGCCTGGCATCGCTCCCTCTGCCCTCCCCTGAGCCTCTCCTGCCTGCCCCCGGGGTCCTCTGTCTCTCAGAGCAGTTGTCATATTGAGTCACCGCACAGGAGGCCATGCTGCCTCTGCCACGGTACCTGACTCTCTCCTCTGTGTGTCCCCCGGGGCATATCTGGTCCCCGGGTCCTGGTGGTTGATCAGTAAATATTTGTCAAAAGAAGACATTGGAAATGAGATTTCTGAGGCTTGGCATGAAAATCCCAGTGTTGGGCTTCCCTGGTGGCGCAGTGGTTAAGAATCCGCCTGCCGATGCAGGGGACACAGGTTCGAGCCCTGGCCCGGGAAGATCCCACATGCCACAGAGCAACTAAGCCCATGTGCCACAACTACCGAGCCTGCGCTCTAGAGCCCGTGAGTCACAACTACTGAGCCCGCGTGCTGCAACTACTGAAGCCCACGTGCCTAGAGGCCGTGCTCCACAACAAGAGAAGCCATCGCAATGACAAGCCCGCGCACCACAACGAAGACTAGCCCCCGCTCGCCGCCATAAGAGAAAACCCGCGCAGCAGAGAAGGCCCAACGCAGCCAAAAATAAATAAATTAATTAAAAATAAAAAAAAAAAAAGAAAATCTCAGTGTTGCTGGTGTTGGAAGCGTCTGGTCCCTGGAGTCCCAGTCTCTCCTGGATGCTGTGAACTCAGGGAGACGTGAGGATGTTCAGAGATGCCAGGCTCCCCGGGACACCATGAACACGTACCTGCTTGTCCCCTCGGGGTCAGCCTCCCAGACATTTCAAACGTGTCCCAAAAGCCCAACCCCTTGGCGAGAACTTCCCCAGCCCCACCCTGGGCAAATACACAGCCATCACCACCCCACACTCGCTGACACTCTCCCGGGACTGTCTTTGGAGCACAGGCTCTACTTTAGTATTATTTTTATACTGTGCATCCGTTTACGGCTTGATGACATACAGCAAAGTGCTGACCCGCCTCTTCACGAGAGTGTCGTAGCTCTCAGACTGTGAACTGCTCTGGCAGGGAGGCGGGGAAGTGACTTTGGGATTTAGCTGCTGGCCTGGGGCCTTCTGCTGTAACTCAAGGATTCCCTCGGGGGAGTTACAACCCTGGCGACAGGAAAGAACGTCCCTTCATTCCAGATTTACAATGTAGGGCTGTGCTAAGTGCCTAGCAGAACAGAGCTTGTCACATCCCCAGCACCAGGTATCAGCTATTCAAATCGGGTAGGAGATGTCAGTCCCTGTGGTTGATCAAGCTGGATTCCTCGCTCACGGTCAAAGTGCCTGCAGAGGACCCTGGGACGACAATGGCCTTGAGAGGCCAGGAAGGTCCAGGTACCCTGCCGGCCCTCCTGCCCCACCCTGGGCCCACCCTGGGCAGTCCCTTGCAGGCGGCCCTCTGGCAAAGGAGGAAGCAATCGTGGCCTAGGCCCCAGAAGGCTGGCTCTCCGAGCAACCCTGCAGGGCTGTGGTCTAGTGGTAGTGAAGGTGTAGGACAGGAGAAGGCCCAGGACCGTGTGTGTTTTACAGACTTGGCTCACTTCAGAGGCCTCGAGATACCATCTGGGAGAACGACGGTCGGCTGTCCACGTTGGGAGGGAAGGGGCCAGTCCTGATTCCCTCCCCCTCCCAAGCCCTCTCCTCTGAGCTGGAGGCAAACCCCCAACAGCCCTGGGTGAGCACTTACCCCTCTCAGAGCTGGCTGCGAACCAGAGGCAATTCCCAGGTCAAATTAAACACACCGCCTTGCTCTGGCCTCTGGTTTTACAGCCGAGGTCACTGTCACGTCCTCGCAGGGCCTGCACGGCTCCACCCACAGGTCTGAAGCGTGGCTGACCTCACCCCTCAGGGAACATACCTTCTTGTCCGCCAGGCTTCACCAACCTGTTCTGAAGTGGGGAGCATGATCGCTTGTAAACTATCCGTCTGGGCAACCCCTTCAAGGTATCATTCCAAAGTGAAATGTGTGTGGACGCACAAGACAGCTATTGCCCTTGGAATATACCATTAGAAATCGCTGTAGGGGGTGTAGTAGGGTTTCTCCACAGAAACAAAACTAATAGGATTGACTGATTGAGTGACAGATTGATTGATTAAAAGGAACTGGCTCCCATGATTCCAGAGGCTGAGAAGGCCCACAGTCTGCTGTCTACCAGAGACTCAGAAAGGCTGGCATGTAGTTAGAAGGCCGAAGACTGGAGAGCGATGGGGTAGCTTCCAGTCGGAGTCTGAAGGCCTGAGAGCAGGCGCACCGAGGCCGGCAGAGCCACATCCCAGCTCAGGAGCGGGGCGGGGAGGCCAAATCAACCCTCCCTCTGCCATTTTGTCCCTGTTCAGGCCTCCACAGACTGGATGCTGCCCACACTGTGGCGGGGGGCGGGGGGGCATCTGCTTTACTTAATCCACCAACTCAGATTCGAATCTCTCCCGGAAACATCTTCACAGACATGGCCACACGTGACCAGGCATCCCATGATCCAATCAAACTGACATGTCATGGTGTTTTTTCTCCCTCAAAGTGGCTGAAATAAAGGTTAGGCCGTGTCCATTTTACACTATCATGAAATCCAAACGAGTGAACATGCACACGCTTTGGCATTTTCGAAGCCGATTTCCCAGCCTGGCACGTCCCTATGGCAGTACCCGGAGCTGCTTTTCATGCCACCGGCCCAAAGGGTCATAAAAGTGCAAGCTGAGCAGTGACAGTTTGCAGCTGGTATTTAAGTGGTGCATTATGGGGAAAAAAATGCCCTTTGGTTTCTTTCTTATTTTAAGTAACATTCTCAGCAGCCTGTTCATGTTTCGTGGGCAGGGGATGTATCAATAAATATTGTGAAAAACACATTTGTATACCTTCCAAGGCCTCAATCATCATGGCAGTTATCAACGGCCCCAAAAGGCATCAGCACTAAATCAAGTGGCTTCAGAAATGCAGTAAAGAAGTCTGCAGTCGAGGGAGATCAGCTCGGTGCTTTGTGACCACCTGGAGGGGTGGGATAGGGAGGGAGGAGGGAGGGAGACGCAAGAGGGAAGAGATATGGGAACATATGTATAACTGATTCACCTTGTGATAAAGCAGAAACTAACACACCATTGTAAAGCAATTATACTCCAATAAAGATGTTAAAAAAAAAAAAAAGAAGTCTGTAGTCGAGTCTTTCCAGAAGAAATATGAACTACAAATCAATTGGCCTCAACCAATTCATTTACTTCATTTATCCTTTGACTTTATGAAGGGATCCAATTAATTTAAAGATGCTTCATTAGATCTGGCTGCTCTGAATGTTTTTTCACTGAGAACATTAAGTTCCCGGAACTAATGACTCACACATCTTATATTTCTGTGCATCCTGTTCAGCCCCTTGAACCCAGTTTTCTCCAACTCAGAAGGTCAAGGGATTAACTCCTTCAGCACCTTAGAAGGGACACTTACTCAGTGCCACTTAGGCTGTTGACCTCATGTGTAGCTTTCCAGGCTGATAAAATGACCAACGATAACAATATACAGAGAGGAAGGAGAAACCAGTTCTGCCTAATGGACTAATAATATTCTTTCAAACACTCCTAGGAAATGAAGAATCACTTGCTCTTTGGAGAAGGGGAAACCCAGGTTAAAATTCTGCCTTGGAAACCTTTCCAAACTAGCAAATCGCTTTTATAGAAGTACTCTTCCTTCTATTCAGGCAATGGAAAAATATTTCTGTTTTATGAGATTATCCATATTATTTGTAGGAATTACTTGGCTTAAAATTTTGCCAAAGGGCATATACACACTAACAAACGCAGTAAGGTAGATAGCTAGTGGGAAGCAGCCGCATGGCACAGGGATATTGGCTCGGTGCTTTGTGACAGCCTGGAGGGGTGGGATGGGGAGGGTGGGAGGGAGGGAGACGCAACAGGGAAGACATATGGGAACATATGTTTATGTATGACTGATTCACTTTGTTATAAAGCAGAAACTAACACACCATTGTAAAGCAATTATACCCCAATAAAGATGTTAAAAAAAAAATTATCAGGGTAGAATTCACACAGAAATAACTTCTCTAAATACACAGATTAAAACCTAATTAAAAAATTAAAAAAAAAAAAAAAGAATTACAACCATAATTCTCTTTTTCTTCTTTTTCTATCTGCGTTCCTCTTACAGTGTGCTCCTGGAAGGGAGGGTATGCTGAGGGGAGGGACAGATGAGTGTTCTCCTATAGCTAGTGAGAATTATCCTGAGTCATATGGGACATTTATTAACATTTCATGGTTTCTTTAGGTTTAAAACTACCTGGTTCCTGGTTGATCAACTGTGCTGAAAGGGTTAACATGCAGGAAAAGCAAAGTTAACAAGGGACAGGCCATAAATGGCTCCAGCTGTGTATAATTAACTGTAATACTGCAGAGTAAATGACTTTTATTGGCAACCATGTCATAACTTCATTAAAAGTCATATTTACAGCCCTAAAAAAAAAAAGAAAAAAAAAATCTTGCCAAAGGGAAATCCACCTTGTGTATTTCATCCAGTGGAGAAATGTACCTTCCAGCTTCAGGTTTTCTAGGTTGCCTCCTTCCCACAATTCCCCTGAGAATACTGTAAAATGGAGTCGAAAATAGAATAATTCCACAAGTGAGCTGACAGCAGGAGTGCCAGCAGCAGATCAGATGTTGATATACTTCTGGAAGGTGGAAAGTGGATGCGATGACATTGCTGAATTACCTACAGCAGAGTGAGCCACAGCTCAGATGATGCAGAAGAGAAAACGAGCCCTTATCTTGGCTCCCAAAGACTTCTAGGTTCAGATTTCACAGGGCACAAACCACACTGGTGGAAAGAGGGGTTGAAATTAGGCTGATTCTACAAAGGTCTCTGAAGAACTGCAGCCCCACTGAGCAGTTCCGTCACAGTGCCAACTCTGAATATTATTCCTGCTAAATCAGGAGAGCTGCCCTCTAAGAACTGCATGGTGGAGTGGGTGGGTTAGGGTTAGGCCCCAGTGTGGATGTTGGTGCCCCACCCCAGAGGAAAGTCCTCCTTATTTGAGCTTTCTGCAGGTGAGAGGGACTAAACATCTGTTTCCTGCCCATGCACCCTAAAATTGAACCTACCATTTGAACCTCCCTGTCCAGGAACTTCCCTGTCCAGGAAGCTACCAGTTGAACTTCCACGTCCAGACCTACCAGTTGGTCTATCTGTTCTGGAAGGGGAGTGTGGGGAGAAAAGGGTTATCCAAGTACAGAGGTACCCACAACACACTCCCTAGATCAACCAGTCTGGCTTTCATCCATAAATACAAATGGACAACCAAGATAGCCTTGAGGAAAAGCAACAGCCTCAAAGAAAAGAACCAAGATAAGTAAACCGAGGATGGTTTCCAGGGGAAGGAGAGAGAATTCAGGAAATGGAAGCCATAACATAGATCAATGGAACAGAACAGAGAGCCCAGAAATAAACTCATGCACTTACGGTCAATTAATCTACGACAAAGAAGGCAAGACTATACAATGGAGAAAAGACAGTCCAATAAGTGGTGCTGGGAAAACTGGACAGCTACACGTAAAAGAATGAAATTAGAACATTCTCTAACACCATATATTGGGTTGGCCAAAAAGTGCCTTTGTTTTTTAAGTAAAAATAAAAGACACATTTTTCATTTTCACCAAGAACTTTATTGAACAACGTATTCACCCTTTTGTTCCACTACCTTCTGCCATTTTTCAGGCAACTTCATAATTCGATCTTCCCAAAACTTTTAATCTTTTTGAGCAAAGAACTGTTCCAGGTGTCTTTTACAGTCTTCCAGGAAATTGAAATTTTTTCAACCAGGAGAATTTTGTAAAGATGGAAATAAATGGAAATCCAAAGGTACAATGTCTGGTGAATACGGCGGATGAATCAGAACTTCCCGGCCAACCTGTGACAGTTTTTGCCTGGTCATCAAAGAAACGTGCAGTCTTGCGTTATCCTGATGGAAGATTATGCGTTTTCTGTTGACTAATTCCAGACGCTTTTCGTGGAGTGCTGCTTTCAGTTGGTCTATTTGGGAGCAGTACTTGTTGGAATTAATCGTTCGGTTTTCCGGAAGGAGTTCATAATACAGGACTCCCTTCCAATCCCACCATATACACAACATCAACTGCTTTGGATGAAGACCAGCCCCTGTTGTGGTTGGTGGTGGTTCATTTCGCTTGCCTCACGATCTCTTCCATTCCACATGGTTGTACAGTATCCACTTTTCATTGCCCGTCACAATTTGTTTTAAAAACGGAACGTTTTCATTACGTTTAAGTAGAAAACAGTATGCGGAAATACGGTCAAGAAGGTTTTATTTGCTTAACTTATGTGGTACCCAAACGTCAAAGTAATTCAAATATCCAAGCAGGTGCAAATGATTTTCAACACTTGATTTGGATATTTTGAGCATGTCCGCTATCTCCCACATGGTATAATGTTGAGTGTTCTCAATTAATGTCTCGATTTGATCCCTATCAACTTCAGCTGGTATCCCCGACTGTGGAGCATTGTCCAGCGAGAAATGTCCCGCAGGAAACTTTGCAAAGCACTTTTCACGTGTTTGATCAGTCACAGCTCCTTCTACATATACTGCACAAATCTTTTCTTGTGTTTCAGTTGCATTTTTACCTTTCTTGAAATAATAAAGCATAATATGCCGAAAATGTTGCTCTTTTTCTTCCATCTTCAATATTAAAATGGCCACACAAAAATTCACCAATTTTGGTAAGTCTTTTTTTTTTTAAATGCACAGTGATCTGACAGCTATTACATACAATCTAACAAAATTGTTTTGAACGAAGTTAAAGACAACTAAGTGCTACTAGAGCCATCTTATGGAAAAAAATCAAATGAACCTTTTGGTCAACCCAATACAAAAATAAACTTAAAATGGATTAAAGACCTAAATGTAAGACCAGAAACCATAAAACTCCTAGAGGAAAACATATGCAGAACACTCTTTGATATAAATCACAGCAATATTTTTTCATCTGTCTCCTAAAGTAAAGGAAATAAAATTTAAAAAAACAAATGAGACCTAATTAAACTTGAAAGCTTTTGCACAGCAAAGGAAATCATCCACAAAAGAAAAAGACAACCTACTGAATGGGAGAAAATATCTGCAAATGATATGACCAATAAGGGATTAATATCCAACATATATAAACAGCTCATACAACTCAACATCAAAAACATAAACAACCCAATTAAAAAATGGGCAGAAGAACTGAATAGACATTTTTCCAAAGAGTAAATGCAGATGGCCAACATGAAAAGATGCTCAACATCACTAATCATCAGGGAAATGCAAATCAAAATCACAATGAGCTATCACCTCACACCTGTCAATGGCTTTCATCAAAAAGGATACAAATAACAAATGTTGGTGAGGCTGTGGAGAAAAAGGAACAGCTGTGCACTGTTGGTGGGAAGTAAATTGGTGCGGCCACTGTGGAAAACAAAAATAACTAAAAATAGAACTACCATATGATCCAGCAATTCCACTCCTGGGTATATATCTGAAGAAAATGAAAACACTGACTTGAAAAGATATATGCATCCCAATGTTCATGGCTCCGTTATTTACAATAACCAAGATATGGAAGCAACCTGAGTGTCCATCAAAAGATGAATGGATACAAAAGATATATGATACACACTCACACACACACAGACACACACACACACACACACGTACAATGGAATACTACTCAGCCATAAAAAAGAATGAAAATTTGTCCTTTGTAGCAACATGGATGGACTTGGAGGGTATTATGCTAAGTGAAGTAAGTCACACAGGGAAAGACAAATACTGTATGATATCACTTATATGTGCAATCTAAAAAATACAACAGACTAGTGAATATAATGAAAAAGAAGCAGACTCACAGACACAGAGAACAAGCTAGTGGTTGCCAGTGGGGAGAGGGGAGAGGGGAGGAGCAATATAGGGGTAGGGGATTAAAAGGTACAAACTACTATGTATAAAATAAGCTACAAGGATAGGACTTCCCTGGTGGCACAGTGGTTAAGAATCTGCCTGCCAATGCAGGGGACACGGGTTCAAGCCCTGCTCCAGGAAGATCCCACATGCCGCGGAGCAACTAAGCCCATGCACCCCAACTACTGAGCCTGCGCTCTAGAGCTCAAGTGCCAAAACTACTGAGCCTGCGTGCCACAACTACTGAAGCCCGCGTGCCTAGAGCCCGTGCTCCACAACAAGAGAAGCCACTGCAATGAGAAGCCCGTGCACCGCAATGAAGAGTAGCCCCCACATGCCACAACTAGAGAAAGCCCGTGCAAGGTAAACACACACAAAAGAGTGTTTGCTGGAGTATAAGAAAAAACAATCCACATGGCTTTGATGCTTGGAACATTGTGGAGAGATGGATTTAGTCCCAGAGGATTATGTTTACTTCTCCAATCACACTAATTGGTTCTATAGTGATTAATATTTACATAGTTAAAATGTTATAAATGCTATTTCTTAGTTTGTAATTTTTAGAATCTGGCAGAGCACCAAAGATAAAATTAATTTACAAAATGAATGTAAACATTATAACAAGGGTATTGTAAAAGTAACATTGTAACTGACAGTGATCAGGAAAGGATGGGGAGGAGTATAGGGGAGGGGATGATCAAGAGAAATGGTATCCTGTTAATGGAAAAAGAAAGAGCAAAATTATAAAAGAAAAATTATAAATATATATGTTTATAAGATAGAAGCCTTAGGGAGTAATGTAGGGTACACGTAATGTGAGTCAGGCAATTTTCCCGTATTTCACAGGGGGGACTCAGTAGATGCCACGCAAAATTTAAAAATCAAGAAATAGAGTTATACACATATTATCTAGAATTAGGGGTTTAGCCACCCAAAGAATACAGAAAATGGGATGGCCTCTGGGAGTGCAAGGCTTTGAGTTTTCATTTCAAATTATTCTATAGCTCAAGAGTCAACAAATTGTGATCCACAGGATTGCTGCCTGTTTTTATAAATGAAGTTTTACTAGGACACAGTCACACTCATTTGTATTACCTATGGCTGATTTTGTGTTAATGATGGCAGAGCTGAGTCATTGTAACAAAAGTTGTATGGCCTGCAAGCCTAAAATACTTGCTATCTGGCCTTTTACAGGAAAAGTTTGCTGACCTCTGCTATAAGTTTTGATTTTTAAAACTGTGTGCATGCTTGAGTTGTAAAAAAGAAAACACAAGTGGGGGAAAATACTAAACTTCCTAGTTTTCAACACCTATTTCCAAACTGCTATAAACTTGAACTCTAGGTCATAAAAATCTCCGTTTTATTTTTAGTTAAAGACTGTTATTTTAAAATCTTCTTTTTATTCCTAAATTACATTGTCTCTAATCACATGCATTTGATCTTGGAAATGGATTATTTACCATGGAAGCCATAAGAAGATGTGGAAACAGAGAGGAATTAGGTTGTTGTTTGCTTATTTTCTTCTTCCAACAAAAAGCCCAGTTTTCCAGGTCTTTAGAAAATCAGGTTTTGCTTTCTTCCTCATGAAAACTTTGTAAAAAGTCTTTTTAAATAAAAGGAAGTACAAGTGAGAGAAATTAAAGAAAACAGGGATTGTAAGTAGGACTCTACTCCCCAGAAACCAGATAATAAATACTAGAACCCAGTAGATTAAGGACATAAGGATAGGAATGTTTCCAAGTGTGGCTGAAAGGAGCCCACAGTATTAACAACTTATTGACTAACACTTGTTTACTGTGAGAAAACAACTTACTACACCATGATCTGAAGTCATAATGAAGATATAAAGGTAAAAACTATAGTCTTGGAGGCATTAACTCTACGTGGAGGTGCCTTTACTCTGACAGAATATTTTTTTCCAGTTTTTTTTAAAATTAATTAATTTATTTATTTTTGGCTGCATTGGGTCTTCATTGCTGTGCGTGGGCTTTCTCTAGTTGAGCTGAGCAGGGGCTACTCTTGGTTGTGGTGCGTGGGCTTCTCATTGCAGTGGCTTCTCTTGTTGCAGAGCACAGGCTCCAGGCATGCGGGCATCAGTAGTTGCAGCATGTGGGCTCAGTAGTTGTGGCACACGGGTTCTAGGGCGCAGGCTCAGTAGTTGTGGCGCATGAGCTTAGTTGCTCCGCAGCATGTGGGATCTTCCCAGACCAGGGCTTGAACCCATGTCCCCTGCATTGGCAGGCGGATTCTTAACCACTGCGCCACCAGGGAAGCCCAGTTCTGGCTTTCGATGCATGAAGATGACAGGAAAAACTGGAAATCTGATTCGTTTGTTTTCTTCCCAGGGCATTGTGTTAATTAAAATGCCAATGCAGACTTCCAGTTTCGGCCCAGAGGTGTAGAGAGCTTGAAAGAGAGTGGTTACCACACTTTCAATAAGAAAATAGCAAGGCACACTACAAATTAATGACTTATCTTGGTCGCATTAGAGAACTGAGGTTGCAAGACAAACAATTTACCTGAAATCTGGAGAGAGACAGATGCTTGCTAGGAGAAAAAGGACACAAGCATTTGCTTACCGAGAACAGAAGCCACTGAACACTTACAGGTCACTATGATGATTCAGTTAGAAATTCTGAACAAATTGCTAACAGCCGAATGGAAGCTAATATAAGAGAGGCTTCTCTTGCAGGATTTCCCCCCAGGAATTCCACCAGGTGACTGTAGAAAGGATTAGAAAAGATTTCTGAGAAAACTCTCCTGTGTTACTGACTGAGAGAGGCGAACATGAGCCACTGACGAAATTGGCTGACCCACATCCCATATCTTCCCTGGAGAACAAAAGCCTTAATATGTGGAGGGAAGGGTGACAAAAACAGTACCCTAAGGTCACCAGTGGAAACCTGCTGCAGGTAGGGAAGAAAAGAAAATAAAACGCTCTACTCCTGGGGGAGGGACAGGAATTCTTGTGAAGGTTGCACCTCTGAGACCCAGGTTTACAGGGTTTCCTAAGACTGAGGCTTAATCAGAATATCAGGGAATGACCCACCTACCCTGTTCCCTCATACATGCTAGCAAGCATCCAATAAAAACTAATGGTGGAATACATCAGGGAGAACTATATGAGATCGAGTCTCTCTGGGGAGTAGCAGGAAGATCCAAAACCAAAGGGAGAGCACATATTCAGAAAAACTCACTGGCAAATTAGCCCACAGCATAAATATAGATTGCTAGAGGGACTTGAAGCCTCTAGTGCAATGAAGGTGGCTAAACCCATCAGAAACTTCAAACCAGCCCAATTCCTGACTAGATTAACACAACTCACCAACCTAAGTCTGAGGAGAAGGAAAGGCAGGTCCATCTTGAAACATAAAAAATACTTAGCTTAATATCTATTGTCCTATTCAGCATTTCCAACTTCCAATAAAAAAATTATGTGCACACAAAAAGACGAGAAAACACAGTCTGAAGAGATGAAACAATCATGAGAACCAGACTCACATGCGTTGAATTATCAGACATTAACTATGATTAATATTTTAAAAGACCTAAAAGAAAAAGTAGATACCATGCAAGGTAAATTCAGCAGAGGAATAGAAACCATGAAAAAGAATCAAATTAAAATGCTAAAAAGGGACTTCCCTGGTGATCCAGTGGTGAAGAATCTGCCTTCCAATGCAGGGGACATAAATTCGATCTCTGATTGGGGAACTAAGAGCCCACATGCCACAGAGCAACTAAGCCTGCACACCACAACTACTGAGCTTGTGTGCCTCAACGAGAGAGCCAGCGTGCCGCAAACTACAGAGCCCACGTGCTCTAGAGACTGCATGCCACAACTACAGAGCCCATGACCCCTTCAGTCCCATGTGCCACAACTAAAGAGAAGCCCGCACACCACAACTAGAGAGAAACCTGAGCAGACCGCACACCATAATGAAAAGATCCCGCATGCCTCAACAAAGATCCTGTGTGCCACAACTAAGACCCGATGCAGCAAAAAAAAAAAAAGGAAGAAAGAAAAGGAAAATAAATGGATAAAATATATTTTTAAAAATGCTAAAAATTTTTTAAAAAACAACCCATAGTAATGGGAATAAAAAGGGCGTTTGGGTTCATCATTAGAATTGACTGAATTAAGTGAAGAATGAACTTGAAGAAATTTAATAGAAATTACACAAACTGAAACCAAAGAGAAAAAGAGTGAAAACAAAGGACAGATCATGCCACAACTAAGAAGTCCACATGCCACAACTAAGAGTCCACATGCCACAAGAAGTCCGCATGCCGCAAGAAGTCCACATACCACAACAAAGATCCTCTGTGCTGCAACTAAGACCCGGTGCAGCCAAAATAATTAATCAATTAATTAATTAAAAAATAGAAGAAATATATCATCACTAGATAATGGCCCCAAAGGGGAAAAAAAAGAACAGATCATTCTAAAGCATGGGACATTATCAGACATAAGCGTAATTTGAATCACAGAAGGAGAAGAAAGAGAAGATGGGCAGAAGAAATATTTGAAAAGAAAAAAAGGCTGAGAATTGTCCAAAATTAGTGACAGACACAAAATGACAGATCCAAGAATATCAGAGAAAAACAAAAGGATAAATACCACAAACAAACAAATATACCTAGATATATCACATACAGACTGCTGAAAACCAAAGACAAAGGGAAAATCTTAAAGGCAGTCAAGAAAATAAATATATTATCTACACTGGAACAAGGGTAAGAACTACAACATACTTGTCAGAAACCATGCAAGCCAGAAGACAATGTATTAACATCTTTAAAGTTCTGGGAGAAAAATCTCACAATTCAAAACCCTATACCTAGTTAAAATAGCCTTAAAAAAATGAAAGATATGCAAAATCAAAACTTTCTCAGACAGAAAAATTGAGGAATTCATTGCTAGCAAACCTACCCAGCCATAACTGTTAAAGGAAGTTCTTTAGGCAGAAAGAATATGATAAAGGTCAAAAGAGCATCATAAATAAATGAAGGTAAAGTAAAATCATTTTTCTTTATTTTTATTTGCTCCAAACGATAACTGTTAAAAGCAAATATAACAGTGAAATATGTGTTTATAACATATGTAAAAGTAAAATGTATGACAACAATGGCACAAGAGGCGGGAGGGAAGAATTGAAAGTATGCTGTTATAAAATCCTTATAATACTTGTGAAATAGTATATTATTTGAAGAAAGACTCAGATTATTTTAAATGAATATAAATTCTAGGGCAATGATTTTAAATGTTTTTTTCTAATCTGAGATATAATTGACATATTACATTAGTTTCAGGTGTACAACATAATATTTGTATATATTGCAAAATGACCACCACAGTAAGTCTAGTTAACATTCATCACCACACATAGTTACAATTTTTTTTCTTGTGATGAGAACTTTTAAGATTTATTCTCTTGGCAACTTTCAGCATACAATACAGTATTATTAACTACAGTCACCATGCTGCACATTACAGCCCCGTGACTTATTTTTTTATTATTATTATTTTTTGCGGTACACGGGCCTCTCACTGCTGTGGCCTCTCCCGTCGCGGAGCACAGGCTCCGGACGCGCAGGCTCAGCGGCCATGGCTCACGGGACCAGCCTCTCCGCGGCATGCGGGATCCTCCCAGACCGGGGCACGAATCCGCGTCCCCTGCCTCGGCAGGCGGACTCTCAACCACTGCGCCACCAGGGAAGCCCTCCATGACTTATTTTTAAATAACTGGAAATTTGTACCCTTTGACCCCCTTCATCCATTTCATCCTCCTCCACTCCCCCCTACACCCTGCCTCTGGCAATCACCAGTCTGTTCTCTGTATCTGTGAGCTCCCTTTTATTTTGTTTTTGTTTTAGATTCCACATATAAGTGAGATCATATTGTATTTGTCTTTCTCTGTCTGACTTACTTCACTCAGCATAATGCCCTCAAGGTCCATCTACATTGTCACAAATGTCAAGATTTCATATATATCACATTCTCTTTATCAATTCAAAAATCTGTTTTTTTAAAAGAAATAATAAGTCACTAGAGGAGATAAAATTGAACCATAAAAAAATACTGAAACCCAGAGAAGACTGTAAAAGAGGAAAAAAGAACAAAAGACAAGTGGAACAAATAGAAAACAGCTAGTAAAATGGTAAATTTTAATGCAACCATATCAATAATCAGTTAAAATATGAATGGTCCAAACATATCAGTTAAAAGACTGAGATTGAACAAAAAAAGCAGGCCTCAACTATATGCTACCTACAATAAACCCACTTTAAATATAAAGTCATGCACTGGTTAAAAGTAAAAGGATGGAGAAAGATATACAAACACCAACCAAAAGCAAGTTGGAATTGCTATATTAATTTTAAAGTAAACTTCACAGCAAGGAAGATTATTAGGGTTAAAGAGATATTACATAGTGATAAAGGAGTCAAACATCCAAGAAGACACAATAGTCGTGTACGTGTCTGCCTCTAACAACAGAGCTTCAAAATACACAAGGCCATCGGGCCTCCCCGGTGGCGCAGTGGTGGGGAGTCCGCCTGCCGATGCAGGGGACGCGGGTT
>NW_020837979.1:7281124-7483295 GCF_003676395.1 Aethalodelphis obliquidens | reverse complement strand
ACACACACACACACACACAAGGCCAAAACAAATAGATTTGAAAGAAGACATAGGCAAATAAGCTATTAGAGTTGGAGAGTTCAACCCTCCTCTTTCAGCATATGATAGGACAAGGAGGCAGAAAATTGTAAGGATATAAATGATCCAAACAACACTATCAACCAACTTGACTTAATTGACATTTACAAAAATTCCACCCAACAACAGCATTTCCTGCGTGCGCATGGAACACTGATGAAGAACATTCACCGTGTTTGGGGCCACCAAATGCCAACATAAAGGCTGCATTCCACATACCGGGTAGTTTTGGTCTGATAGGCACCAGAGAAGAGCAGCCTTGGGTAGTCTGAAAAACTCCCCTTGGAATTTCTGATTCTTTTACCTATCTCCCCCTGCCCTTCCACTCCAACTAAGAACCTTTGGGCTGGACTCTGACAAGCAGGGAATGAATGAAGGTGAAGTGTGTGTAACTAGAATGATGTTTTCTGATAGACTGACCCCGCACGGAAACATCCGTGTTGCTAAATACCTTGTTTATTCCTCCATTCAGCAGACATTAACTAAGCATCTACTCTGCACCAGGTACACCACTCTGCTGGATACTGCTGAGGGCACAAAGTCACCAGTAAAAGATGGCACTGCCAGGGCTGATGGGAACCTTGCAAATGGAACCTGCACCTTCCAGACTGAACCAAAGGAATGTCCTGAGAACCAGTAAGGGGCACAGAGACCGAAGTATCAGAAATTAGAGAGAAAGAATTAAAAACTGAGGATTATTCTCTTTTTAAAATAAACAATCACCTGCCAGAAGTATCAAAGCTTTTTCTCAAGATAATAAGTTGCCCTCGTTTGTGGCTCACCACAAAGGCTTAGAGTGGGTGAGACCCAAGAGGTCACTTCTCCCAGCCCAGACCCAGAGAGGCAACCCCAGCTCTAAATGTAGACCCCACTAGTTATGTGCATTAGTTTGCTTGAGCTGTCATAACAAAGCACCACAGACTAGGTGCCTTAAACAAGAAATTTATTTTATCATGACTCTGGAGGACACAAGTCCAAGATCAAGGTACCGGTAGGATTGGTTTTTTCGGAGCTCTCTCCCCCTGGCTTGTAGACGGTGTCTTCTCTCTGTGTGGTCACACGGTCTTCCCTCTGTGTGCGTCTGTGCTCTAATCTCTTCTCATTAGGACACCAGTCGTATTGTATAACGGCCCACCACAGTGAAATCATTCAACTTCATGAAGATAGGCCTTCTTTAAAGGCCTATTGCCAAATACAGTCACATTCTGAGATACTGGGGGGCTGGGACTTCAACATTTGAATTAAGGGACACAATTAAGCCTATAATAGCTTGGAAGCCCAGCACCCACTGGGAAGAGACCATAAACAGAAGAGAGCTCTGGAAACCCGCTGCAGCCTGTGCAGACGTGGACAGTGGATGCACAGAACGGCAGCCTATCAGGGCAGGAGCTGCTGGGACTTCCAGGGTCCCTGGCTGACCCAAGACATGTCTGGCTCCAACCACTGCCAGGAAAGTCGGCTCCAACTTGGCGCCTTTGAAGTTAGTGCCCAGGCCCACACCCTTTGTAAATTTTCCAGGGGCTCGAAGCATTTCAGCACCCGCAGTGGACAGAGTTCCAAGAGGCAAGGCAATGTGAGGTGAGGGCTCCTGAGGGCTGCCCTGCACTCAGCACGGTTGTGAGCATCCGGACTCTGCCCCCTGCTCCGCCCGCATGGGAGCCCGGGAAGGCCACCTGATGGGAGGGCCTGAGCCTTACGGATGAGCTGGTCGATGAAGTGGGGGGAGTGGTAGACAGTGGAAATAATCTGTTCATCTCCCTCCTCCCCCTCCTTTGGGAAGAAAGATGGAGCATCTCAATTTAAAGGCTTCAGCTTCTGAAGGATTGGGTTTATTTTGTCTAAAGGACTCCCTAATGACTTGCCTCTAGTTTCCTTTGTCTTGGTAGCAATTCTGCATTTTCCTAAGTTTGATACCAGAATTCTTTTTTTAAAATAAATTTACTTATGTATTTATTTATTTTTGGAGGCGTTGGGTCTTCATTGCTGCGCGCAGGCTTTCTCTAGTGGTGGCGAGCGGGGTCTACTCTTTGTTGTGGTGCGCAGGCTTCTCATTGCAGTGGTTTCTCTTGTTGCGGAGCATGGGCTCTAGGTGCGCGGGCTTCAGGAGTCGTGGTGCGTGGGCTCAGTAGTTGTGGCTCGAGAGCTCTAAAGTGTAGGCTCGGTAGTTGTGGCGCACGGGCTTAGGTGCTCCGCGGCATGTGGGATCTTCCCGGACCAGGGCTCGAACCGGTGTCCCCTGCATTGGCAGGCGGATTCTTAACCACTGTGCCACCAGGGAAGCCCAATACCAGAATTCTTATTCCTGTGGGGAATCTTCCAGGGGCAACTTGTTCTTTATTGGATAGTGAGCTAAACGGTGACTTTCTGTTTTCTCAAAATGTAATAGCAACTGTCAAGCTAGGCTCTCAGCAGGGAGGTTTGCTCATGCTCAGGGCTGTGCAGGTCTGGAGGCCTCTGGCCTCCCTGCAGATACTTCTGGGTGCTTTTAGAAGTCAATAAGCAAACTCCTGGAGGACACCCTGCAACCAGCCTGACTGTTGCTGTTTTTGAGAATCTTTTGGGCATCACAAACATATCTCTCCTTTATTTCCATGCTAATGAGGATACCTTCCCTACGGAGGAGGCAGGAAGGAAGCTAGAGCACGTGGATAAAGCAAATGTCAACGACTGCCTGAACACCTGTGCTATTACCCAAAACACATGCGTTCAGCTTGCATTACTTCTGCTCTTTGGCCCTGAAAAGCCTATTTGCTAGAGATGATTTTCATCCACCAAGGAATAAGTATCTCTGTCCACATGGGAGTTACACAGAACCGACCAGAAGATTTAGTACTTGGTGGGGCGGCAGATCTGGATCCCTCTCTCCATCACATACATCTCTAGAGAGGACTGGGAAGAACCATCTTCCAACTGGCTGGTTCCACCTGGCTTCCTTCTCCGGGTAATCAAAAGCTTCCAAAGCACTCTGGACAACTACATTCTGCATGAAAGCCCACCTGGATGAATTTCTGGATGATTACTTCTTGGTAATAATCAGATTAAGAGCAATGTAATGTAACCGTATTATAAAACGAACGTACAAGGCCCCACCTGGACCACTGCAGGTTGCAGATACACAGTAACTCCAGGCTGGGGAGGCCGCCCAGCCCAAAGTCCTTTCCAGGGGCGGACATACGTACGTCATCCCGGAGGGATGGCCATCCTCCCACTGCTTGCTCACCCCTGACTGGGCATCCTGTCCCATGCCTGACAACTGTGAGTGTTAAAACTTTTCTTCATTAGTCCTTCTCTTGAACATTCATTTCTGGTCCTGGTTTGCTCCCTGTGGAGTGAGAAGAAGTCAATTCTCTCTTCTTTCTTCAAACAACTGGACCGGCTTGAAGTGGAGAAAAACTTATTCATCAAAATTCCCTTCAGCAAGACGCCGCCATTTGTTTTGGAGCAATTCTGTTAAGCTGCTCGGAGTGGTGTTGTGTGTGGAGGGGTCAAGGTAGGCCTGATGCGCTTGAGATAACCAAGAGCGATCTGCCCCGCTGGCAGGGGCAGGCTGTAGGATGAGGAAGCTAGAGAGGCAACGTCCCCTCCAGGAGACACCCCCACACCCCCAAATATCTAATAGGCTTGACCAAGACAAAGAACGCCAGGTGCGCGTGGACTCCTTCTGCAGACTGCTCAGGGGCCAAGTTCTGGGGAAAGACAGCAACAAGCCCCCAAAATGCACACGTCCAGGCGTGAAGGGGGCCGTGGGAACGGAAGACCCAGGGCAGGCGGGGAGGATGTAACCAGGATGTTGCCATCACCATGGGGCCTCCCCTGGCAGCTGGATCAAAACCGGGGGGCTCCTGGTTCCAGGAACGAGAACAGCCCACAAGCGCAGGCATTTCATCCTTGTTGGAAGCCCTGGAAAGTGAGGTGCGCTTCACAAAGATCATCAATTCTCCCCGCTCCCCTCCAAGTTTACTCCCATCCACGCATGAACACGCTCTTGCATGTCTCTTGTGAAAAAAACAAACCACAAACCCTCTGTTGGCTACACACCTCTCCCACCTCTAGCTACGGCCACTTCCTCAGCTCCCATTCACAGTAACAGTTCTTTTTTGTTTGTTTGTTTTTAATAAGTATGATATCAAGGACTTTTTTTTTTTTAGATGTTGGGGGTAGGAGTTTATTAATTAATTTATTCCTTTTTGCTGTGTTGGGTCTTGGTTTCTGTGCGAGGGCTCTCTCTAGTTGTGGCAAGCGGGGGCTACTCTTCATCGCGGTGCGCGGGCCTCTCACTATTGTGGACTCCCTTGTTACGGAGCACAGGCTCCAGACGTGCAGGCTCAGTAGTTGTGGCTCACGGGCCTAGTTGCTCCGCGGCATGTGGGATCCTCCCAGACCAGGGTTCGAACCCGTGTCCCCTGCATTAGCAGGCAGATTCTCAACCACTGCACCACCAGGGAAGCCCCCACAGTAACAGTTCTTGAAAGCTGAGTGTAGCTGATGTGTCAACACATTGGCTGGTCTTGGCCCACTCTACCTGTGCTTCTGCCCCCCACCAGTCCACTGAAATCGAAAAGGTCTCCTATGACCTCCATGTTCCCAGGGCCGGGGGTCACTCTCAACCCCATGTCTTGGTACGTCCCCGCCTGCACAGCTGATGCCTCCCTCTTTCTGCCAACACCTCCTCCTCCTTCACAGACCCTCCCTGTCTCCTTTGCTGGCTCCTCTTTCTCCTCAGATCAGTCTAGGGACCCTTCTCTCCCTCTTTCAGACCCCTGCATTCCTACTCCATCTAAAGCTGATGATGTCCCCGTTTATAACTTTATTTGATATTCCCCTTAGATGTTTAATGGGAATCTCAACTTGAAGGCGTGCAAAACTGAACTCCTTCTGTGGCATATCTCCCCTGTCCCCATTTCTGTAAATGATACGTAACTCATCAGGAGCTCAAAACAAAAATCTAGGTGTCACCTCCACTGCCACGCTTTCCTTTTCCAAATCATATCCACCAGCATATTGGATTTACCCTACCTTTTAAAAGTATTTTGAATCCATCCACTTCTCTCCACCTCCCTCATGACTCTAGACCATGATGATCCCACACAGACCACGGCAACAGTCTTCTAGCCTCCTGCTTCCACTGTGTCCCCACACAATCCATTCCCACCCATCAGCTACAGCCAGCTTCTTAAAATATAAATCCCCTCCCCTCCCATCACTCCCCTTCACTTGAGGCAGGAGATAGATGGGCCCCAGGCTGAACAGTTTCTCCCCTGTGGACAGAAACTCCATAATGGGAGAAACCCCATAAAAGCAGGATGATGGAGGAGGCTGGGCTCTGCCCAGATAAAAGACCATATATTCCTCATTCTCAAAGTCAAGGAGACCTGCTCGACTACACATGTGCAGAAACGCTCCTTGGAGGTCAAAAAGGGAGGGGGTGCCACCTCATAGTAAGTGATGTCCACCTATCCATAGATTCTTCACTAGAATCCGTCTTGGCTAAGAGATGCACACGCACACAGGGGAGGACCCTGAGATAAATCAAATATGGACTCAGAACAAGGCAAAGCAAGATGACTGGTCAAAGGAAACCCGGAAGAGACGTCCCATAAAAGTGATTCAAACTACTACAAAAGGGCATGATTCTCTCTCTGAGCCCACCAGGGTGTCTATCCACACGTACTATACTCTTTTCCTCCTAATAAACACTTTACTTGTTTCAGTACTTTCCATCTCTATGTGGAAATTCATTTCTACACAGCTGACAGGCCAGGGCCTTGTCACTGGCCACTGGTCCCTGGTGGTCTGGTGGCTAGAATTCAGCACTCTCACTGCCACTACGTGACCTCAATCTCTGGCCGGAAACCGAAATCCTCCTTCAAGCCACTGCAGGCCAAGGCCACCCAAGATCACACTGACTTCCCAAAGCACTCAGAACAAAATCTGTCTCCCCACATGACCTGCTTCCTGATGTCCGCACCTGCTTCTTCCCCTTGTCCTGCACGTGCCAGCTACACTGTTCTTGAACCGGCCAAGTTCAAGGGCCTGGGACTTGGTTGAGCGGTTCCCTCTTCTCCAAGTGTACTCCCCCGGATCACTGCATGGCGCGTTCATTTTTATAATTAGGTCATCTCTCGAGCAAACCCTTTCCTAACCACCCAATCTTCAGGAGACTTTCGGCCACAACCAAGTCCCTCTGTTTCAGGCTCACCATCGCACTTACTGCTGTTGTTCCGTGTTTTTCTCCGGTTTCATGGTTATTTACTCAGCGTGCCCCCACTTAAATAGAACGCGTGTTGCCCATTCGCTCATCAGGGTGCCCCCAGGCCCTGGCAGAGCGCCCGCACACTGGTGTTGACTGAACGAAGTGAAGGAATGAATGGGAACACCTCACAGTCCGTGTAGGTGCTCATGATTATAAAGTACAAAAGAACCCTCACACGTTCTCCAGTCCTTTTAAGGAACTTCAGGGTGGGAATCAAGATGGCCACCAGGGAAACATCACGAGGTACGCTTGTCTCCAGGATATATGTCTTAGTCTGGTTGGGCTGCTGTTAACAGAATGGTTGGCTTATAAACACCAGAAATTTGTTTCTCACAGTTCTGGTGGACAGGAAGTCCAAGATCCAGGTGCCAGCAGACCCAGTGTCTGGTGAAAGCCCTCCTCCTGGTCTGTAGATGGCCACCTTCTCACTGTATCCTCACACGGCAGAAGGGGCAAGGGAGCTCTCTGGGGTCTCTTTTATAAGGGCACTCATCCCATTCATGAAGGCTCCATCCTCATGACCTATTCACCTCCCCAACGCCCCACCTCCTAACACTGTTGCACTGGGCATTAGGGTTTAACATTTGAATTTTGGAGAGACACAAAAATTCAGTCTATAGCCATGCAGGAGCCCTCAAGGTCAAGTTTAGAGCTCCCTTGTCTGTGTTACGTCTCTGAGAACACCGATTCACCTCCACACTAATGCTTTTTAAAAATGGGGATTCACTTGAGGGTAGTGTTTAAAAGCATGGGGTCTGGGGCCACTTACCAGGTGCTCTGCTATGAGGTCTTGGGCAGGTGACCTTAATCTCAATGAAATGCTTCCATTTCCTCATCTGCAAGGTAAAGATTGGTACTTATCTCCAAAGGACTGTGGAAAGGATTACAAATAATAGGTACGAAGCACTCAGAGCAGTGCCCGGGACAGAGGAAGAACTCAGTAATTGCTTGCTGTCTCTCTTCTTAGGAAAAACCTGACAGCCTGAAAAAAGCTGACAACTCCTTGCAGGCTTTTATCATCTCCATTTCCAGTCTAGACTTCCCACATCATCTCCAAATTTTGGCCTCTGTCTCAGCTCTTCTTGTTATGGAAGAAGCTCACAACCTCCATGCAGGGCACAGGGAGAGGTGGCAGCTGCAGGACCACCCCCACCCCCTGCAGGGAATTCTCCCAGTGTCCTAAAATGCTATACCCTCCTACCTTACCTGGTGCCAGAGAGAATGAAACCCAGTCCTGCAACACACAGAGAATATCAACCTCTATTTCAACAAAATGGAACCAAATACTTTTGATCTTACAGTGAAATCCACTGCCTCAAAACAGTTCATCTGAAATGTTCTGCTAATAGGAGAAATGATGGTGTTGAGTAATAATAGACAA
Source organism: Aethalodelphis obliquidens (assembly GCF_003676395.1). NCBI lineage: Eukaryota > Metazoa > Chordata > Mammalia > Artiodactyla > Delphinidae > Aethalodelphis > Aethalodelphis obliquidens. The sequence continues at coordinate 7,475,583 of NW_020837979.1, read as the reverse complement.
CATGTATTTTTTCCTAGTTAAAACTATGCACCTCTAAGCTTTTGGAGCAAGGCTGGATGGAGGGAGTTCTCGTTTAGAGCACATTCACCAGGGAATTTGGCGTTGATGTTCTCTAAGTGAATGCAGTTAATAGATCAATTTGGTTGGGGAAAAAACAACTATCCCAGGACTTTTTCCATACAGGTAGACCTGACCACGTTGTATAGTTCTAACAGCTAGAAAATACAATAAAAGGAGCAGAACTTAGGGTACATAAAATCAAATTATATATAACGTCTTACTGATTCTGATGGCCAAATGTCCCAGCTATACACATTCCCATGGAGATTAGCTTGTTCAAAGGAACAAATCGGAAAGGTTTTTAAAAATAGAGGTATTATATAATTGAGACATAATTCTGATATCCCAAATATATGCTCTTACTCTCCTGGCTTCTCCACATTCTCCACTCATGGATCATCCTGGTTAATGCACTGATAACCTAGTTTTCAACAGAAACATACAGGTTAGATTAATGAGATGTGAAAGAATGGCAACTTTAAAGGAAATTTTCTATTTTTAATATGTTGTACCAAATAGTTGTAAAGAGCAAAAAGCCTACAGTAGCTTCTGATTTTCAAAAACAAAGACCAAAATTTTACTGGGGAAAAAAAAGATCTCATACAACCCAAACCTCCAAATCAACCCAACTGAGATTTGACATGAGATCTATATTAAATGAAATTCCACACACTGCATTTAACTCAGTTGCTGGAGGACGTTCTCTCAACGTGAGTAGAAACAGCACGGAAATAACACGTGTCACGGAAGCAGGTTTGAAACCTTTTATTGAACAGGCAATGCATTGTGCAATAGTGAGGGACACAGATGCCAAGTGGAAAAGTTTAAAAATTAATTTTGGAAAGAGTCTGTGAATTGATGAACCCTGCTGTGTTCCTTCCACTCCTTCTTGGAGTAGCTGCCTTCAGGAAAACGGACCGTGTTATAGCTGCTCTTGGAAACGGCATCCCTGTTTTACCATGAATGTCATGCCTAACAGTAAACATGAAAGGAGAAGATGGGCTCCACAGGCAGGACAATGGCCAGAGACACAGCTGATCTCAGATGGAGGCGCAGACACACGTTCTCTCGGAAGGCCCTCCGAGTTCTCCATCCACGCTTCATTTGCAATTCCTTCCCTGCCCGAGCCTTCTTTACCCTGGGGATTCTGAAAGACTCACATTCATACCTGTGGGCACAGAACCTCGTTCCTGGCCCTTTTCAATGGTTTTCTTGTCTTCGGGCACCTCTGGCCCAGGCCCTTGGCGATGTGTCCGTCCAACTTGTCTGCCTGGTTTCTTCCTCTTCCCCGAGCTCGCTCTCCCGTAACCTGATGATAAAATCACTCAAGTTTCACAGTTTGTTTGCCTTGATTTAGCGGCAGTTTTAAAGAAAGTGACCCGTCAAGACAGTGGACATTCTTTACCAGCACACTGTTAACCTATTTTATAATTTGGGGCATGTCGCTCCAAGCTTGCGACTTCTTTCTGGCAAGTTCCATCCAGGATGGCTGGTCTGTGCTGGCATAGCTGGCCCTCTTCAGCTGATGCAATTCTTTCTCCATCATCACTGCCGACTGGGCTGCTGGAGAGAAGACGAAACAAACGGAAACGTGAGAAATGAGTTTGGATTTGCACTTAAGCCTCCTGCACGCCTTTAAACGACAGGTCCAAGGTCTTAACCGTGGTCTCAAACATAAAGCCCGTAAACTTGTAAAGAAGGTTTCAGCGTGGAATAACTTATGTGCTAAAAAGACTTCAGAGCAGGCTCGAACAGTTCCAGTGATGCAATGAGGTGAGAGGAACTTTCACAATAAAGCCGCCAGAACTCTGTGTGAATATTCTTAACACCGCTGAACTGTACACTTGAAAAAGGGTTAAGATGGGGAATTCTGTTATGTGTATTTTACCACAACGAAAACTAAATCTAAAAATACCGATACATGCCACAACAAAGATGAACCTAGAAACATTATGCTCGGTGAAAGAAGGCAGATACAAAAGAACACATACTTTATGATGCCATTTATAAGACATGTCCCAAAAGAGGCAAATAGAGAGACAGAAAATAGAGAGCTGGGGGGTGGGAACGGTGAATGACTGTAAATGGGCATGAGGTAGCTTTTTAGGGTGAGGGAAATGTTCTAAAATTGGACTGTGATGGTTGGACAACTCAGTAAATAGATACTCACTGAACTGTGTGCTTAAAATGGGTGAGTTTTTTGCCATGTAAATGATTATGTCAATAAAAGCTGTTTTAAAAAAATCAACGTGGCAAGTAATTCAGAAAAACAAAACAGAACAGAACATGGCAGGACCGGGCTTCCCTGGTGGCGCAGTGGTTGAGAGTCCGCCTGCCGATGCAGGGGACACGGGTTCGTGCCCCGGTCCGGGAAGATCCCACATGCCGCGGAGCGGCTGGGCCCATGAGCCATGGCCGCTGAGCCTGCGCGTCCAGAGCCTGTGCTCCGCAACGGGAGAGGCCACAACAGTGAGAGGCCCGTGTACCGCAGAAAACAAACAAACAAACGAACAAACAAAAAAACCATGGCAGGACCAAACCCGGAAATGCATTTCAAAGTGTTCAGTACTATTTTCGGGTTTCATACCCAAGTTCTGATGGGACAAGGAGATCCCTCTTTGCAGCCCCTCCTGGAGGTGGAGCTTTGTCCCCTGCCTCTGGTCCACAGTGGGCTTGGCAGGGGCCATCAGGAAAGACTTGCTGCGGACGAAGTCAGCTTGCTTCATGGACTCCTGTGAGGATATAAGAAAGACACACGCTGTCCTGTCACCTGAGATTCAGATGGGGACAAACCTAACCAAAGGCAATGAGCCACGGGGTTTTTCTGCCAACGTGAATCATGCTACCGGCACTTTCTCGGAGGAGCTCTGCTTTGGGTACTGGCTGCCATCTGGCCTCCAGGATGCTGGAGTCCACTCGTGCAGGCCTCCTGGGCACACACAGGCATCCTGGCTTCTGCCCTGTCCCCAGCCCTGGCCTCAACCCCAGACGTCAGGCAGCAGGTTCCATTGGAAAGGCAAAATGAACTGTGTTTGGAAATAGTTTTTGAGACTTTTATGACACTTGGTATGATCATGGATGCCGGGGTCACTGGTGAATATCTGTTTTATGAACTCCCTAAGCCTGCAGGAGGGTTTCCAAGCTGGGGTATGACTGTGGTTTTGGTTAAAGTGGAGAGAAGCAGGTTCTACTGCAGGCTCAGGCTCACCTCCCCGCATGGCTGAAATGTGCTTTGGGATTTACCATGGCAACTGGGGGAACACAAAAGCTGTGAGTTTCAGCCTGCTTCTAAGCGCAGTCGTTTGGGTTTGGTAACGCTGTTTTCAGTCCGGAGTGTAAAAGGGAGCCCCAGGTTCCAGCCCTGCAGTCCTAGGTGAGGAATAAGGACCCCAGCGGGTGGCCAGTGTAGCAGCAAAAGCAGAACTCGGTCATTATTGCAAAATGAGTCGAGATGGAGCTGTTGACATGGTCGCCTGGCATCCAACTGAGAAGTTATTTTAACCCCGGTCCATCTCTCCAGATGCTGAGCTATGTTGCCAAGGAGGCCGGGAGCACAGGGCTGTCTCCACTGCCTGAGTGATCCATGGCTTCTCTGACGCCTTAGCCGCCCAGCACATGCACAGGGCAGACAGCAGCAGTCATCACAGGCGACGGTCCCCGTAATGACCGTGCAGGACATGAGGCCATCGTGGGGTCCCGGGTCCCAGCCCCGCCAGGGGCTCTCCCCTGCATCCACAGGGACAGGGAATGTTTGCTCTAAGCACCTGGGTTCTCTCGGGTGCCTTGGCTGGCCTTCCTGTGTCAGACTTCAAGGTTCCGGCCCCAGGCTTGTCTTCCTGGCTGGATGGCTGCTCCGGGGCCCCTCGCCGCTTCTGTCGCCCGACGGTGATCCAGGGCGGCGCGGGCTGGCCGTCGGTCCCAGGCCCTGCTGCCTTCTCTGTGGGTAAAGACACAGGTTATGCAAAACAATCCTAGTCACCTTCAGCCCCCCTGTGGCTTCTCCCACCCAGAGAGCACGGCACAGGGGCTCTGGGAGACAGTAGCAGGAGAGGAGGTCTGGGAGCCTCTCTGGTGACACTAGTACTTTGTTTTCAGGGACTTTGTTTTCTCAGTTAAAGACAAATCAAAGAGATTCTGCTCCTCCAGTCTGAGCCACAGAGAATCAAATGCAACTGCTCCTATACACACATTTTAAAGTCACCTTCCTCCTATTGGATACCTTAGAGAATGAGATAAGAGTCAGTACATGATAAGGTCAGGTTTCTTTAATATAGGCCTGTCACGCTAGACCAGTACATACTACCCAATACCCGATTGACTTGGGACGTTCTTCTTCTCTTTTCTTTTAGAAATTATAAGCACAACCTTCTCTTGTGGAGACTGACACCAAAAGTAAGCCGTGGCTGTTTTCCTTGATGTTCGGGAGAGAAGAGAAATAAGGCCTTTAAAACCAAAACATTTCAAGGAAACGGAATGATTAACTAAGTGGCTTCTCACAGGTCTCTGGAAAGCACCCTGAATCCAAGGGTTCCCCACGAGCTGCCCTCTCTGAATACTTGCCAGCCAGCCCACAAAGCAAGTGGACGGTTACCTCCATCCTCACCCGGCTCCTTCCTGCTTCCCGTGTCCACAGGGCAGCCCCGCCAGCAGGTACAGGCCACACCCGGGTCACAGCCACACGCAAGGGAGGCCCGGGCGAGTCGGCGCCCTCATTCTTTGTGGCCTGACAGATGGCACCCCTTGTTCTGGCTTGTTTAGAATTTTACTCTATTTGGTTTGGCTTCCGCCTCCAGTTCAACATGGAAGCCCTCTTCTGCCAGTCCCCTGGTCACCAAGGAGGGGCGAGGGACAGAGCCACCGCCCTGCGAGCTTTGGCCTCCCGGCAGGTGGAGAGGAACCTTGGGCTTCACATGCACTGACCTGTCCTTGGCCCCTGCAAACCCTGCTCCATCTCCTCAACTTACCCCCTTGTCCCCGCCGGCCTCTCAGGCTCTCCCTGGCCTCTGACCACTTCCCCGTTGCTTTGCAAAACACTTGGGTCTCCCACAGCTCAGAACAACAACAACAACAAAACATCTCCAGGAGCCTCGCCACCCCCTTGGAGCCCCATTCTCGACTCTCCTCTGCCCTCAACTCCAATGGCTCCTGCCCGTGTCTCTTCAGCTCATCCTGGATCCTGACACAACGTGAGCGCTACGCTGTCCATCCGCCCAACCACTGGACCACAGATCAGAGGACTCTCCCGTCCTCCGCTACTTTACCCCTGAAGCTCGGATGTGGCCATATAACCCATCCTGGAGGCCTGTCCACCTTGGGCATCCCCTCTGCAGGTCCCTGCTGGACTCTTGCTCCTAAACCTGGAATTTCTCCTTGTTCCCAACCCTCAGCCTTTTTCTCTTCTTCCCCAAATGTTCTCTGTTCCACTCCTGACCTTCAACACTCAGGTCTGCTCAGATTGCTTCCAAATGTGTAATCCAGCCCTACCTCTATTCTTAGCCAGAGCCCAGCATTTCTACTCCCCCTCCGCCTTCCTTTCTTCCTCCCTCCCATTCATTCATTCACTCACTGTTTGCTATGGGCAGGATTGTGTTAAATGCTAAGGTGAAAGAATATAAAAAACCTGTTTCTTCAAAGAGCTCCAAGTCCAGTGGAGGAGACGAAGCAAAAACAAGTCACTCAGTGGAAACTGGAAAACGCTACACTTCACAACGTGCTGTGTAGACACAGGGTAACACCGGTGGGTAGGACCTGAGGATGCTGTCTGTGGTTGGGACCTGGAGAAGGAACCTTCTAGGCTGAGCAGAGGGGTAAGGAAAGGCCTCCCACGTGGAGCGGGCAGAAGACAGAACTGCCAGCACGCCGGCCCAGAGGGGCTGCAACGCAGGCTAGGCCAACTGAGGGGGCCTTCTTGGCCTTTTTCTTGTCTGTAACGGGGAGCCACAGGGCTTTAAACCCTGGGTTTACTCTGGAAGCTGCGTGAGGAGTAAGTCTGAGCAGGCGGACAGCGGGCTGGAGGCGGGGGGTGAGGAGGGAGGCTGTGGCCACGGTCCAGGACAGGCTGTGAATTGGATCAGGGCCCTGTGGTCCTTGCCCCCCATGTCCTCTGCCTGCCTTTTGTCTGTGGAAAACCTTTAGCCAAAGAATAAGTTTACTCCGAGAAGTGAGAAAATGCAGAAACAAAGGAAAACAGTCAAAGGGGACCAAATGTAATAGTTGAGTCAGTAAGCAAAGCCAAGGACCTATAGCTCCTCCTCAAGGGCTACAGATAATATTCTGAGCCATCTCCTGTGAGCTGTCTTATAGACACTGAAACCCTCACCAGGTGGAAGAAGTTCCATGACACAAGCTGCCACAATTCCAAGAACTGGCCTCAAAGACATGGAAACAAACCGACCCCAAAACTAAAGATTAACTGTACCTAAAACAATCAAGATGACGCTGGTCAGACCACTGATGACCAATTTCTCAATGACCGTCAGAGCTGCCTGTGCTATTTCTGCGTGTAGCCCCTGTGCTCTGTCTATAACAGCTCTTGCCCCCTGACTGTCAGTGGGGGGGAGTCAGCCTTTGGACAGGTGCCCCCTACCCCAGTTGCTGGCATCCAAAATAAAGCAAACTTTCCCTTCCACCAACCTGGCCTCTTTAATGGCTTTTGAGAGGAGAGCAGCCGGACCCCGCTTTCAGTTGCAGTTGGACACTGGCACCAGGATCACCCCCTCACGTCCACCAAGTCGGCACCCGGATGCCATCTCCTCTATGAAGCCTGTTTTGGTCACTGAGCTGGACATGCTCTCCCTCCTAATCCTCTGGAACTCTATTGAGACATTTGCCCCGACACATCTGCCAGATGACCGTCCACCCCACTGACATATGCTTTCCTTATTATTATTTTTTAAATTTGTTTTATTTATTTATTTATTTTTGGCTGCATTGGGTCTTCGTTGCTGCATGTGGGCTTTCTCTAGTTGTGGCGAGCGGGGGCTGCTCTTCGTTGTGGTGCACGGGCTCTAGGCGCACAGGCTTCAGTAGTTGTGGCTTGCAGTCTCAGTAGTTGTGGCTCACGGGCTTAGTTGCTCCGCAGCACATGGGATCTTCCCAAACCAGGGCTCGAACCCGTGTTCCCTGCATTGGCAGGCAGATTCTTAACCACTGCACCACCAGGAAAGCCCTGACATATGCTTCTGGTCATTAGAACTTATTTACTAAACAAACACATGCCAGAGACTACATACCAAGTGCTGTTCTAATATCAGCTTATCTACAATGTAATTTTACGTTTTATTTCTTATCCAGAGAACCCAGTGATTTGCCCGGCACACAGAAGGCAGGCTGGGTGGCTGCGTATTTTACAGAAAGTCTGCATTTCCCATCCCTCATTCCAGAGGGTCCTCACAATCTGTCTTTCTGGACTTTTCTTAAAGGGGCCCTTTCACTTCCTCTTAGATCTTTCCTTCATGCTCAGTGGCTGGTCGTGCCCTCTGCTCTCTTTTGGTCCCAGATGTCTGGCCACACAGTCCTCCCAGCAATACCCAGCACGTGCTGGCCTTTGCTGCACCACCGGGAGACTGGAGAGAGGGCTTCGACTAGGGGTTGAAACTCACTACTTCAGTCAACAAGATATTCTAATGCTTCAGTCCAGACTAAGTGCACTGGAGACAACATTTCCATCCTGGGCTTTACATCAGAAGCAAATGGTGGCTGGCTGTGCGAGGCCAAGGCAGCCCCGGCATCTCAGCGCTCCAGCTGGCTCCCCGGCCCCCGGGGGGCTCAGTGTCGGGCTCCTGGCACTGGTGTCACTCTGACCATGACGGCACTGACACGGCTCTGATGAATTCGTACGCCATGCAGTTGGATGACCCATTTGAGCCAAAAAGAGTATTTTACAACGCACTGGAGCAAGTTGTATGGAGCAGGGCATAGGCAGCGTTCCTACAGATAGTGGGGAGAGGAGGCTGGGGACCCCGAGGGTGGGACTCGAACAGGGATCTACACCCCCTGTGACAGCCAGGACACAGCTGGGACTCGTCAAGAACACCGTCTCCTCGTGGAAACAACCTACGTGTCCATCGACAGATGAACGGATAAAGAAGGTGTGGTGTATATACACAACAGAATATTACTCAGCCATAAAAAAGAATGAAATAATGCCATTTGCAGTGACATGGACGGACCTAGAGGTTATCATACTAAGTGAAGTAAGTCAGAAAGAGAAAGACAAATAAATATGATATTACTTATACGTGGAATCTAAAATATGACACAAATGAACTTATCAACAAAACAGAAACAGACTCACAGACATAGAGAACAGACTTGTGGTTGCCAAGGGGTGGTGGAGGGATGGAGTGGGAGATTGGGGTTAACAGATGCAAACTATTATATATAGAATGGATAAACAACAAAATCCTACTGTATAGCAAAGGGGACTACATTCAAAATCCTGTGATAAACCATAATGGAAAAGAATATTAAAAAGAATGTATATAAATGTATAACTGAATCACTCTGTTGTACAGTAGAAATTAACACAACATTGTAAATCAACTATACTTGAAAAAATAACTTAAAAACAAAAAGAACGCCGTCTTCTGAGTGAGAGGCAATGAGCTGTACAATGTAAACCACCACCGTTTCTTGCCCGCTGGCTAAGAAAATAAAGCAGATACTCCGCCCTAAGCTAACATACAGTAGGACGGCAGGCTTCTTACTCCTCATAAACATTTGGTAGATGCTGCCGCTTCTGGAGCAGCAATTTTAAAGAACCTTCTTCCTTTCAGAAAATATCTTTCTTGTTCATGAAAATACACATGCACAATGTACAAATTCAGAAAGCAGAAGTAGAAAGGAGGAGAAAAAAGTTCTTCATAAATCAACACAGCCCAAGAGAGCTGTGTTAACACCCTGGCACACAGCTTCAAGTCTCTTTTGTTACGTTGTCATCTTAAAAATGCATCTCCACGGCTCATTCCCAGCTCTTCACAATATCCTCTGCGGACGGAGAGGCCCGAGTTTGCTAAGATTTCTGCTCTGACGTGCAAGCATCGCCAGCATTCGTGACAACGAGCTGAGGCCAGAGCCGTCCCCTGTTTCTGTCTCCCCTCCAGCCCCTCTGCCATCACCCTGGTTTACACGGAGGTGACCGTGTGCCCGGAGAGACACTAAGGGGACTGCTGGGGGTGGGAAGGGGACCCCGGGCACACATGGGCCTCACCCACACTGCGGGCTCCCTGTATGAAAGTTGAAGGTTTTTTTAAGAGTATTTATGGATCTACTGTCAGTCTCACCTTACACGGACAGCTCCTGATCTACACAAGCTGGCAAAGCCTGCTGTCGCTCTGTATCGGTTCTGGCTGTGAGCCAGGCCGTGCGGTGCTACCAGAGAACTTGGGCTTTTAACGCTCACGTGAGCATGTGTAAAGCCGTGCCGAGCATTTTAAGAATGAGGAAGGGTTTCTGGCAGAGAGAGCCCCCATTTTTAATAATGGCGACGCGGCTGTGTCCCCGCTCCACCTCCGAAGGAAACTTACCATTCCTTCCTCTGTTCATCCAACACACACAGTCAGCCCTCGTCCAGGAATTCTGTATTTGACAATTCGCCTACTCGCTAAAACGTATTTATAACCCCCAAAATCAAATGACCCTTCATGGTCATCTGCAGATGTGCACAGAGCGATGAAAACTTTGAGTCCTGGGATGAACACGTTCCCAGCGGATGTGGAACAAGGGGATGCTTCTTTCATGTTTCTGCTCTCAGGCTGTAAACAAGGGTCCTTTCACAGTGTACTTAGGGCCACATCTTTTGCACTTTTGTGTTTTTTCTTGGTGATTTTACTGTCTGACAGAGCCCCCCTATCTACTGAAGTGCCGTCTGGGGCCCCTAAGCACAAGAAGGCAGTGCTGCGTGTTATGGAGAAGACACGCGTGTCACACGAGCGTCGCTCGGGTGTGAGTTATACTGTTGTTGGCTGGGAGTTGGATGCTCGTGAATCAACAATACACATCAAATAAGCTGTCTGTAAACAGAAACACACATAAAACAAGGTTATGTATCCATCACTTGAGAAAAATGTTGTGATTGCGCGCTCACAGGAACCTGACCCTTTATTCCCCCTGGACCGATGGTTCACGACTCGCTAATTCAGTGTTTGCGGCGACTTTATAGAACACAGCTACCGTGAACAACGAGAATCAACTGTACTGGGTGAGCACAGGCCCCGTGGGAGATGCTGAGTCTACGGAGAGGAAGGATGTCTCTAACCCAGTGCACCCCTCCAGCGCAGGCACGCGGGCTCTCCTACCAGAGCGACCAGGGATAGAGGGGTCCTTCCACTGCTGACACGGGGCCACCGTCCGGGAATGAGTTCTAGAGCCCACTGGAAGGGGCACCGAGGGGCCTCCGGGCACTGGTCTCATTCTGTTTCTTGGTCTGGAGTGTGTTCCGTGTCTGGAAATTCATTGAGCAGCACGTGCCCGTCTCTGCGTGTATATCATTCTCCAATCAAAAGTAAAAAACCAGAACAAAAACACAAAAGCTACTCTAGGAGAATCACAACTCAGGCGGTGCTTGGACAGTGACCTGGAGAGGGATCCAGCTCCCCTCCCATCCGCTTCACTTCCCTGCGGGCCTCCACGCACCTGGAGTTCCGGGACCACCTGCTTTTTCGACTGCTGCCCTGCACCCCCCTACTGTTGCTTTTCCATTCTCCAATGGCTTACCCTGAATCCCTCTTCCTGCTTCCATTTCCTCTCCTAAATAAGACCACAGATCAGCAAGGGCAGAGAACCTGCCTCTCTAAACTCAGTGGCCAAATGCAGCTCTCAGGGAGGAGAGCCACTGCATCTGAGAGTCTCTTTCTCGGCCACCAGGGCAAACCGGTCCTTACCCCTTTCCCTCTTTCTAAGTCAGGAGGCACTGCTGGGATCTCGTCACCCCAGCTCCCCTGAAACCTACCTTCCCTTGACCTACTCATTGACCTGATATGCATGTGCAGGGCCGGGCATCTGATCACGGGCAGACATGTGTACTGGGGGTGGGGCCCAAGGGTCAGACACTTGGCCAAGCTCTTTGCTTGAGTTCAGGGGCTAAGCCTGGGCCTCAGCATGTGAAGGCTGGCAGACCTTGTCCCAGTGTCCAGCCTGAACCCCACACCTCACGGTGGCGACCAGGAAGCCAGCGGCAGGCTCCAAGGGTGCAGAGCTGTGATGGAGGAGCTTAGATTGAAAGTCCATTTGCTCACGCACCACTGTGTATGCAATTAAGACCGTCTCCAAGCAGAAGGCAACGACCAAAGTCCTTCTCTGAGTACAGAGACAGCTGGTCTCCATTACCCGCCAGGTGATATAACTGGGACCTTATAAGCATATGAGGATGGAAAGGCACTGTAATTCGAAAATAATTTTGAGCTCAGCAAAGGAGGAAGAGTAGTGAAACTATTATATTACACGGCATCCTCCTACAATTCAGAATGTAAACAGTCACCCCACCTTGGATTCCTGGTGGCTCTCCAGGAACAGCTGGGATTCTGTCTCGAGTGGCCACCGGGTGGCCAATCAGTGGAGGGACGGCTCTTGTCCACGGAGCTTGGATCTGCCCTCCTCTATTACACCTCCCCCTCCCAACCCCAGACAGGTAGGGACCTTTCCCTGATTCATCACTCAAGAAACGTTAACAGCTAAGGGTTACTAGGTCTCGGTTTTCAGAGCAGTATCACCCTCACAACTCGCCTTGCAACGTAGAATACTTTCAATCCCCATTTCAGCGATGGAAACACAGAGTCTCACTGTGTAGAGGACTTGCTCAGGGTGACATGGCCAGTGTGTCACCAAGGGGGCACTGGACACAGGCCTCTGGATCCCGAACCTTCATTCACTACATCGCACACCGTATCATATTAAGGGGAATGACCCCACAACCTTCCCACATGTCATGCCTTCCCATCATTGCTTATCATGGAGTAACAAGCAACTGTTACTCACCCCTGGCACTAATGAGGCTTGGGGCTGGATAATTCTCTGCTGGGGGGCACTGGGGGCCTGTCCTGTGCATCGTAGGACGTTTAGCCTCCTACTAGATGCTGGTGGTATCTCCCTTCCTCGCACTGTAGTTGCGACATTCGACCACGTCTCCAGATACTGCCACGTGTCCTCCGGAGCACACAGCCACCCCCCGTTGATATCCCCCCAACAGAGCATTATAGTGAAGACACTGGCCGCAAAGATGGTCTATACGGCCCCAAATGCCACTTCCCCCCAGCCCCCCGGGTCACATGCCAGGTGCCTCTGGGCAAGTCTTTTGACCTAAGTTTCACCGCGGTCACTTCAGAACACGGCGTCACCTCTGGGCTGAGTCAGGGTTGTCTCCTGCCTCCTCGAATGCAGGGCATCTGAGCTGGGCGTGGGGGGCGGGTCCTTCCCCAGGGGCTGGGGGTCTGGGAAGGAGGGGGTGGGGGATAGGCAGAGCTCTCCTGTGACCGGCGCCTGCCACTGTCCAGGTGGGCTGTGTCCTGGGTGAGTCTGGCAGAGTCCCAAACTGACTCAGAGATTCCCACCCACCACCCACCCTCCCCGGCTAGCTCAGCTCCCCTCCACCCACACCGGCTCCTGTCCCCAGAGTCCCTGCGCCCTGTCCCTGTCCCGTGGGAGGCCCTCTCGGGATGAGGGAGGCTCCCCTGGTGCCACCCTGTTGAGCTGAGGACTCACAGAACTGCAGCTGTGACCCCTGCAAACGCTCTCTCTTCCTCTCCCCTCTTAGGACCCCTGTGTACACTCAGGGCGGCGGTGGTGGTCCGTGGTTCCCACAGTATTCTGCACACGTTCTCTCTGGGGTCTCACGTCTACGGAGCCGTGCCTGCAGCAGAACCGGGACAGGAGAGTCCACGCCCGCTCGCTGGTCTCCGCCGCCCAGAGGAGGTTTCGGTACCTCCTTAGGGAAGTATGACTTGTACCATGTGAGACTGTATCACAGTTGGCAGTGAAAATGCTCTTGCTGCCCCGTGAGTTACTACTAACCTCATTTTACAAAGGAGGAAGTTAAGACACAGAGGTTGAGAAACTCATTGGCTCCGAATCCCACAGCCCCTGAGGGGTGCACCTCAGAGTCAAGCCTCCAAACCCAGGCTCTTCAATCTCCCCACCCAGCACCTGCCTGGCTTGCTTCCCAGCCTTGTCCCAGCACCTGGTCACACACGCGCGCGCGCACACACACACACACACACACACACACACACACACACGGCTGAGGGCCACCCACTGCAGGCCAGGAGCCCCGCCCCTCCCCCAGGCACAGACACTGCAGAGGATCAAAGCCCCTGATGTTCTCAGGGACCAGGTGGCAAGGGTGGGGCTGGAGATATCAGAGGGAGGGAAGGAGTGGGAGATGGACTTGGGAAGGCAGAAATGTTGATTTTGGCCAGAATCTAAGAAGCCTTAAATGCCTCACGCAGGACTTTGAATTTTATTCTAAATATAATGGGAAGGCATCGGGACGTTTTAAAGAGGAAAGCTCCGCTGTTAGACCCATGACTTGGGAAGAGAGGGTGAGGAGAGAGTTGCGGGAGGAGGTGCTGCAGGTGTCAGGTTAAAGGTTGCTGAGGGCTGGCCTGGGTGCAGGTGGATAAAGACATGTCACATTAGGATGACCAGGACTTGCTGACCAAGGTGTAAAACATGACTGACATTCTTCATCCATCAGACTGAAAAAGAAAGAAATTAAAAATAGACTGATAATGCCTAGTGCTGATGAGGGGGTGGAGAAATAGTCTCTGCTCTGCTCTTAGAAGTGTAAACTGGTACAACCTTTACGGAGGGTCATTTGAAGTTGTGTATTAAATTAAAACTTCACAAGCTCTGTGAGCCAGAAAACCCACTTTTAAGAATCTAGCCTAGATATGGAATTCCCTGGCCGTCCAGTGGTTGGGACTCCACACTTTCACTGCCAAGAGCCAGGGTGCAATCCCTGGTCGGGGAACTAAGATCCCTAAGCCGCAGAGCGCAGTCAAAAAAGAAAAAAAAGAAGACGACAAAAAAGCATCTGGCCTGGAGAAACAACTGCGTGAACACACACAGCTAAAACGAACAAGGAGGGTGACTGCACCACTGTTAGCAAAGGGGAAAAACCTCAAAACAGTTGGAACTCCCTTCAGTAGGGGAATGGCTAAATAAAATATGGTACATGCACTCTGTAGCCCTTAAAAAGAATGAGGACAAGTGGCTCATTCTGATCAGAAAAGATGCCCAGTCTTTATTGTGGACTGAAAATATCTAATTGCAAGCCAACATGCGTTTTTGTGATTTTTAAGAAAGGATTGCTGTGCCTATATATCAACATTGATGTACCTACGACTGCAATGGCCATGGGAAAAGAGCTGGGATGAATCTGTTAGTGTGGTTCCGTGTGTGTGTGTGTGTGTGTGTGTGTGTGCGCGCGCGTGTGTGTGTGTGTGTGTGTGTGTGAGATTAGAGAGGTTCAGAGGTGGGTGAAAAGGAGGCTACTACCTATTTTTTGTGCCATTTAAAAGATTATTTTAAAATTTACATGTAGTGAAATGCATCTTTTCTGTCGTACAGTTCTATGAGTTTGAACACATGCTTAGACTCTTCTAACAACCATCAAAAACGGGCTGCAGAACAATGTCAACACCCCACAAAATTCCCTGGTACTACCCCTTTGTAGTCAGACCCACCTCTACTCCCAAACCCTGACACCTGCTGATCTGCTCTGTCTCTGTATTGTTGCCTCTTTCAGGCATCATATAAATGGAATAATACACTTGATAATCTTTTGAGACTGGCTACTTTCACTTAGCATATGCATTTAAGATTCATCCGTTATCGTGTGTGTCAACAGTTCATTCCTTTTCACTGCTGACTCATATTCCATTGTGTGGGTTGTTTATCCACTGGCCAGTTGAGGGATATTGGGGTCGTGTCTAGTTTTTGGTGATTATGAATAACGCTGCTATAAACATTTGTGTTCAGGCTTTTGGTTAACCTAAGTTTTCCTTTATCTAGGATAAATACCTAGAAGTGGGATTGGTGGGCTATAAGGTAAGTGTACTTTTAATTTTGTAAGAAGCTGCCAATTTCCAAAGTGACTGTACCAGGGACTTCCCTGGTGGTCCAGTGGCTGAGACTCCACGCTCCCCATGCAGGGGCCCCGGGTTTGATCCCCGGTCAGGGAACTAGATCCCACATGCATGCCGCAACTAAGAGTCCACATGCCCCAACTCAGGAGCCTGCTGGCCGCAATAAGACCTGGCACAGCCAAATAAATAAATAAATAATAATAAAAACAAAAACAAAGTGACTGTACTGTTGTGCATTTCCACTAGCAATGAGTGAGAATTCCAGTTGTCCTGCAACCCCCTGGGCACATGGTATTATCAGCATTTTTAATTTCAGCCATTCTAACATGGCTAAAATGAGATACTAATGTGATAGTATCTCATTATGGGTTTTTATTGGTGTTTCTCTAAGGGTTAATGATGATGAATATCTTTCATGTGCTTATCTGCCATCTGTATATTCTCTCTGGTGAAATAACTATTCATATCTTTTGCCCATTTTCTAATGTATATTTTGGTTTTGTACTGTTGAGTTTTGAGAATACTTTATATATTTTAGATACCAGTCCTTCACTGGATATATGGTTTGCAGATATTTTCTCCTAACGCATAGCTTGTCTTTTCATCCTCTTAATGGGGTCTTTGGCAGAGCAAAAGTTTTAAATTCTTAAGTCCAATTCATCAATTTTTCCTTTCACGGATTATGCTTTGATGTCAAGTCTAAGAACTCTTTGCCTAGTCCTATGCTCCAAAAATTTTTTTCCTAAGTTCCTACAAGTTTTATAGTTTCATTTTACCTTTTAAAAAAATATATTTATTTATTTGGGTGCACCAGGTCTTAGCTGCAGCATGTGGGATCTAGTTCCCTGACCAGGGATTGAACCCGGGCCCCCTGCATTGGAAGCACAGAGTCTTAGCCACTGGACCACCAGGAAAGTCCCCTCATTTTACTTGTAAGTCAGTGAATCCTTTGAGTTAACTTCTGTATATGATGTGAGACTTTGGTCAAAGTTCACGTTTTTGCATATGGATGTTCACATGCTCCACAACCATTTGTTGAAAAGGTGAAGTAAAACCAAACGATATGGCCACATTTTTTACAAGGGTGCAAAAGTAATTTGCCTGAGCTCCGTGGATCTGTAAATTTGTTTTTCCAAAATGTAGGAAGTTTTCAGTCATTATCTCTTCAGGTATTTTTCTCTCTTCAAATCTATTTCTCCTCTTCTCTTGGACTCCCATGACATGAATGTAAGACTTTTTAATATTGTTGCTCCGGCCCCCAAGGCTTTTTTAAAAATCTTTTTTTCTCTTTGTGTTCAGGATGTTTTCTATCGATCTATCTTTAAGTTCATTGACCCTTTCTTCTATCATCTCCATTCTCCTAGTGAACTCTTCCAGTGAATTTTTAATTTCTGTTATATTTTCCTGTTCTAAAATTTCTCTTTGGCTTTTAAAAATAGCTTCTGTTTGTTTACAGAGAATCTTCCCATTTGTTTCAAGAGTGCTCACCCTTACATGTTGGAACCGTGGTATAACAGTTGCTTTAACATCTTTTTCTAATAATTCCAACCTTTGGATCATCTCAGGGTTGATGCTTGTTGATTGCCTCTTTCTTTGAGAATTCTTTTGGTTTTCATGGTACTCTGTAGGTTGAATAATTTTGGTTTGTATCCGAGACATTTTGAGTATTATGTTGAGACTTGGTCCTGTTAAAATTCTCAAAGGTTCTTCTGTGCTGATCTGCAGGTGCATCTCAGGGCCAAGCCCAGGATTTCATACCTGTATGTGAAGGACCCTTCTCAGGTGTTTCCCTTCTGTGGTTTTTCACACCCCAAGATTCTCTGGCTAGAAAGCTGGGATTCAGCCTCTGCGTTGCTCTGCACTCTTATGACCGGGACCACCTGAGGGGCAGAGTGGCAAGGGAAGGGAACCTGCAGGACCACCAGCACAACTGTTGAGGGGGTGTGGCTTCACTACGGGCTCTGCTATGGGGGTGTCCTAGTCGAGGAGAGTGATCGCACTGGGAGGCAAGTGAGGATGAGCGGATGTACACGGTCTGAGGAGCACAGGAAAGGTGGGGAAATGGAGGCCCAGGGTGTGGACCACACTTGCCAGGAAGGGACCATGAGGGTATGGATAAGGCTAAAAAGAAGGGCAGGTGTGAACAAAGTTGCTTTTCTTTAAGAATAAAAGACCTGTATATATATATATATATAAATAAAAAAAAAAAACCAACACAAAATCCCACCAAACTCCTTGTATTCTACTCAAATGAACTTGAATACACTGAAATAACTTTGTCGTTAGAGACGGTGACAGTCTTTTCGAGCTCATTTCCTCCAGAAAACCTCCCTGCCATCCAAAGAAAGATGGGCATCTACCTACAGTCGCCGCCACCTGCCTCCCCGGGCCCCTAAGCTCCCGGACAGCAGGGCTGGCGTTCTCTTCCTGACCACCTTTTAGGGCCAGCACAGTGCAGTGTGCATGGCAGGAGTACGTGAATGTTTGTTGGAAGAACGAATATGCATGAACGAGTGAGGACTGGCTCCAGGACCTGGTGTGCCACTGTCACCAGCCCGGTCTGGAGGGAACAAGCATGGACTAGAGGCAGGGGCTGGTGATCAAATGAGGCCCCTGGTGAGAACAGTGCTTTGTCTAGCTACTCTCCAAAATATCCAACAAGTGTCTACCACTACGTAGAAAATAAAACACACACACACACACACACACACACACACACACACACACACACACGAGACTAGAAGGAAGGTCAACAGGGATAACATCCAGAGAGTGGACCTACGGACGACTACTTTTTTCTATACGTTTTGTGTATTTCACCATTTTTCCTGCTCCAATTCTAATCCTGAGCGCAGGAAGCTGCTTCCAGACTGCTGATTTAGACTCTGGGACGGATTGGCCCAACAGGAGGATGGGGACTGTCTGCACACGTGAACAGGGCTGATAACCCAGGGCCATTCACCTCCTATGGCAAGTGCGCAGACTGACTGGTCTCCTTTGCATCAACGAGCACAAACATACTGGGCTCACAGCGACCACCCCAAGGTGCCCTGTGAGGCTCAGCCCGGTCAGCAAGCTGGGCTCCTCTGTTGATTGCCAACAACCATCTTATCCTCCCCGAATCCCACACCCCCGGGGTTTCTCCGTCTTCAGGGAAGGAAGACAGGGTGTAGGGGACAGGTGGGGGAAGAAGCAGGAGTGCTGGGACAAACTAGATGGAGTCCCGGAGATGGAACTGTGCCCATCTGGGACACCTCCATAACCCAACTGTATGGTGCGCACCCCTGGAAGGGGGGCAGGGGAGATGGCAGCCCATCTGGGAGCTCTGGGTAAAAGCGCCTGCCACCACAAGATAATAAACAGCAGTAATTAGGCCTTCCTGGAAAACTGGGTAATACTGTTATTACAACGTTTTATTATCTGTATGTTTTATACGAATTTAATTGCCTTCAGCTGCTATAATTTGGGAGCCATGAGGGCGAGAGCAGAAATAATAACGAATTGAACCACAAGCAGACCCAGGGTCTGGGGAAGGGGTGGAGGCTGCTTCACTGATGGGCTCTGGGAGCCTGGGGCTCTGAGATTCTGATCTGGCCTGCAGGAGACAGCCCCCAGACCCCACGGTCCCAGGGGGCACCAGACAGCAGCCCTCAAATACCATCCACCCTGGGAGGGTCGGTTTCCCAAGAGAATGTAAGAATTATCTCCTCTCTTTGCATCGAAATGAAAATCACTACCCTTGCCCCCTAAAGCAACCTAGATTCTTCCACTCCAGAATTCATCTGAGTCAGTTACTTCTGTGGCTTAGGGAGTGCTAAGTCGGACAACACAACTCTCTTCTATTTAAGCAAAGCCATTAATAAATATTATATTGTACTTTACAAAACAAAAGGAAAAACAGAAGCTCTCTAACTACAGACCATTCCAGCCAGTTGACAGTGAACAAAGCCTGACTCTCACAGCTTAAGCTGAGGAAGTTATAAATTATCAACGTGTCGAGCTTCGCCCTCTGAAGCTTCTTTTCCAGATCTGACCGTGAAGCTGAGTATCCTGTCTTTAAGTTCTGTTCATTCAGCAAGAGAGACATCTTCAATTCTAGCCCACGAAGGCGGATGGTGCTGACGTCAGGGTTTTATCTGCACCCTCCTCCGCCCTGGCTATTTCAATGGCGTTTTGAATCACTCTGTAACAGCTTCAATAACCTGGAAATTTGCAGAGTGGATAATCAGCTACAGCTTGAACCTCCCCCAAAGTTCCCTCACTGATGACCCTAATGTAGCGGCAGCAGCAACAGCAAATCGCAGCGGAGCCAAGGGGCCTGGATCAGGAAGGCTGCATGTGTAGGCTCTTCTGGGGGCGTTTTCCCGAAACTTCTCCCTGGAATCGCCTGCATCTTTGGGTATCGCCTTAAGAATTTAGAGCCCTTTATACACTGCACTTTTACTAACTTCCTAGGAAGAAGACACAAAAGACTAGAACGTCTTTAAACCTGTCTTCGTGTGTGTGCTTCGTCCTCCTTTCAGGGTGTGGGGTCCCTGAGAGAACTGGGTTCTACTTCCTCTCTGTTCCACAATGCAGTGATGAAACAGAGTCCTGAACTTAGAGCAGCCACTTAAAATATCCTGAAAGTTGTGTTGTTTTATAAAATCTGCCATGGAAAATTTCTCCTTAGTGCTCCCGTCACACCCACACCCACACCCACACACCCACCCACACCCACACACACGACTCGCATGTCTAGTTCCATTTTGGTACACTGACTTCCATCAATAAAAGAAACCAACAACGAGAGATTCTTTAGCTCCACTGAAAATACCCGTTTCCAACAGATTCCATCTGAAACACTATATAGAGTGACAAATGTCAAAGATAGAGAAAGGTCATCTATTTTGTCTCTGCTCATTTTAAAAGACAGTTGCTTTACAAGATTCTTACATTCTGCCCCAATCTTAACACCATCTCCCTTTTGGGACAGTTCAGGCCCACCTGATGAAGAACTCAGATTTTACGAAGACTCAGGACTCCAATAGAGGGGACTCTTCCTGTGTGAGGCTGGGCCCTGTAAGCCTGATTATTATTAAACAGGATGAAATTCTTCCTTTGGGGAAAAGGTCGGAATGATGCTAAGTGACAGTGGAGCCAGATGCTTCATTTATAACCAAGAACCAGGTGAGGCCCCAGGAGGGCCTCCACCCATGAGAGCACACATTGCCCAGGAGGGATATCCCTTCTGGAGGAAAAAGTGTCTGAGTGATCCACTGAGAGGCCCAGCTCCTCTCGGAAGACGCTGCAAAACGAGTTTCCACATTTTCCTGACTTCTCAGAACTTACACAAAACCTTGATATTTGTTTCCCTTCCCCAGTCTCTATTCCTAACTCTTGATCAAACATGTTGGTGGTACCAACAGGAATTTTGACTTTTCCTCCAGTTCCCCGGCAAGGTTTTTACCCAATGCATTTATATATCAATACCTTGCCAGACGTCCAGCAAGACATTCCAACTGACCTGATTTCCCCACAGCCCTGACCCTTCGCGAACACCCTCCCCAGGCTGCTCCACGCGGGCCTCTTACCAGCTGCCCTGTGGGGCGACTTCCTCTCCGCCGCCTGGCTCTCCTTCCTGGGGTCGGCGGACGGCCCTACCTTCTCGGGGTCCCGGGGGCTGGCGTCGGGGGGCGCGGGCAGCTGGGGGAGGGTGAGGGTCTGCAGTAGCGGCTTCCTGGGCAGGGGAGGCTTGGAGCTGAGCTGCTCGGTGGACCGGGTCTTCGCCTTCCCCGGCTCGTTGAGAGACCTGGCGCCTCGGGCGGCGGGGCCCGTCCCGGGCGGACCCTTGTCGTTCCTGGAGAGCAAGGTCAGCCCTCCTTTCTCCAGCCTGACCTCCGCGCTGTACCTCTTGATTCCCCTCCCCTCCGGGCAGGGCGCTTCTCTGTGTTTGAAGGACAGAGACGTGGAGCGGAGCTTGACCGGGAAGGGGCTTCCGTCCCCGCCCGCGGGCCTCTCCCGGGCGGCTGGGCCGGGGTCCGCGGTGGCCGCGTCCGGAGAGCCGCGCTCGGCCGGGGCGGGCGGCTTCCGAGGACCGGGCTTCAGGCCCTGGGGCTCGGCGGGCGCCGGGAGGTCCTCGAGGGCGGCCTCGCTCTTCCAGGCCGGACCGCTCCTGAGAAGCGGCAGCCGGACGGCGGGGCCTCGGGGCTCCAGCAGGCGGCCCCCCGCGCGCGGCCACTCGCGGCCCGACGACACCGAAAACTTTTTGGCGGCCCGCGCCTCGCGGCCTCCTCGCTCCATCTTGCGCTCCGGCGCCGCCGCCTCCGTGGGGGATCCCTCCCGCTCGGCCCTGGGGGGCTCCGGGGGCGCCGCCTCCTGGTCCAGGGATCGCGGTGCGGGCGCCTCTGCAGGCGACGCCGAGGCAGGCGGTGAGGGGGCCGCGCCGAGGTTCGCGTTCGCTGTCGCAGCCGAGGCCTTGTGCTTCAAGCAGCTCTTGGGGGCCGGCGGGCTGGGGGCCGGGGCTGCTGGCCCTGCGCCCTCGGGACCCGGAGCGTCCAGGGTCAGTCGCACCTCCTTCGGACCGGTGTGGTCTGGCCCGTCGGGACCAGAGGGCGTCTCCCAGGTGGCTATGGGTCCGGGCTCGGGAGGGGTCGTGTCCCCCTCGGGGATGCAGGGAGATAATCGACACTCGACGTCTCCCGAAGCACAAACCACCTCGTCTGCTGTGTCCCCGCCGGGGGGACACCGGGTTTCCAGGGACAGCTCCTCCCTTGGGTTTTCGCTGTCGGGATTAGGGTGAGGGTGCGGGGAGCCTTCTGGGCAAGACGGGGACTCCGAGCGGGGGTGTGGGCTCGACACGGGCTCTGTGACCTCCATGACCTCCGGCGTGGCCAAAAGGCTGGAGGGGTTCTCCCCCGGGGGGTTCTCATCCTCGGTGCTAGCGGTGAACGCCGGGCAGTGCTGCAGGCGCGCCCGCCGCGCACGGGGCCCCACAGGTGGCAGCATGGTCGCCTGCCCCCCAGGCTCAGCGCCTCTGTCCTGTCCCCCCTCCTGCTGCCCAGAACTGGGCTTCTCCTCCGTGCTGACTTTGGGTAGCGGCTTCTCGTCGTATTCCTCCTCCTCTGGGGTACACGTCAGATCGCTCAGGGATTCGGACTGCGCTCTCTAAGAGGAATAAAGTGGACAAAAGACAGCATCATCAGGACGAGTATTAGGAAGCCTATGGCCTCCCCATCGTGTTCAAGGTTTAATTAGGTTTAAGGGAAGCAGAACGTCTCTACAGCTGGCACTCAAGTGGACATTCACACACAGCTGTCTTTTCTTAATCCTCCCTTACTGGAATCTTGCCTCCCAAGTTCAGCTTTCAGCAGAACTGAGGCCGCTATGCCCCTAAAATAAACGTTGCCTGAGGCTCTCGAGGCCAAGCTAGAAACCAGTGGACACTGCTCTACAGAGTGAAGCAAAGGGAAGGGGACCAGCATCGGCCGGGTCTGCCATGCTCTGTGCTCGACATGGTTACCTCACTAACTCCCTGATTGGCTCCAGTGAGGAGAGGATTATTACTTCCTGCTTGCACCTGGAGAACTGGGAACTCGGAGAGGTCCCTGCCTTGGCCAAGGCTGAGCTAATAAGTGGCCCAGGGGCAAAGCTGTTGCCCTCTCTGACCCCCTGTGCTGCCTCAGAGCCAGTGTGCCCAGCCGATTCCTTCTCTCTGCAGGGATGCACCCTCATAGCAAAGGCAGAGGCTGGTTTGCCTAAAACATGATTCCTATCATCCCACCACGGTCAACAGCAAACCATAGCTGACAGGATAACGCCCAAACTTTTCAGCTAAATTTGAAGTCTTATATTCTGCCGTTTTTTATTTTATTTTTTTTTTGTCTTTTTGAAATTTTTATTTTATGCTGGAGTATAGTTGATTTACAATGTTGTGTGAGTTTCAGGCGTACAGCAAAGTGATTTAGTTATACATATATCTATTCTTTTTCAGATTCTTAGGTGGGGGGAGGGATAAATTAGGAGGCTGGGATTAACATAGACACACTACTATACATAAAATAGACAATCTATTCTGCCGTTTTAAATGGTCTCTCCCACTCCCTGCTCTGGTCAAGCCAAGCCCCTGCCATTTTACGTACCAGACTCTGGGCCTGAGTGACTGGCCGGCTGCCCTCCAGCCCACACCTCCAGGGTTCCACTAGCACCCCCAGAGCTAGCTCTGATCCCACTCCTACAGGAGGCTTTGCCTGGCTTAGCAGTAAGTCACGGCCTCGTGCTATTTTTCTTCCGAAAGGTCTCTGGAATCTAGATTTGGTCCACTTCCTCCCCACCATCCACAAAGTCAGTTCTTGCTCTCTTAGGAAGGAAAGGAGATCAAGGTAGTCATGATTCATTCACAAGCAAATGTGAAAATGACCGAAAGGCTGAGGGCACTGAGGCTGGTGTTTTTGAAAAGTTCCTGATTTCAGACCTGTCTTTAGACTTTATAGAGTCACCCAGGCTTCTGCACAAGGGCAGTGCCCTCCTTCCTTCTTTTTAGCAAACACCCAGAGAAGTGTTTGCAATAGGTTATTGTTGTTGTTGTTGTTTTAACATTTTCCAGCTGGCATCTGCTTGCTAACACAACATAACTGGGATGTTTGTGACGACACCTAAGCTACCTTTGCCAAGATGCACAACCCTATTCCCCTGGATTCCAAAAGGGGAAGATGTGAAATCCCCAGAAGAATTTTCAAAAGCTGCAGGTTCCTAAGGTGTGACTGGCCTTTTGTTACTCCAGGAAATCCTCGATGTGGAAACCCCTTTAGGACGGTGGCTGGAACCCACATTAGGTCAGCACAAAGCTGAGGCGCGGGCCTGGCTTGAGCACATCCAGCTGGAGCCACTGGCAGCTCCGAGGGGTTACGGTGGGAGGCCGGCAGAAGGAAGGCTGGCACGGAGCGTGCGCTCCAGAGGGTGCCCCCCCCCCCCGATGCTGAGCAGAGGCTCTGCAGGGAACGAAGCGGCACCTACCCGAGCCTGGGCTCTCTGGCCAGGACAGCAGGAAGGATGCGGATACCCGCTCCACCTCCGCCACCCACACCTTGCCTCCCGCTCTGGGCCCTCAGAGCAGCTTCACCCCCTGGAACCCTCCCGAGGAACTGGAAGCAGGGGATCCACTGCTCAGCCCGCACCCAGATGGAGACTCTAGCATGGCTGCCTGCTCATCACCCTCCTCTCGCCAGAAAGAAAGTGTCTCTGGGCAGCATGCACATCATCTATGGGCAGAGGATGGGCACGATGGGCAGTGCCGGTGTGGAGAGGAAGCATCTGTTTCTGACACCCGGGACTTGTTGGCAGCTCTGCCAGCCAGGCGACCTCAGGCTAGTCATCTAATCACGCTGCTCCCGACAGAGCAGAGTTAATAATATTGCCTCTCCTGGCACTGCCTGGGTTGGGATGAGGACCAGCTGGGGTGGTGAGATGTCAGTATACACATTTACGGGCGTTCCACTTCTACTGCGCCAGAGCCACGACGGGGCACGGTTCTGAGCAGCAGGGTAACAAACATGCTGAGACAACCAAAACCTAAGCTGGCCTTCCGTGCGTTCCTCTTCCCCAATCCCTGCTTTGGCGGGGGCAGACGGGTCCAGCCAAATGCAGCCCTGAATATGTTTTTCAAACTTGTAATAAATAGCACAATCTTGACAGCCAAGGTTTTTTGTTTGCTCGTTTTCCTGTGCAAGATGGGATTTTTGGTCTACGAGCATCTCCTTCTCAGCCCCGTCATTCTCTGCAGCCAGGCGGACCCCACAGCCCGCTTCTCAGCTCCTCTGGGGATGAGGCATTGCAGGCACCACTGGGCAGCAGAGAAGGTGACAACCCTACATGGACCTCGAGCCCCTGGTCGCACTGCACGAGCGAGTTCTCAGCTCCCAGAGGGACGAGCTGATGACTGCCCGGGCAGCACGCCAAGGAGGGGTCTGTCCTTACAGGGGCACCACCCCTGTGCTGCTAAGTAGGTCCTCGCCCCAGGCAGTGTCCATTCTAGCTGTTCAGCTTCTCCCTTGGTCATTCACGCGTTTGTTCATCCATTCACGCGTTCAGCTAATGTCCACGCAATGTCAGCTCTGTGACTAGTGTCGCCCCAGGGCTAGAAGTACAGTCTGCTCACGGAAGACTGGCAATAAACAAGTGAGCACCTCCATTTACAAAGGTCACGTCCGTGTATAGCCAGTGCCGTGGAGAAAGTGCCCAGGGTGATGGGCAGGTGGGCTGCTTTCCACAGGACGTTCCTGGGGAGCCCCTTTGGGGAGGGCCTCGGAACCCATCCCCCAAGGACTGAGCAGGGGACACAGCCGGTCCCAAGGCCTGGGGTGGGAGGCAGCTTGGTGAGTGCCAGAAGCAGAAGGGAGGCCACAGCGTGCTGAGTGAGAATGGAAGGAGGTGGGCAGGGCCCCCGGCCCGCAGTGTGGACATCACACGGAAGACAGTGGGAAGGTAGGGGACGCAAGGCGCAGAGCAGGTTCTTGGCAAGCGTTGCAGAATGAAGACTGAATGAATGAGTGCTTAGGACGGGAGGGACATATCTGAGTTAGGTTGAAACCATGAGCACCCCCAGCTCCTGCGGCATGGTCATGGTCCCACAGCCCTCGTGGCGGGGGGGGGGGGACCAGGGGCTCGAGGTCCATGTAGGGTTGTCACCTTCTCCACTGCCCAGTGGTCATCCCCAGAGGAGCTGAGAAGCGGGCTGTGGGGTCCGCCTGGCCACAGAGAATGACGGGGCTGAGAAAGAGATGCTCGTAGACCAACATCCCCTCCCTCCTTCCCTCAAGACAAGATGGTGGGGTGTTGAGAAGTTACCCTGGACCAGCTCGGCACTTCGGGGGGGACCCGCCCACCCTGCCCCTGCCTGGTTACCGAGGACAGACGCCGCATTTTGCTGCACCGCTGGTTGCGGGGTTTCACCAGGAGCTTGTGCTTGGCCGCAGAGTTGTCCAGGCAGGAGGAGAATTCTGGGGGATAATCGAAATCAGCCACGGGGGCCACGCTGCCGTCCGAGGTCCTGGGGGAGACGGAGGCGTCGCTCACTTGCCTGGAGAAGAGCTGGTCAGGAGACTGTGGCCGGGACGAGGAAACCACACAGACCTTCAGGACACAAGGAACACACAGGCCAGGCCGTCAGCTTCCCCGAGGAAACAGTACAGCCGGCACATCAACCTCCCCTTTCACCGGGCTCATCTCTGGGCTGGGGGTTTGAAGTGTCGAGCCAAACCCTGCAGGCCCATCACTCATTTCCAAGAACCTGAGTCCTAGGTGCTCTGTAGCCAGTAACTCTGCCTTCGCCCACCCACGGCAGCTGCACAGGTGCTTCAGACAAGTGCTCCTTTCTCCCATGACACCGACCAGCCCAATTCCTCCAAGGGCGGAGGCAGGCTTGGCCCTGTCTCTGGAAGCCATGGGGGGTGGCTCAAGGGTGTGATTTCACAGGCTGGGGCACAGCCCATGCCAAGCCCTGCTCTCAGCATCCCATCATTGCTCACTCTAGGGTTCTGTATCTTCACGCCTTCTCTTGGGACCATCTGGCTGTAAGTTACCCCTGTTAAGTCTCAAATATTTTACTAGTTCATACCTCGGCAGGAAGTAACTGAAAGGCAGCAAAGGGCAAAAGTGTCGCCTGGGAGGAAGGGGTTGGGGGGAGTCACGTGGAAGAGTGATGGTAACACCGGGTTCTCCTGCAAAGACACTTATCAGCATAAAGTAGCAGACAGGCACCCACCGCGCACCCGGGGGAGCAAGGTGCAGAGGGAGACCTTGGGAGGGGCGGGGCTTTAGTGACAACCCTGCCACCTGCAAACAAACACAGCTTTCTGTTCCAGCATGGTGCTCAATATTAGGGTCAAGTTCACACTTTTTCCCGAAGTGTTTTATTTTCCAGTTTCTTTTACTAAGCGTCTTAACCACGTTTAAGTGTACAGTTCATTGGTATTAAATACATTCATGTCATTGTGCATCCTTCACCACCCACCACCTCCAGAACTTTTCCTCTTGTAAAACTAAAGCTCCATGCCCATTAAACACTAAGTCCCCGATCCCTCTCCCCCAAGCCACGGCACCCACCCTTCTGCTTTCTGTCGCTATGAACTTGACTAAGTACCTCGTATAAGTGGAATCGTACAATACTCGTCCTTTCGTGCCTGGCTCAGTTCACTTAGCGTGATGTCTGAGGTTCATCCGTCTTGTAGCCTGTGTCAGAATTTCCTTCCTTTTCAAGGCTGAGTAATATTCCACTGTGGGTATATACCACACTTTGTGTGTTCACTCATCCAGCCCAAGACACCTGGGCTGCTTTCACGCTTTAACTACTATGTGTAATGCTGCTACGAACGTGGGTGTACAAATATCTCTGCGAGAAACTGCTTTCAGTTCTTTTGGGTCCATACCCAGAAATGAAATGGCTAGATCATAAGGTGATTTTATGTTTAATTTTTCGAGGCATACTGATTTCCACAGTGGCTGCACCATTTTACAATCCCACCGACAGGGCACAGGGTACCAACATCTGTCTTCATGTTCTCTCTCCAACACTTGTTATTTTCTGTTTTCTTTTTTTTCTTTTTAACAGTAGCCATCGGAATGGGTGTGAGGTGGTGCGCTGCTTACATTTTAACCTGAGACCATACTTTTACGCACCGCACGATGATTTAGTAAATGCCCTCCTCAGGAAGGAAGCGGTGACAAGAAGACACAGGAGTGAGGGGCTCCCAGGGGCCCGGGTGCATCTCGCTCAGGGTCTTTCCCACAACCCTGGGCCACACAGGAGCACGTGCCCAGCAGCCTCCCCCACCAAACTAGAGGAGGAAACGGAAGGAAGACGCTGTTCGCAAGCGCGCCACTGACGCGGGGACCACCCGCTGCAGAGGAACGCATTTTCCCGGTTAACATAAAGTCCCTTGTATTTTCCAGTGCAAGTACAAAGCTTATTCCTGTCGATGGGGAGAAGACAATCACCAAAATGAGAGGAAAAATGGTTCTAAGTGAACATAATCTCTTTTAGTTCTGTGGCTTTAGCGATCGGGGTTCTTACGGGAATAAAACAGGAAAGATTATTTTGAAAATAAACCACAGGACACCTGGCCACGACTCCCTCCGTGCCTGTGGCTTTGGCTCTCACTGCTGTAGCTGATGACTCAGGAGGCCCCCTGCGATTGGACGGGAGACACCTTCCCCAGAGAGTCCTCCTTATAAGGTCACAGCAGGATGGGTCCATTTCACAATCATACAAAATCGTCATTTTCACCCCTGTCTGGAGGGACAGTGGATATCCACACTTGGTGAGATTTGGGGTTTTATTTTTCTTACTGCCTGGGACTCAGGAGAGCAGATAAGATGAGCTGCTTTGCAAACGCAGTGACTCCACCAATGAGGACGAATTCTCCTTCTGTGACAATGTGGGCCTTGGGTCACCCCTCTATAAACCCAAAGGACAAACATTCCCTGCCTACTCTCCACTTGGCTCCCCCTGCATTTGCACTGCCTGAGCGGATGGTTCACTCTGACCCTGAGGCTGGGGGCCTCGGGAGGAGCTGAATGTCCCTGACACTGGACAAGGGCCTCTGTCCCCAGACAACCCTGCACTGGCCGTCACGGCTGGTCTTCCCTATAGGGAACCAGACTCTCGCTTCTCTCTGAGCTGTCGTCCTGAGAGTCCTTGGGGCCTGGAAACACCAACACCTTCCCGATCGAGGAGAACCAAGTTCCGTCTCTGATCAGTGAAGCAACCACTGATGGGGTGGGGTGGGGTCTGGAGGAGGAGGAAAAGCTGACCTGCATTTTTATCTGCGGGCTGGCGGCATCTGGAGCTCACGTTTGCATTGCTTGCTCCCAGCCCCCCAAGTTTCCTGGAGTCTGTGCTTCTGGATGATTCTGGAAGTGGATGATTTAAGAGTCTAAAAAGTGGCCCTTTGTTGGGGGAAAATATGGCTCAAAGAGCCCTGAGGAAGCAGCCTGGAATTCAGAGGCTTCTGTGGGGTGACCCTGGACACAGGGTCCTGGACACCCTGACAGACAGCTGCTTTACCACATTTGTCCTCAAAAAGAGAGGCCCTGCCACTGGGGGAGGGTGGCTCATGGGGAATGGGCCCCAGACACAGGGCAGGGGTGGCG
This sequence comes from Aethalodelphis obliquidens, assembly GCF_003676395.1. Lineage (NCBI taxonomy): Eukaryota > Metazoa > Chordata > Mammalia > Artiodactyla > Delphinidae > Aethalodelphis > Aethalodelphis obliquidens. The sequence continues at coordinate 7,446,313 of NW_020837979.1, read as the reverse complement.
GGCAGGCTGGGGGAAGCAGGGCAGGCACTGACCTCCCTGATCCCATTCAATTGTCTCCCAGGTTCCCCGAGGACACAGACCCAGAGGTGAGGGATCCAGCCCGCGGCCTCACCCACAGCAGGAGGCCTCGCCTTCTTTTGCCATCAGAGCTGTACCGTCTCCCCCGTTGTCTTTCCTTGTCACCCAGAGCAAATCAGACCTGCCAGTTTGCCACCTCGACCCCTTGTTTCCTACTTAATGGTCGGAAACCTAGATTAGGACCTCTTAGATGTAATTCTACCTTAAACATCACTAAAGAGATTTCCTCACTCGCTACCTCACGTGGTAATGAGATTTTAAAAATAATTCCGTGTATTTCCTGAAAAACTCATCCCGTCAGAAAATGTCACCTTGGCAGTGTCATCAAATACTTGTTAATGAAGACCTTTCTTCGTAATAATCTTCATTAAGTTCTCTGTCAAGCATGTGGGCCCGTGTAAGGCGTCACACAGGAAAAAACCCAACAGCCTGCAGTCCCATCCTTTTGGGGTTTAACGTGCCATCACATCAAATAGCATGTGTTACATAAATGCATTTTAAAGGGTGCTTTGTCTTCCCCTCTCGATCGGCCCCCCGGGCCCAGAAAACTATCAAGGCACAACGTATGATCACTGTGTCTTCAAAAACCATGATGATAAAGATGATAGTTTTTAAGTCTTAAAGGCTCAAATTTTGGTTTCCGATGAAGCTAGTGGATTGTTCCTACTACCCAATACTTGATAAATTCTCAGAACGTTTTTTTAAGATGACATCACTACCAAAGGAGGGGTGTTGAAAAGGACAAGGTCAGCCCTGCCCAGTAGGAGTGGCTCCCAGTCAGCAGACTGTGGAATTTGTGCATCACAGTGCTTTGCGGGTTTGGGAGCTGGGCTCACTCCTTAATCCTTAACAGATTTAGAAGCTACCCGCTCTCCTGTACCGTCTGTCCCAGCTAAACGCAGAGAACCACGACGCCGGGAGAGTCAGAGAACTGTGGGGTGGAATGAGGGTGAGTCAGTCAACAATGGCTCGCCAGACACATCCCCCCAACCACGCAGCCTGAAACACACACAGTCACATCCACTCCTGAGGCTGTGGCCACTGAGCTGCCGAGATGCGTATGTCACGTGGTGATGACACCTTAACACGGCCATCAGACTGTCCACTTGCCCCTCCAGTATTTTAAGGTGCTAAGGGGTGCAGGGTGGGCTTGGAGTCCAGGCAATGGGCCAGATCTTCCTCCTTGTCTTCTCTGCTTTCTCCTCGAGGTGGGAGAGCAGGTGCGGGTGCCCTACTGCCCTCTGACCTGCTCGCAGAGCAAGCAGGGACAGGTTGACCCTAGGGCAGAATTCTGGAGAGAGGCATTCTCTGGCCTTCTGTGCAGAAACCCGCACCCTGGGCGTGTTCACTCTCAGCTACACCACAGCTCTTCCTCTGCCTTTATCCGTGAGGCTCTGGGAACCCACAACGGCAAACAAGTCAGGTAAATACTCCTCCTCCTGCCTTTGCAGGGGGGCTTCTGAACGTCCGAGTGGAAGTGACGGCTGAGTATATTTCAGAGCAGCACGGAACCTGCAGGACTTGCCTGAGGATGGCCCTCGACCAGGGCACAGGGACCCTCCAAGGACACACAGGGCAGGGGTGTGGCTATATACGTAATGGGTCGTAACACGGATGACTCCAACTCCATCCACCCCACAGCAAGGCTTGTCTACAAGGGGGAAATGATCAGCTGTTTCATCACTTATGTACTCATGTAACATAAATGATACGGATTTTATCACTGAGCCCACTGTATGGGCTCAAAATGGCAGCACCACGAGCTATATTGTTTACACTAGGGGTCTCCAACCCCAACCCGGTCGCGGATCGGTACCGGTCCAAGGCCAGTTAGGAACCGGGCCACACAGCAGGAGGCGAGTGGCAGTGGGTGGCCAAGTGAAGCCCCATTTGCTGTTCCCCATTGCGCACACTACCGCTGGAACTATCCCCCACTTCCCCTACCCCGCCACATCCCCCTCCTCGGCCCCGGTCCGTGGAAAAACTGTCTTCCATGAAACCAGTCCCCGGTGCCAAAAAGGCTGGGGACCGCTGGTATACACACAAAAAAGTTCAATTCTTCCTCCTGGATTCCAAAGGGGGTGGGGGACTTCTGGGATCAGTTCCCCGCCCTGCTGAGGTCAGAGACACCTCTCCTGCTTGTCAAACTTTCCCTGCTGCCCTGTCTACCAGCGCCACGCCTCACATTTCTACCCCTAAGCTAACAAGTTCTCAGAGTCCCAAACTCAGATGCAGGAGCCTAGACTAAGTCATATATGTTACCACTCCCTTCTCCCTCCAGCCAAATGTCATGATGACAGAAAACAGATTCAAAGCCGTTTTCCTTCTTTTAGATGAGATGCCCGGTCTGGTCATCTGCTCAGACAGGAAAAACGAGGTATAGGGTTGATTGTATCAGCCCTCTATCCACCATGGAAAATGTTCCCCAAACCATATCTCCTAAAGAGACCTGAATTTCTGCTCAAAGAATGAAAACAAATACAGTCCAAGGCCTGACAGTGGGTTCCAGTGACCTGGCTAGAATCCCTCCTGGCTGCATTGAGCATGAACCAGCACGGGAGTCTAAGGGGAACACACACAGGGGCCACCGGAGTCCCCGACAGCCCTATGTGGCAGGCGCGGATGGAGTCGAGGTGGTGCAGGCTACACTTGCCTTTATGGTGGTGCCGGGGCCGATGTCGTGCAGCAAGGACATCTCTGGGGGGCTCCTGGGCAGACCGTCGTCCTCAGAGCTCATGCCAGCATCATCTCCCCGCCTGGCCGGAAGGCCCCCCGGAGGAGGTGGCAGCCCCATTTTCACATTACACTGTATTTTTAACTAGATCGGAATAAAGAACATTTGCTGTTGTTTTCGTCAGCAACTTTTCTCAACAAATGCTCCCGCTGCAATTCATTCATTCAAGAGATATTTTCAGCACCCTTGCCTGGGGCAGGGAACTGAACTGCGAGCCTGCCACCAGCTCTGCCGCTGTCATCTTGAAAATGAGTGGTTATAACTGAGAATGAGGTATGGTCCAATTGTAACTAACTGGGTGAGTCTTGGGAGAGCTGCAACGTGCATGCAATTGGGCTTTAAAATAGATCAAGTAAACCCAGCAGAAATCATCTTAAGACTTCCCAATGCCTACCTGACATACGTACCCAGTGTCGCCACAGGGAAACGTTTACCTGCAAAGCTTTAATCCGGTCACACACATTTTCTTGGGAAAAGACCCGCACCGGCCGAGGAGGGTCCTGTCCCGACTCAGGAATGAAAATACTGTCGTGTGAGAGGGCCCGGCTGCCCAGCGTGCCCCTTGACTCCCTAGGACGAAAGAAGCACTGTGACCCTCGGCTGGTCCCGGGGGGCTTGGGATGGGGCTAAGGGCACATGCTACAACAAGCCTTCAGCTGCATTTATTTGTTTTAACTGCTTACGACTTTGGTTCATCCTGTCAAATACCACGGTCAATTATTAGGAGCTTTGTAGAAATAGGGATTTTTCTAACAGATCTGAAGGTTATGTGAATTCTTTTCGTTAAGGGAAAAACCAAGGTCTGACGAGGTGTGAGGTCTAGGACAGCAGGCCTGCAGAGAGGAAGGGCTGGCAGGGGGCCTGGGCTGGCTGGCAGGCTGTGCAGACTGTCCTGGGTGCCCAGGGAGGGTGAGGTCTTTCCTTGTGGGCAAACATGCAGCCCCTCAGTGGGCTGGAGACCGTGTTTGCACAGCAGGCTGAGGGCTTGCCAGACGGAGGCATCCTTACAACGTGGTCCAAAACACACACGTCCACGGCTGGGTTTGAAAAGAATTGCGATGTGCAAAGCCACATCCTCATCTCATTACCTGATGTGATCTGTGCAACCCAGCCTGTGTGCCAAGGTCCTGGGGCGGAGATGGCGGCCCCTTCTGGCATCACCATCCCAGCCCCTTCCCCAGCCCCGAGCTCAAGGCTCCAATTTGGAACTGAACCCACAGAACATTCACAAAACGTGCTAAGAGGATGTGGGAGTTATCGTCAGATTTTCCTAGCGGCGCTGGCAGCCTGAACAATAGGTGGAAGGAGGTGACTGAGACACGATGATGAAGGAAGGAAAGCCTGTCCGAAGACGCTGCCACCTTCTGCACCAACAGCCCTTCCCCCACCCCAGCCCTGGGCATCCTGTCCTTTGTGAGGCATTAGGGACTCCTGGGTGTGACCCCGCCCCATGTTGGTTAGTGATGTTTTCTAGCTTCCTTCCAGCCGCTAGAGTAAGTTTGCAAGTGGGGAACCCACAGCTCACAAATGTCCTCACATTTCTGGGAGAGAGTGAGGCCGAGTGAAAGAACCAGGAGGGCCTCCTGCTAATGGCAGCTGTTGTCACAAAGATCATATGCACACCTGGGCTGCCCTCCCACAGCGGGCAGCCCATGGCCACACCCTCTGGAAACCATAATCACTGCCCAAACACCTCTACTCTGGGTGTAACTAGAATTCAAGACAGTGTGAAAAGGCCGCTGCAAAGACACAAAATGCTATATGCTCAAGGCCATTGACTACAGCATCATTTATAGATGCAAAAGACTGGAAACAGCCCACATGTCCCTCAGCAGGTACCTGAATAAACTATGGGACGTGATATACTAGAGGCTCTGCAGCTGACCAAAGGGGTGAGGGGCAACCCTGTGTGCAGGTAGCACCAGACTCTAATAAGTGAAAAATAAAAACGGAGTGCAGACAGTGCTGTGTTAGCTCTGTGTGGGAAAGGGGGTATGAACACATACAAACATATGTGTGTTTGCGTATATTTTTAAAAAATAAAAATAGAAAGATAAGGAACCAATGAATAAAAATAGCCTCCTTTAGGGCTTCCCTGGTGGCGCAGTGGTTGAGAGTCCGCCTGCCGATGCAGGGGACACGGGTTCGTGCCCCGGTCCGGGAAGATCCCACATGCCGCGGAGCGGCTAGGCCCGTGAGCCATGGCCGCTGAGCCTGCGCGTCCAGAGCCTGTGCTCCACAACGGGAGAGGCCACAACAGTGAGAGGCCCGCATACCGCGAAAAAAAAAAAAAAGTCTCCTTTAAGGGGAAGGATAGAACAAGACGAGACTCAGGGTACCAAGGTTTCTACTTATACTTAGAATGTTGTCTTTGAAACTATGAAAACATTTTGCATCGTTAAAAGACAAAATCAAACAAAAAGGGAAATCAGCCTCTAAAACTAGAAAACAAACAAAAGGAAACAAGTCTAATTTTATATCAGGTTGTCAGCATAAACACAGAGAAAAGAATGATTTCAAGTGACTTTAACTTGACATCCAAGTGACTTTTGACTCTACATCTGTAATAGGATAAATTCTAAGAACAAAAAGCACAAAGACAGCAAATTGTACTTGGTAGTCTTAGTAGCAATATTGGTTAAAAAAAACAGTGCAGAACAATCTTTATAGTACGTAACCTCCGGGTGGGAAAGGGGGAAATGAGATTATTATAAGTACATTAAATGATGAAGAAAATAAATAATTTTATTAGTATCATTAGGAACCAAGATTTCCAGTAAAATAGAAAAGTGAATTCAAACAAAGAATCAAAGAAGCAACAAGTCTGTCTAAATAAATTTGAACTGGAAATACCAGTGAATTAATGATTTATTTTTCTCTTTAAAAAAACATATTTCCTAGCTACATCTACTGGAAAGGTCTAGAAGCAATGACAGCCAACTAACAATCATCAGCCCTGGCAGGCAGACTGTGGTCGCTAAAAACCATTTCACACTAAAAGGAAATGGCTGATTACAGGTCTACGGCAGGAAATGTACAAACTAACTTGGGATTTCTCATCATGCAAGAAAGCAAAGAACCTTCCAGAGACAAATGGGGCCATGTCAAAAGAACCAGGAGCTAATCTGAAGTGACTCTCAGTAGAATAGGATGGGACCGTGTGAGCATAAAAATGAACAGAGACTGTCATGGGTTAGGGCACATCAAATATATAAAAATCCATGCATTCACAATGATAGTCAAGAAAAAAAGAAAAGAAAAAAAGAAAACTCATCACTCAGTTTTGGAAGTTTGCTAGGGTACCAGGTCATTACTCTGAAGGTAGATGGATAAAAAGAGAACCAAGCATTACCCTGCTTTTCCTGTACAACTTGTATTTCAGAGCAACCAAGGAGTTGATGAAGGAAAGGTCTTCTGCATAGACGAATGCTAGCTAGCACATATGCAGAATGAACGATCGAATTAGAAAAACCACCATTTTACAATGAAATAATGGATCTAGTAATGATCAGCAGCAGGTGTAAAAACCATCAGGTGAAGGTTCGTGGATGGATCACACTGAGAGAGACCCCCTGAACCCACCGCTCAGTCTCAGCATCACCAGAAGTGGGACAAACAGAAAGCATGTGCCTTGTGATGAGATGTGACAGGAAGTATCCAGGACCGTCTTGAATCTAAATCTAATTAAATATCGAGATCCAGCTACCATTCTACGAGAAATGCAGAGAATACAGACATGAGTCCAATGATACCAAAAGCAAGCAAATCCCGATGTGGGATATTCTCCATTTGATCAGTGACATGAAACAAAGCAGGAAGGGTGAAGGAAAATTGTTATAGATCAAGAGACTCAAGAAGCATAACCCCACTGACACAGTACATGGGCATCAACTTCTTAAACCCACAGGGTTTCATGTGGTGTGTCAGCCTTAATGTACCTTGGTAAGTGGACCTTTTTGCCCATGGTGATGGATGACAAGTTGCTACTCAGTCTAGAAGGCTCACGGACTCTTCAAAGAGGCTAAAGAGTACCTTTAAATTTTTGTCTCTTATACGGTCAATTACTCTATGACACAGGAACCAAGAATATATCACGGGGAAAGGACAGTCTCTTCAATAAATAGTGTTGGGAAAACTTGGACAGCCCCATGCAAAAGAATGAAACTGGACCACTATCTTATACCATACACAAAAATCAAAATGGATTAAAGACTTGAACGTAAGACCTGAAACCGTAAAACTCCTAGAAGAAAACATAGGGAGTAAGCTCTTTGACATTGCTCTTGGCAATGACTTTTTGGATTTGACACCAAAAGCAATGGCAACAAAAGCAAATATAAACAAGTGGGGGCTTCCCTGGTGGCGCAGTGGTTGAGTCCGCCTGCCAATGCAGGGGACGCGGGTTCGTGCCCCGGTCCGGGAGGGTCCCACATGCCACGGAGCGGCTGGGCCCGTGAGCCATGGCCGCTGAGCCTGCGCGTCCGGAGCCTGTGCTCCACAACGGGAGAGGCCACAACAGTGGGAGGCCCGCATACCGCAAAAAATAAATAAACAAACAAGTGGGACTACATCAAATTAAAAAGCTTCTGTGGCACGATACTGTAAATCAGCTATACTTCAATAATTAAAAAAAAAGCTTCTGCACAGCAAAGGGAACCATCAACAAAATGATAAGGCAATTTACAGAATGGGAGAAAATATTTGCAAATCTATATCTGGTAAGGGGTTAATATCCAAAATATTTAAAGGACTCATACAACTCAATAGCAAAAACCCAATCCAATTAATAAATGAGAAGATCTAAATAGACATTTCTCCAAAGAAGACAACAGACGGCCAACAGGTACATGAAAAGGAGCTCAACACCACTAATCATCAAAGAAATGCAAATCAAAAACAGGAGACAAAGCTTCAGATCTGTTAGAAGGGCTTTTACAAAAATGACAGGAGATAAGTGGTATCGAGGATGTGGAGAAAAGGGAACCCTTTTGCACTGTTGGTGGGAATGTAAGTTGGGGCAGTCGCTATGGAGAACAGTATGGAGGTTCCTCAAAAAAATTTAAAATAGAACTACCATATGATCCAGCAATCTTGCTTCTGGGTATTTATCTGAAGGAAATGAAAACAGGATGTTGAAGAGATATCTGCAGTCCCATGTTCATCACAGCATGATTCACAATAGCCAAAACATGGAAACAACAGAAGTGTCCATCAATGGGTGATGGATAAAGAAGACGTGGGACATATATGCAACAGCACATTATTTAGTCATGAGAAAGGAGGACATCCTGCCATTTTCAACAACATGGATGGACCTTGAGTGAGATCAGACAGAGAACAAAAAATACTCTATGATCTCACTTCCATGTGGAATCTAAAAAAGCCGAACTCATAGAAACAGAGTAGAAAGGTGGTTACCAGGGGCTGGGGGATGGGGGAAATGGGGACATGTTGGTCAAAGGGTAAAAACTTCCAGCTATAAGATGAGTAAGTTCTGGGGATCTACAGCACAGTGATTACAGTTAATCATACTGTATTATATACTTGAAAACTGTTACGAGAGTAGATCTTAAATGTTCTCACCACAAAAAAAAAACGGTAATTAGGTGACATGATGCAGGTATTAGCTAATGTTATGGTGGTAATCATGTGGCAGCATGTAAGCGTATTAAATCAACACGTTGTACACCTTAAAACTCCCATAACATTATATGTCAATGATCTCTCTCAATAAAGCTGGGAAAAAAAGAGAGAAAGCTCTTGTCTCACCTCTGCGCTGTTCTCTAAGGACATTATTTGCACTTACCAGGTGTCATCACAACTCCACCCCAAGCTTCCGCTCCTAGCATCACTCTAGCAAACTTTCACCAGTAACTGAAGACCCGCCCCTGCCAGGTGCTGAGAATATAAAGATGAAAGGGGCACTGTCCCCACTCTCCATGGGCTCTGGTGACAGATGACGGACAAGTGGACAGGTCATTTCGGCCCAGCTCACCCCCCTGCTGTGTTCTTATTCCTTGGCTGGTGGGGCCGCTGAGTGTTCTGGTCGAGAGACTGGGTGGGTAGAGGCGAGTGTTATAATGTCCTTGGGGCTGGCCCAGTGAAGACATGTAACAGTGAGCAATTAATTCTATACGATGATGTCTTGCTCCCCAAGAGTTTGGAGCTGCCTTAAAAATGCGTGTATAGCCCGTCCTCTCCACTCTTCACAAGGTCCCATGTGGGTGCCTCCTATTCCCAGCCAGCACCAGAAAAAAAAAACAACCTGAAAGACAAAGCTCAAATCTCTCCTCTTTAGTCGTTTGGCGCCACCAAGCGGTCAGTGTAATTTCTACTCCTTTAGAAACAGGCAAGGAGACTGGTGAGGAAGGAGGGGACAGGACCCCATCTCAGCACGGTCTGTCTCCCAATCCCAGGGTCATTATGCCTTATCCTCAAATTAAGGAGCCCATGTTGTTTAAAAGAAACAAAACCTGGCATGGCAACAAATCTGGTTTTGGTTTTTCCCTTTTACTCACAGAAATAACTGCTGGAATAACCAAAGCATATGTATTATAACTATATTCTGATGAAGTACAAGTTACAAAAATACAGATTTCTTCCCTAGACTTCCCCATATTTCATACCTATTGAAATATGGGTTTCTGTTCTTCCTAACAATATTTTTGGATGATTTTTCTAAGACTGAACAGCAAGGAGCCTTCCCCCTACTCCTCTCTCTCTCTCCAGTGGAAAATTTTCTTATTGGGTTACTGAGGACTCAGGCTTAGAGAGATGTATTTTTCTGGTATGGTATCCAGGTCCTCAAAAGAGTTTTAAGTCAAATTAAATGAGGGATTACTTCCTAATCTTGCTACTTTCAGCTGTAGGACATTGGGCAAATTTTCCGAAATTTCTCTAAAGCTTGGTTTGTTCATTTATAAAATGGTATTTCTTACCTCCTCTTTCATAGTTATGTAGACTTTTTAATTTATTTATTTATTTTTTGCTGTACGCAGGCCTCTCACTGTTGTGGCCTCTCCGGTTGCGGACGCGCAGGCTCAGCGGCCATGGCTCACGGACCCAGCTGCTCCGCAGCATGTGGGATTTTCCCGGACCGGGGCACGAACCCGTGTCCCCTGCATCGGCTGGCGGACTCTCAACCACTGCGCCACCAGGGAAGCCCTAGACTTTTAATATATACACACCTGGCACATAGCGGGTACCTGATAATGTTCCCCTACCCCCCGCTCCAACTTTCTCCATCCCTAAGTATGAAAAGACAGAAAACACCATATCTATCGAAGAACCTCCAGTGGAATTACCTAGGAGGAAAGTAAGCTCAGAAACCCACCAAGTTACCACAACAACTAGCCCAAGTATTGGGGTCCTCCTGTGACCCCTCCTGCCCCTTCGAACACACAAGCCTGAAGGATGGAAAAGGCAACTTACTCCAGCTCATCCTCTGAGTCGTAGCCCACTGGCCCTGACTCGATGGCAATGACCTCATTCTTTGCCTGGCTTTGTTTCCAGGTGCTACTTCCTGTGGAAGAAGGAGATTCCTTTCTCTTCTTCTTCCCAAAGAACTTCTTAAACGTTTTGAATTTGGACTTTTTCTTTCCTATGCAAAAAGAATGCATGTGAGTATTTACCAGACACGTATGAGATGTGCACGAGAAGGAAAGTAAGATTTCTGTCCGTGCATCAATTATTCGCTCCTGAAAAGTCCTTTTACCACACAGAAGGTTGTGAAGCACACAGCATACCATTTTTGCACACCTGAAAACACCTTGATTTCTGTCTATTTTGGACATTGAATAAAACAGCCAAGAAAGCTTTGGAGCATGATCACAGAAACAAGGCACAAGCAACTTCCCTCTTACTTGAAATCAACACTTTTTTAACATATCTTTCACGTCCTTGGTTCATTTTATTCCTAAAGAGTTAATTTTTTTGATGCAACCATGCTTTTTATTTCTATTACCATACATTTGTTTTGCCCATTCTTGAATTCATACGGCATATCCTGTATGAGTAGAATCATACAGCATATACTCTTGTGTGTGGCTTCTTTCCCTCCATATACCGCTTCTGACACTTTGCATCGTGATGTGTGCATTTTGCATTCTTCCTCTTTTTCTAAATTGCTAAGTAATATTCCACTGTATAAATGAAATCAGATTTTAATCCCTAAAATAAAAATAGTCAAAAGCAAATTTTCCTGATGAGGTAAAGCCCGTAAATGATAACCCAACTTATTTTCCAAAATAATCCTCAAGTGCTAATACATATATATATATATGTATATATAACGGAATCACTTTGCTGTACCGCAGAAACTAACACAACATTGTAAATCAACTATACTTCAATAAAATAAATTTTTTAAAAAATCCTCAAGTGCCCATGATTTCGGCAGCTCAGCAAAGTCCATTCCTTTCCTTCTGAATATGAGAACTAACAACAGAAGGATGGAACATCACAGGTTACCAGGCTGCTGTCTAATATATCCTGAAAATTTGCTAACAATTGATTTGTTTGATAAGTAAATCATTCTGTAAGCTGAATTCCTCTTTTTATAAATTTACTTTTATTTATTTATTTATTTTTGGCTGTGTTGGGTTTTCATTGCTGTGCCCAGGCTTTCTCTAGTTGCGGCAAGCAGGGGCTACTCTCCGTTGCGGTGTGCGGGCTTCTCACTGCAGTGGCTTCTCTTGTTGCAAAGCACGGGCTGTAGGCATGCGGGCTTCAGTAGTTGTGGCATGCGGGCTCAGTAGTTGTGGCGCACAGGCTTAGTTGCTCCACGGCATGTGGGATCTTCCTGGACCAGGGCTCGAACCTGTATCCCCTGCATTGGTAGGCAGATTCTTAGCCACTGCGCCACCAGGGAAGTCCCTGAATTCCTTTTTAAAACACCAGGATCTTTATATTCGGTTTATGTTCATGCCCCCCTTGGGAAGTTTACATGATCTTGCCTTAATGTGGAGAATTTCTTAGGATTACTCTACAGTTGGAGTACCTATATGACCTTAGGTGGAGCAGATCCCTGCCCAAAAGGAAAGGAGTTCTACAGCCAAGTTTTCTTAACTTACAGTGGAAGTTTCCTTACCTTTATAATCTCAAAACGTTTATGTTGTTAACTGATTGGTCTCAAAGAGAGCTTATTATTTGGAAAGCCTCTTCAGAGTTTTTTGCATCTGCCAGGACACCATCTGGCCTTTGCCTAGTTGACAAATAGGTACGCACCCCTGAAGGTCTGCACAAACACGCAGCCTCACGATCCTTTACAGTCAAAGAGGCTCCTTCGGGATTAAAGCAAGTGGCTACCAACACCCAGAGTACAGCCACTGAACACTTGTTTGATTTGCCATAATTAGTTGGCCATCCACTGGAGGCCCGTTTGTGTTATATCTGTTAGGCTGCTAGCCTTTTTCATTCAATTTCTTTAATGGTTATAGGAACTATTTGGGTTTTCTATTTCTTGAATTTGTTTTATTGTTTCATTTTTCTAGAAATTTGTCTTTATTTCCCACATTTTCAAATGCACTGGCATATAGCTGTTAATATCCTCTTATTATCTTAGCATCTGTACTATCTATAATAAAGCCCCCTTTTCTCAGCCCTGCTATTCTCTGTCCCTCCTTTTTTCCTGGATCAATTACACAAGAGGTTTGTCAATTTCCTTTGCCTTAAAAAAGTTTGGCTTTGTTCATTCTCTCTACTGAATATTTATTTTTTTATTGGACTAATTTCTGGTCTAGTTTTTCCTTCCTTCCTCCTACTTTCTTCAGGTTTACTTTGCTATCTTTTTAAACTTCTTGAGATGAATACTTGGCTAATCAATTTTTAGGCTTTCTGTTTTTATAATACACACATTTAAGGCAATGCATTTCCTTCTAAATCTGTTTTAGCTGCATCTACATGTTTTTTCTTCTTTTTAAAAATATTTGTTTCTTTATTTATTTGGCTGTACCAGGACTTAGTTGTGGCACACTGGATCTTCCTTGCACCACACGGGATCTTCCTTGCACCACACGGGATCTTCCTTGCACCACACGGGCTCTTTTAGTTGCAGCACACTGGGCTCCTAGTTGTGGCATGCGGGATTTTTTTTTTTTTTTTTTTTTTAGTTGCGGCTATCGGAATTCTAAGTTGCGGCACGCATGGGGGATCTAGTTCCTTGACCAGGGATCGAACCCAGGCCCCCTGCTTTGGGAGTGTGGAGTCTTAACCACTGGACCCCCAGGGAAGTCCCTGCATCTACATGTTTTGATATATAGTTTCCTTACTATTTGCTTGAAAATATTTTCTAATTTTCATTAGAATACCTTTTTGGACCTATAGGTTATTTAGACAAGTATGTCAATATCCAAGCACTTGGGGATTTTCTTATTATCTTTGTTATTGAGTTCTAGCTTAATTGCGCTGTGGCCAGAGAACACACCCTGCATGATTTGAATCCGTTCAAATTTGTTGAGACTTGCTTTATGGCTTACCATATATTTGTAAATGTTCCTAGAGCACTTGAATTAATGTATTTTCTTCAATGTTCTATACACATCGATTAGGACAGGCCTTTTTCTTTTTAATTGTGTTGTCCAGGTACTTTGTCTTTAATTTTTAATACATCTGTCCTGTCAATTAGGTGTATTAAAAATAACCCACTCTGTAGATTTATCGTTATTTAACTGTCAATTTCTACTCCATAAATTTTGACATTATGTTGATAAATGCCAAAGAAAGGTAAAATTAATATCTTCCTGGGGAAGTGGACCTACTGTGAAATGACCCTCTTTATTTTTAGTAATGCTTTTTGCCTTAAATTTTATTTTGATTGCTATTGATACAGCTATGCCAGCTTCCCCTGGCCCAGTGTTGCAAGGTTCCTTTTTTTCTATCCCTTTTACCTTCAACTTTTCTGAATCCTAAGAGATACAGAGTTTTAGAAAGCCAATTTGAGCTTTAAACTTCTAACGGGAACAATTAATGTAACTAGCTACTGACCCTTATTCTAATTACTGATATGTTAATAAAAACAAGTCTACCATCTCTGTGGTTTTTCTTAATCTCCTTTCTTGCTGTCTTCCGGACTAACTGACTTTAAAAAATTATTCCATTATCTTCCCACTTCTAGTTTGTAAACTTTGCCTTTTACCTCTGTTCTTTCACGGGTTACCCTAGAAATTATACCCCACATTCTGTTAAGGGACAAAACAAGAAAGTTAGAATACTTTAATCCTATGTTTATGCCCTATTGTTTTCATTCTGATCTTTAAAAACCCAAAAGATATTATTCCATGTTCATTTAGATGTGTTTGCTTGTTTCTCATTTTCTTTGCTTATCATTCCTTCCTGTGTCCAAATCCTCCATCAAGGATGATTTTCCTTCCACCCGAAGGGAGATTCCTTTAGAATCTGAGGGTCTCCTGGTGACAAACTCAGTTTTTGTTTACCTGAAAATGCCCTTATTTCTCCTTCATTCCTAAAATATCGTATCCCTAGGTTTAACATTCTAGGTTGGCAGTTATTTTTTCTAAGTTATGCTTTCAGTAATATTAAGCCATTATTTCACTGTGTTGTGGCTTCTGTCGTGTGGTCAGGAAGTCAGTTTTTTGTTGCTTCGAAGGTAATCTTTTTTCCTCAGACTAATTTTAAGATTTTTTCATTTTTGTCTTTGGTTTTCTACATTTTCATTCGATGTGGATTTCCTTTTATTGATCCTTTTTGGGATTCATTCAGTTTCTTAAATCTGTGGACTGGGGCGTCTTTTGTGTTTTTTTTTTTAAGTCAATTCCAGAAAATTCTCAGCTATTCTCTCCTCTCCTGAGACTGTGCTCAAATGCATGTTACACCCTTTCACTTATCTCTATGCTTCCTGTTCTCTTTCCGTATCTTCCTTCTTTTTACCACTCTGTGATACATTCTGTATACTTTCTTGTGCTCTCTCTCGAGCTGATATAATCTGCTATTAAACTCATCCACGTAATTTTTAATTGTAATAGTTTTACTTATTTCTAAAAAATCCACTTGATTGTTTTTCAAATCTGGTACCTCATTTAAAAGTTGTTTTAAAAATTACGTCAGTAAAACTGACTCTTTTTGGTGTATACAGAGTTGAATAATCACCACCAAAATCAAGATACATCATCATTGTGCTGTCTTTTGTAGTCAAACCCTTCCCCTACCTTTAACCCCTGGAAAGCACTGATATCTTCTCTGTTCTTATAGTTTTGCCTTTTCCAGAATGTCATATAGAGTGATTCAGACAGTATGTATCCTCTTGATTCTGGCTTTTTTTCACCTACCACCATGCATTAGAGATTCATCCATGTTGTTACCTCAATCAATAGCTTGTTCCTTATTATTGCTGAGTACTGTTCCATTGTATAGATAGAAACAAAGTGGTAAACAAAATGAAAATTGTTATAGGTTTTTGTGTAAACATAAGGTTTCACTTCTCTTAGGTAAATACCTAGGAGTGGGATTGGTGGCTCATAGACTAAGTGTGTATTTAATTTTATAAGAAACTGCTAAAATACTTTCCAAAGTGGCTGTACCATTTGCATTTTCATCAGCCATATATGAGAGTTCCAGTTGCTCTGCATCCTCACCAGCATTTGTTTCTGTTTTTGTTCTGCCATTCTAATAGGTGTATAGCGGTATCTCGGTGTAGTTTTAATTTGCATTAACTAATGACTATTGGTGTTGAGCACTTTTTCATGTGCTTTTTTGCCACCTGTGTATCTTCTTAAGTAAAGCATCTTTAAAAACCTTTTCCCTATTTTTAATTGGGTTGTTAGTTTTCTTACTGTCGAATTTTGAGTGTTCTTGTCAAATGTGATTTGCAAATATCTTCTCCCAGTCTGTGATTTGACTTTTCATTTTCTTAACAGTGTCTCTTACAGAGCAAAAGTTTTAAATTTTGATGAAGTCCAATTTATCGACTTTTTCTTTTAGGGACTGAGTTGTCATATCTATGAACTCTTATCTAATCCTTGGTCATAAATATTTTCTCCTATATTTTCTTTTAAAGCATTTATAGTATTACATTTATGACTATGATATATTTTAAATTAATTTTTCTATACTCATTTGAGTTCAAATAAACTTTGAACTCTCAAAGTTCATTTTTTTACATATGAATGTCCAATTGCTTTAGCACCATTTGTTGAAAGACAATTACCAGCGCATCTACTGAAATGTGACAGAGGAAAAGTAGTCCTAATATGGAATAATAATATATAATAATATATTATGTAATATATGAAATAAAGTCTGTAATGAAATTAGTATCTGAAGCTAAGAGATAAGCGCTAGGATTTAATATTATTGGAAGCTGTTCCCCTGAACTACCTCAAAGACAATCACTATTAGCACTTTGACTTAAAACAAGAGAGAGAGACGGAGAACTCTGTCACCAAAATAAGGTGAGTAAAAATGGCTGATACGGGAAAAGGCACATGTGGGGAGATTAACGTTTTCTAATGTCAGTTTTACAACTCTATAAAGACATACAGAGCAATCTATGGATAACAGTAAACCAATCGCATAACTGGGTAACTCTTGGAATGCGTTATGAGATGATGATTGATGCGCTTGGAATTTAGCTCAGTAGAAAGTGCAATAAAGGTCTCCTGAAGGAGGATAAAAGCCATAAAAGAGGACTCAAAGGCTCTCTCTTGATATCATTATTTCTTCTGGATGATTAGACCATCCAATACTCTGCCTGACGTCCCGCTGAAACTTTTGGATGTTCCTGGATGATAAATGATTCCATTGCATCTCACTTCCTTTGCTTTCGAGTCAACCAAACTTTGGGACATGTTGACCTCCAGGAAGGAGGAAAATGAGTAATCCACCCCCACCCCCGTTGCCGTGTCTGACAGAGAAGCCAAGGAGCACTGCCCCTGGGTGGCCGCCAACAGTCTGGACGTGCTCTCCAGCCACATGTGTCTGAACACACTGTGAACTGAACCCACACTCCACGTAGAGAACCTAAAGCCCTGGCTCTAGCAGCCCCTCTCTCAGCCCTACAACGCAACAAGGGCTCCGCCCAGCACAGGGGAAGTAAGGGCCTTACCTGTGCTGTCCTCCCCAAGGCCTTCCGCAGCCTCCCGAAGCTTAATGTCCATCACCCTCGTGGAAATCATGTCCAGCTCACTAAAATCAGATAGAAAGTCATGTTAGAGGAGCAAGTCTAACAGAAGTTATCAGTGACTGAAATGGTGGTGACTGCCTTTTGCCCATGTCCCTGGCAAAGACAGATTCCAGGTCAGTAGAGGCCAAAAACATGTCCAAGATTAGTAACCACATCAGCATTTATCTAATCACTGACCAGAGCCATTTAATGGAAAATGCTTCACCGATTTACACAATGCAGATTTCATTCCTTTCTTTGAAAAAAAAATTTTCAGAAATTATGTTTTTCTCTTGTTCACTGTAGAAAGTTTGGAAGATAGAATGAAAATCACCCATTATCCCACCAACCAAGAATGACTAACTATGGAACGTTTTAATGTATTTCCTTCCAATATCTTTTATGCAAATATTTATGTGCACAAGCACACATGCACTATATTATTAGTAAGACTGAGTTCCTGATTTTCTCATCCCACATCAGTAAAATTCTTGATGTTATTGTAATGGCTACATGATGTTTTGATATTATGCTGTACCATCACTTATTTATATTGTTTCTTTTTTGAACTTTTTATGAAAAATTTCAAACAGATATAAAAGTACAGAGAATGTATAATGAATTTAAAACATGAGGACTCTTTTTCATTTTTACCCCTTCTCCACTCCCCGCTAACTAGGTTATTTCAAAGCGAATCATTCCACATACCAGTATCATTTCATCCATAGGGACTTGCCTTCTCCCCAGATTAAAAATTTCTGACTCTTCATGGAAATCAAATAAATGATTACTGGTCAGTATTCCTGCTACAGAGTATTGAGCTGCGTCCCTGCTTTCCACAACTGACTTTTAAACAGCACATTCTATCCCACACAGACTAACTCCTCATTTACTTGGAAAGCTATTCCTTATTGGCAATTACTATGAATTCTCATACTTTAAAAGGGAGCTAAAACATTTAATTAACCAATTAACATTTACCACTTGCACACAGTACATATGGGAAATGATGGGAAAAATTAAAAAAAAAATTAACAGAGGAAAGAAGATGCAGGTCTTTGCTAGAGCTGGGTCTAATATTTAGGTCTCCTTTAATATTAATGTCAAACTGCCCCATCCCTGACCAGCCAATTCCTTAAAAGGGGAACAAACCTTCATTAGCCTTGCTTCTTGATTTTGATATAATTTGGCTTTACAAAAATGTTGGATCAACAGGATGAAGGAGAAAAACACCACACACACAAATCATCTCAACTGATGCAGAAAAACCATCTGACAAAATTCAACACCCTTTTGTGATAAAAAAAAAAAAGCACTCAAAAACCTAGAAATAGAGAAAAACTACCTCAGCATAATAAAAGCCATATATAAAAAGTCCACAGCTAACATCATACTCAACACTGAAAAACTTAAAGTTTTTCCTCTAAGATCAGGAACAAGACACTCTCACCACATCTATTCAACACAGCACTGAAGTTCTAGCCAGAGCACATAGGCAAGGAAAATAAATAAAGGGCATCTAAGTTGAAAAGGAGGAAGTAAAATGATCTCTGTTCACATGTGACATGATCTCACATGTAGAAAATCCTAAAGATCCCTGCCATACCGCACACACACAGAACTGTTAGAACAAATGAATTCAGCAAAGTTGCAGAACACAAAATGAACACACACTCATCAGTTGTCTCTATAAACTAACAATGAACAATCCCAAAAGGAAATTAAGAAAATAATTCCATTTACAATAGCATCAAAAAGAATAAAGCACTAAGGAATAAATTTAACCAAAGAGACAAAAGACTTATATCCTGCAAACTAGAAAATGTTGATGAAAGATTGAAAATAATGCCAATAAATGGAAAGACATCCCGCGTTCATAGATTGAAAGACTTCTTGTTGTTATGATGTCCATACTACCCAAAGCAATCCACAGATTTAATGCAATCTTTATCAGAATCCCTGATCCCACAGTATCCTGCCGCTTGATGTTACTATAGGGGATGGGGCGGCTACCAGAGGATTTGAAGGAAGAGGCAGTAGAGAAGGAGCAATGCAAGGAGCAAGGAGAGTAAAAGTGGTCAGATTTGGTTAAGAGTCACCAACTACTACCCTGGATACCATCTTCTATGGTTGCCGCTGAGCTAGAAAGGACAAGTGCTTGAGGTTTCTATCGCTTGAATTTGGAGTTAACAGCTGCAATTACTTATCAAGCATGCAGCATATCATCTGATTGTCTCATTTCATCTCCAAGAACTCTAAGTATTCCCATTTTGGAAATGAGAACATGTATTATGGATCAGGTAAGTTTATTAACTGGCCCAAAGTAGTGAGGCAGAGACACCAACCTATATACCCATACTGACCGCATATGCAGGGTGGGCAGGCACTTATGAGGCCTGGGGATACAGCGATGGATGAGACCAACTTGGTCCCTGCCTCTTGCACGTGCTGACCCAGTGCAGTGGAGCATCCTGAGCTGTCCCCAGAGGGGTTTAAGGGAAGCTGGGAAATCCGAAGGACACCAATCTCCCACGGAAATGGCTCTGCCTGCCAAGCAGCCCCTGTCCAGCATCAGGCCAGGCTCAGAGGCTGAAGGAGCCCCAGGAGACCATCCATTGGGTCTGACAGGGCATCTTAGTCAGCAGGGGGTGGGGGTGGGTTGAGGCTGCCATGATTTATCAGCTAACACTCCTAAGAAACCATGAGGTTACCTTCAAAATGTCCACTTCTGCACAGTTTACAAAATGTTCCTTGCCAGGAAGTGCTGAGAACATGCAAGTGTATGTGAGCGTGTGCACAGCCTCGGAGGTGGGTGTACAGGAGGGCGCCCATCCCGCTGAGTGTGGAGTAGACCCAGGAGCTCAGAAGCGCTTCTCCCTGGATTGAACAACGTGGCTGTGATAAAGCCCTGTGCACAGGGCAGAGGGCTCAGGAGCAGGTGGGAGGGTGAGCGGGAGACACCAGAGGATGGCCCGGTCCTCACCTTGCTGGAAGGTACGTTCTCGGCGGGGGCCCAGGAGCAGAAAGCAGCACGAGAGGCCGAGGCTGCTGATGAACTCGCGCTCAGAGGCAAAAGCCACCCCCAGACCAAGGGACGACAAGTCAGCCTCACCCCACGTGGGAGGTTTGAAAGCCTGCTCACGCTTGAGGTTCCAAACAGCTTCTTACTCATAGGAGTGCAGTATGATGCGGAGGAAACGGGAAAGACTTGAAAGTGACGCAGTGCTGGAGCTGAAGCCGCATCCCACCACGTACCAGGGCGGAGCCTCTGTTTCCTCGTTTACAAAATGGGGGCAGTAACACTTTAACGAAATGGGACTGAGAACACAGCACATACAAGCACCCACTGAGAAGAGCTGTCGGTTTCTGCATCTCGTTTCTCACCATGGGCTCACGCCTCTGCACGATTGCAGACAAGAACACACATCACCGGCACGCCCTAGGGACTGGCCATGCTGTCTCACGTAGGCACAGTCTCCTTGGGCAGACGGCTCGCTTTGGAGCCACCAGTATCAAAGATGAAGACACCTGGGCTCCTAGATGACCCCTGACCTTCGCAAGGCTCCGCAGCCCGACGGACCGTGAATGAAACTGTTGCCAAGAAACTGATAGAAATATATTCCAGGCCCCGGAGGAGCGCCCTCCACCTGGGACTGCGGGCTGTGCGGATGGAGGACCGTCCCCTGCACTCGAATGCTCCAGGTGCAAACACGCCGCAGCTGTTACAAGGGAACGTCTTCTCTGTTGAGCCCAATAACTTGCCCTGCTGAATACATGTTCCCCAACCCGAGCAAAATTGAAGAAAAAGCCAGAAGGAGAACCATAATTAGGAAGGCAATGTGGCAAATAACCAGTATCTCCCAGCACCCCTTCTGCTTCTCGCTGTAACTCAAAGTTCAAGTCAAGTGGCCCCAATGTCCCCTCAACCAGCTTCTGCCCTCCACCATCCCACCCGGTTGCTCTGACAGCTCAAGTCCAAGTACAGGAAAACTGGTTCTTTAAACCTGGACCTGAGGGGGCCTCTTCAGGGGTTCTAGTTAACTCAAAAGGGTGCTGAGCCTCCAGACCCCTCTGCACAGCACTCATCAGTGTGCATCTGGGCGCCTAACAGGATTCAGGGGCGTCCTGGATCCAAAGAAGGATCCTTGTGAGGGCTGCCCCACTGCCTCTCTCTGAACCCTAACTCACCAGAGGCTTCTCCCCAGCTTCCAGCAGAATTCCATCATTAGTTGCAGCTTATACTGAAAAATTCTACAGAAGTTTATTCACGTGAAGAATGAGAACAGATTTTAATATGGTATTTTAAAGGTACCCATCCATTACACTTATTTACACAATGCAAAGAAAAAGATCTGTATCCTGATTACATACCTCTGAGCCCATAATTGTATACAAAAACCTTAGTGTCCACCCCTACACACCCACTCATTCCACACCACCCTCCAGGCCCTGTCTGCATCTCTGTGGTATTCTGTCTCAGCCCCTGTACCTGTCTTCACAATGCTCACCACAGCTGTCAACAGCAACTTGTCTGTTAGGTGTCTGCCGACCACTCCCCTCACTTCCAAGGCTGAGAGCTTCTATGCCTGTCACATCCATTGCTCTCTTACCAGCAGTAAACAATCCAAAAATGAAGTTAAGAAAACAATTCCATTTACAATAGCATACAAAAATAAACTACTCAGGAATAAATTTAACCAAGGAGGCAGAATACTTGTACTCTGAAAACTACAAAACATTGTTGAAAGAAATTAAAGAAGACATAAATAAGTGGAAAGCTATCCTGTGTTCACAGATCAGAAACTTAATATGTTTAACACAGCAATACTCCCCAAACTGATACACAGATTCAATGCATTCCCTTATCAAAATCCCAGATGGCTTTTTGCAGAAATTGACAAGTTGATCTGAAATTTCGTATGGAAATACGAAGGGCCCAACACAATCTTGAAAGAGAAAAACAAAGATGGAGGACTCGCATTTCACAGTTTCAAAACTGACTACAAGTCCACAGCAATCAAGAATGCATGGTGGGGCTTCCCTGGTGGCGCAGTGGCTGAGAGTCCGCCTGCCGATGCAGGGGATGCGGGTTCGTGCCCCGGTCCGGAAGATCCCACATGCCGCGGAGCGGCCGGGCCCGTGAGCCATGGCCGCTGAGCTTGCGCGTCCGGAGCCTGTGCTCCGCAACGGGAGAGGCCACAACAGTGAGAGGCCCGCGTACCGCAAAAAAAAAAAAAAAGAATGCATGGTACTGGCACAGAGATATACATACAGATTAACAGAATTCAGGGTCCAGAAATAAAATATATTCATGGCCAAAAGATTTTCATCATGGGTGCCAAGACAATTCAATGTGGGAAGAATCAGTCTTTTCAACAAATGCTGGAACAACTGGACATTCACATCCAAAACATAATTTGTACTCCTACCTCACACTATACATAAAAATTACCTCACTGTGAATCATAGACTTAAATGTAAGCGCTAAACCTAGAAAACTCTTTGAAGAAAACATTAGAATAAATTTGTGATCTTGGGTTAGGCAATGATTACTCATATGCAACACCAAAAGGGAAGACAGATAAGCTGGACTTTATCAAATGTATAAACTTTTTGTTTCAAGTCTAATCTATCAAGAAAGTGTAAAGGCAGCTCACAGACTGGGAAAAATATTTGCAAATCATATATCTGCAATATAGGGATTTGTACCCAGAATATATAAATAATTCTTATAACTCAACAATAAAAGACATCCATTTTAAAACAGATGAAGGATTTAAACAGATACTTGTACAAGAAAGGCAAACAAATGGCCAGTAAGCATATGAGAAGATGTTCAACATAATTAATCATCAGGAAACTGCAAAGCCAAACCAAAGTGAGATACTACTTCACACTCACTAGAATGGCTCTAATCAGAGAGATAGACAGTCACAAGTGTTTGCAAGGGCATGGAGCAATTGGAACGCTAATTCATTGCTGATGGGAATGCAAAATGTTATAGCCACTTTGGAAAACAGTTCCTAAAAAAAAAACCCCACAAAACATAAAGATACCATACAGTCTGACAATTCCATTCCTACGTGTTTACCCTAGAGAAATAAACACATATGTCCATGGAAGATTCTAGGGAAACAGTGGAGTAGGAGGCACCAGGAATCTGCCTCCCACTTAGAAAACAACCACACTGGCAGAATCTGTTTAAGGTAACTATTTTGGAGTCCATTTAAGGCTTGCAACTTCCCCTGGAAGGTTGGTATGGAAATTGCAGTTAATTTCAGTCAATTTCAGCTCTTAGCTCAATAGCATCTACTCACCCCCACTCCCTACCCCCCACCCCCCCCCCCCCCCCCCCCCCCCCCACCCCCGACAGGCAGCCACGAATCTGTTCCTGGAGCAGCTTGCACACAGCTTGAAGGAACCATGGTGGGCAAAAAGGACCCTGCTCTCCAAATACTGGGGATCTGTGCTGTGATTAATGCTTATGAGGACAGAGTTGCAGACAAAGAGGTGGGCCGCCGCTATTGCTGCGCCTCCCCTTACTGTTGCAAGCCCCTCCCCTTCTAGCTGCACTAACTTCCAGGAGCTTTAAAGGCCTGGGCTGGTGCTTCATGTCTCCTCCCCCACTTCAGTTTTCTCTCTTCCCCTTTTGGGAGCCAGACATTAAGTACTGGGGCATTCAAAAGCAAACTGTATATATGGGACAAATGAGAAAGTTACTGTATATGCCCAGGGAAAGGCACAGGCTTAGAAAAGATCTGAGAAGACCTTAAGATTACAGTTTAGGCTGATCCTTGGTACAAACATAAAGCCCAGCAAACCCAGAGGAAGGGGGAGAATCCGATTTCCAGGGTTACCACATTATTAGATTCAAATGTCCAGTTTTGAATCTGAAAAAGAGCTGGTGGCAAATCTACTAGACAAAGACTTTAAAACAACTCCCTTAAAGATGCTCAGAGAACTAAAGATGCAGAGAAAATGAAGCAAATAATGTATGAACAAATAGAAATATCAATAAAAAGATAGAAAATCTTAAAAGGAAGCAAAAAAAATATGGAGCTAAAAATAATAATAACTGAAATGAAAGATTCACTAGAGGGTTTCAAAGGCAGATTTCAGCTGGTAGAAGAAAAAATCAGAAATCTTGAAGATAGGACATGGATAAAGTGAACAGAGCATAAGGGACGTGTAAGACACCATCAATTGGATCAAAATACACTGTAGGAGTCCCAGAAGGAGGAGAGGGGAGAAAGAGGGGCAGAGAGAATATTTGAAAACTTAATGGCCCCAAACTTCCCAAATTTGATGAAAGACATGAATGTAAACATCTAAGGAGCTCAATGAATTGAGATACGTTATAATCAAACTGTTGAAATCCAAAGATAAAGAATCTTGCAAGCAGCAAGAGAGAAGCAAATCATCACACACAAGGAATCCTCAATAAGATTATCAGCAGGTTTCTCATCAGAAACTCTGGAGGGTAGAAGGCAGGAGGCCAATCTATTCAAAGTGCTAAAAAGGAAAAAAAATAAGTCAACTGAGAACCCTGTACATGGCAAAGCCATCTTTCAAAAGTAAGGGAGAAATTAAGACATTTCCAGATAAATAAAAGCTGAGGGAGTTTGTTACCACTACACCTGCCCTGTGAGAAATGTTCAAGGGAGTCCTGCAGGTTGGAATGAAAGGGAACTAGACAGTAACTTTACACCATATTTTAAAAATGGATAAAGAATATGTGGTATGTATACAGAATGGAATACTTCTCAGCCATAAAAAAGAATGAAACTTTGCCATTTGCAGCAACATGGATGGACCTGGAGGGTATTACGCTAAGTGAAATAAGTCAGACAGAGAGAGACAAATATTGTATGATACCACTTATATGTGGAATCTAAAACTACAACAAACTAGTGAATATAACAAAAAAGAAGCAGACTCATAGATACAGAGAACAAATGAGTGGTTACAGTGTGGAAGGGGGGAGGGGCAACATGGGGGTAAGGGATTAAGAGGTACAAGCTATTAGATATAAAATAAGCTACAAGGATATATTGTACAACACAGGGAATATAGCCAATATTTTATAATCAATGGAGTGTAAACTTTAAAAATTGTGAACCACTATATTGTACACCTGTAACATAATATTAAAAATCAACTATACTTCAATTAAAAAAGAAACTAACTTAAAAAAGCTCAGTAAAGGTAAATACATGGCAATTATAAAATGGTAACTATATACATGGTAAATACATGGGCACTTATAAAAGCTAGTACAGTTACCCTTGAACAACATGGGTGTGAATTGCCCAGGTCCACTTAAATGTGAATTTTTTCAATAAGTATGTACTACAGTACTACACCATCCACGGCTGGTTGAATCCCTGGATGCAGAGCCACAGATATGAAGGGCCAAGTGTAAAGTTAGACTCGGATTCTGGACTGCGTGGAGGGTTGGTGTCCCTAACACCAACATTGTTCAAGGGTCAACTGTATTACTGTAACAATGGTTTGTGACTCCACTTTTTGTTTTCTACACAATTTAAGAGACTAATACATTTTTAAAAAGCAATTCATCTCCAGCTATAAGGTCCTGCCATCCCCGGAAAAGAGTTAATAAAGCCACTGGAGTACCCATCCATGCTAAAAAAAAAAAAAGCAATTAGTTGTCTAAAAGCTAGTATGACTGTAACTCTGGTTTGTAACTTCACATTTTATTTGCTACCTAATTTAAGAGGTTACTGTATTTTTTCAAATTATTAATTTATGTGTCTGCACACACAATGTTTAAAGATGTTATTTAGTGGCATCAACAACTGAAAGCAAGAGGAACAGAGATGTAGAGGAGCAGAGGTTCTGTGTGTCATGGAAGCTAAGCTGGTATAAATCCAAATTAGAGTGTTATAACTTTAGGATGTTAAATGTAATCCCTATGGTAACCACAAAGAAA
Source organism: Aethalodelphis obliquidens (assembly GCF_003676395.1). Taxonomy (NCBI): domain Eukaryota; kingdom Metazoa; phylum Chordata; class Mammalia; order Artiodactyla; family Delphinidae; genus Aethalodelphis; species Aethalodelphis obliquidens. The sequence continues at coordinate 7,420,435 of NW_020837979.1, read as the reverse complement.
ACTGCTGTAGAACACACACAGAAGGAAATGAGAAAGGAACTTAAAAGTTTCACTACAAAAAAAATCAACTAAACACAAGAGAGGACAGTAATGCAGGAAATGAAGGATAAAAAATCTATAAGGCATAGAGAAAACAAATAGCAAAATGACAGAAGCAAGTCTCTCTTTATAAATTGTAAAAAGGAAGGAAATTCTGTACTCTGCTACCACGTGGATGAACCTTGAGGACGTTATGCTAAGCAAAATAAACCAGTTGCAAAAAGACAAATGCTGAATGATTCCACTACTTATCTAGAGGAGTCAAAATCATAGACAGAAAGCAGAATGGCGGTTGCCAGGGGCTGGGGGAAGGTGGAGGGAGGGGTAGTTTAATGAGTACAGAGTTTCTGTTCTGCAAGATGAAAAGAGTTCTGGAGATGGATGGTGGTGACGGCTGCACAGGATGGAAGTACTTCATACCACTGAACTTATACACTTTAAAATGGTTAAGATGTTAAATTTTATGTCATGTGTATTTTACAACAATAAAAAAATAGGGAAAAACGCACACAGAAACGTATACATCAATGTTCAGCATTATTTATAATAATCAGAAAGTAGAAATAGCCCAACAATTGATGGATACATTTAAAATGTGGTACATACATATAATGGAATATTATTCAGTCGTAAAAAGGAATGATGCGCTGATACGTGCTACAGTATGGATTAACCTTGAACGCATTATGCTAAGTGAAAGAAGCCAGACACAAAAGGCCACATACTGAACGATTCCATGTCTATAAAACACCCAGAATAGGCAAGTCCATCGAGAAAGACAAACAGATTCCTGTTCACCTACGACTGGGGAGTAGAGTGCTGGGGGAGGGAGGCAGAAAGGGAAGCGACAGCTAATGGGCACAAGGTTTCTTTGCGGGAGACGAGTATGTTCTAAAATTAGATTATGTTCATAGTTGCACAACTCTGTAAATATACTAAAACCTACTGACTGCACACTCCTAACAGGTGAACTTTCCGGTAGGTAAATTATATGCCAATAAAGCTGCTGGAAAAAAGCGTGACCAGAAAAAAAGGTGAAATAAAGACACCTTTGGAAAAGACGACATGATACAATGTGTCACCAGCAATCCCACAGTAAAGCAGATATTAAGGGAAGGAGGATATGATCTCAGATGGAAGCCTGGAGGAATGGAGGGCAGTATATGTGAGTAAATCTAAACGTGGACGCGACTAGCAGGTTGTCTGGATCTCAACCAGACGCCCTGTACACAACTGGCAGGAATGTGCCTGCCCTGCTCTCCCTGACCCACAGGCTTCACTTCCTTCCAGCCCAGGACCTTTACAGACATTGCTCCCTCGGCTTGAATGCTCTTCCCTGTTCTTACACTCCACTTCCTTCTATCAACTCCCACTCGGCCCTCAGGTACCAGCTTCCCTTCCACATCACCCCAGGGGTCTGATCTGAGGAGCCTGCACCTCCCACAATGCACAGTGAGAAGCCCTGAACCTTTTGTTCAGAGCGCTCACCAGTTTTCATCACACCTCTGTTTGCACGATTCTGTGATCTGGTTCCCCTTTCTGGATTTAAGCCTGCTTACCTTCCCTATACCTTTAACTAACTTTTCCTTTTCTTGGGGAAAAAGACGAAAATAAACTGGGACTTGACTATTGTTCTCTAGTGAGTCACACCAGGATCTGCCTGTACCTTTTTTTAGAAAAATAAGTTTCACATTACTGAGGCAACGGAATGTGTAAGGCTTGCAAAGTTCCTGTGAGAAATCTCTGCTTGAAAATTGTGCCAGCTTTACTGCCTCATGATAGATACTTTTATCCTCAAGAGCAGAAGGCTTGACCTCTGCTCCCACCCCAAGGTGGCAGGGGCATTGGCAGGGGACCTCTCCACGGTCATGTCTCCTCGAGGGTGCCAGGGGACCTCCTGCCCTTCAGAGTAGACACCTCAATGTTTCTGTGCAAAACCTGCTCCGTCCACTGTCGGGAAGGGTAGATCCACTCTGACATAGGGGAGAAAAGAAAGCAAAGAAGCCACCCAGAAATAAACCCACACACCTACGGTCAATTAAACTATAACAAAGGAGGCAAGAATATACAATGGGGGAAAGACAGTCTCTCTCTTCAGCAAGTGGTGTTGGGAAAGCTGAACAGCTGCATGTAAATCAATGCAGTTAGAACACACCCTCACACCATACAAAAAAATAAACTCAAAATGGCTTAAAGACTTAAATACAAGACATGACACCATAAAACTCCTAGAAGAGAACATAGGCAAAATATTCTCTGACATAAACCGTACCAATGATTTCTTAGGTCAGTCTCCAAGGCAACAGAAATAAGAGCAAAGATAAACAAATGGAACCTAATCAAACTTATAAGCTTTTGCACAGCAAAGGAAACCATAAACAAAACGAAAAGACAACCTACGGACTGGGATAAAATATTTGCAAATGATGCAACCAACAAGGGCGTAAGTTCTAAAATATACAAACAGCTCATACAACTCAATAACAGCAACAACAACAAAACAACGCAATCTAAAAATGGGCAGAAGACCTAAATAGACATTTCTCCAAAGAAGACATACAGATGGCCAATAAGTACAAGAAAAGATGCTCAGCATCGCTAATTACTAGAGAAATGCAAATCAAAACTACAATGAGGTACCATCTCACACCGGTCAGAATGGACATCATTACAAAGTCTACAAATAACAAATGCTGGAGAGGATGTGGAGAAAAGGGAACCCTCTTGCACTGCTGGTGGGAATGTAAATTGGTGCAGCCACTGTGGAAAACAGTATGGAGGTTCCTTAAAAACCTAAAATTAGAGTTACCATATGATCCAGCAATCCCACTCCTGGGCATAAATCCGGAGAAAACTATACTTTGAAAAGACACATGTACCCCAGTGTTCACTGCAGCACTATCTATAATAGCCACGACAGGGAAGCAACCTAAATGTCCACCAACAGATGAATGAATAAAGAAGATGTGGTGTATATATATACAATGGAATATTACTCAGACATAAAAAATGAAATAATGCCATTTGTAGCAACATGGATGGACCCAGAGATTATCATACTAAGTGAAGTAAGTCAGAAAGAGAAAGACAAATATCATATATCACTTATATGTGCAAATGAACTTATTTATGAAACAGAAACAGACTCACAGACATAGGAAACAAACTTATGGTTACCAAAGGGGAAAGGGGGTGGGGGAGGGATAAATTAGGAGTTTGGGATTAGCAGATACAAACTACTATAAATAAAATAGATAAACAAAGAGGTCCTACTGTATAGCACAGGGAACTATATTCAATATCCTATAATAAATCATAATGGAAAAGAATATGAAAAAGTATATACATATATATATATATACATATATATATATATAAAACTGAATCACTTTGTTGTACACCAGAAACTAACACAACATTGTAAATCAACTATACTTCAATTTTTTAAAAAGTAGCAAGGAAATCGGATGAGTGAAGGGCTGAAAGCCGAGAACTCAGACACTGAGTCACAGCGCTCGGAGGACAGCAGGAGGGAAACAAAGGAACTTACTGGGCGGTCAGTCTCCTATCGACCTATAATTGATTATCTTATTAAAATACTAAAATGTGGCTTGGCCTCGAGAAGTCAGTCATCCCCTATCTGGCTAAGGATGTAAAACTTGAAGACTAACTCCTTGAGAATAGGGACCATGTACCAGCATGGTACTGCCACACAGGAGGTCCTTAATAAAGATCGTTAAATGAATGAATGAGTGAGTGAATGACCCAGAAGCATTTATAACACTTGTTAGAAAGGATTCACCTCCTGATAAAAATGGCACAGCATCAACTACCCAATCACTGTTCCCAAGACCACATAGTACTCCAATGTCTTGAGGAGAGACGTCCTTCTAAATCCATGACTCAGCTAAACAATGTCACATTTCTTTAGCCTGAGTTCTTCTTGTCCATTGTCCCCCTTTAGACATCAGGTGCTCTATAACCATGCAGAGCCTTTGGGAGTCAAGGAATATGGATGCAGAGGAGGTCTCTGCTCCAGGTGCCTTGCTCCCATCCTCCGGCTTCCCTTCAGCCACAGCTGGGCAGGGACAGTTGGGGCACCCAAAGAGAACAAGGCGGTGGACCACAACTGGCTGGGCTGTTTCTTTGCAGAGAAACAGCAGAGCTTCATTCAAACAAACTTAGTCATCCGCAAGACAAACGGCACAGTTTATAAGCATATAAATAATATCTTATGTAAGATAAACTACACCACTTTTTGAAACTTATGTAACAGTTGATTTTGTGGTAGTTAGAGTCCTTGTGAATGGACACATTGATAAGTTACTCAGCTGGGAATGCATATAGCTGGCCAATGCAGCATATACCTATATACCGTGTATACATGTATACACACACACAGGAACCTGTGTTCACGTATGCAGCCTACATCTACATGAATGCTCCTCAACAAAGCTCATGTCTCAGACTGTGATTCATGACAGCTTTCACAGGAGTTACCTGTTTTCACTCACCTAGAAATGAATGTTTTCATATGAGATTTCAAAAACATTAGTTTAGACATTTTCAGGTTATTAGAATAAAACAAATCTATTAGCGACATTTACAAAACCATCATTTCAAAAACAGGTAAGCATAAGAGCTTCAAACTTTGCAACCTCAGAAACTGCATTCGCATAATTCCTGGGAAAATACATTCTAACGCTGGAGTGTCTTGCCAAGATGCCATCTAACTTGGAAACGTTCAGTCTCAGAGTTAGAGCTGTAAGTTGTGCTGACCGATGCCCACACAGGACAAATGGACCCAGAGCCCAGGGCTCAGGGAAGCTTTATGAAGGCTGGTCTGTTTTTAACTTCATGAGTTTATTTACGTAATAATTTCCCCCTTTTTAAGCATTTTTACCAAAAATAATGACACGAAGAAGGTTCTTAAGGCTAAATTTATCTAGGATGTTCCATATGTGATTGGCATTTCTGCAGCACAGCAATGCAGAATTAAGGTTTTGCTTTGTGTTTTTTTTTTTTAATTAGGAAGTCATGCTCCAAAGTCTATTAATGAGGAGACATCACACCACCACTCTATTCTGGTCCATTCAAAATAGGCAGCATCACTTTTGCAAATATGTTCCTATAAAAGGGTTTCCTCTTCAAGGAATTCATGGAAAAGACTCTGACAAGTACAGGTTTCTGGTAACTGACTATACTGCTGAACTGAATGGATAGGCATTTTCAGAACTCTAATGGAAAACTGATGAACTCATAAAAGTGCTAACAAAAGATCAAGATAAAAAAAATTAATTACATGGGACTGAGTGAACTGATGAGGATGATTATAATTTTTGTGACTTTCTGTTTGAATGAAAAAAAGAAATCCCACAAGGACTCAGAGGCAAAAAATATACAAATCAATTTTCACTGCAAAGTAAAGGAGCTGTTACAGTGGAGGATTACTGGGCTGAATGTCAATATTATGACATAGTATGAGTGTGCTTAGTGTTTGGTAATTGCAGTCATTGTTGCTTTTGTTGTGGTCATGCATTTACAACGCTTGGTGTCAGTCTATTTATCTCTTGTAAAAATAAAATACAGTGTGTGCGTGTGAAAAAATAACAAAAAACAAAATAGGCAGCATCAGACACTGAGGCTGAATAATTACAAGTACAATGATTTTTATGAAACAATAACAATGATGGGAACGTCCATGCACAGGGCTTTACACAGTACAAAGGCCCATGTTCCCGAGGACTCCTCTGGTTGTTGGGTTCCTGTCCCTAGGTAGCAAAAGAAGGAAGTGAGGCTTGGCGGGTGGACAGTCTGTCCAGGTCCCCCAGCATCCCCACACCACCAGATGTCTGCTGCCAAAGGTGCAACATCCGTTTCCCAAGACGGTCCACCCAGCCCAGGTGATGGGCAGATGTGACCACCACTTGGATCAGCAGAGGCTGTCATACTGGAACTTTCCACTTGGTATATGAGACATGCAATTTGTGTACTTATACTTGCAAATGCATTTCAACCACGTCATAGGTCTACTTCCCTCTATACTATCACGACTGAAGCAAAATGCACCGAGGGCCAAACATTTTCAAAGCACGAGGTCACCTGCAGCAGGGGGTGGTGGCTCTGAAGGTCCACTGGCCTCTGCTCCAAAGGAACTCGGGCAGGTCACTGCCCTCAGCAAATCTGTCAGTTAAGAACAAGCCCTTTGGCATTATGTGAAGTGAAATACGTCAGAGAGAGAAAGACAAACGCTGTATGATCACTTAGATGTAGAGTCTAAAAACTACAACAAACTAGTGAATATAAAAGAAGCAGACTCACAGATAATATAGAACAAATGAGTGGTTACCAGTGGGGAGAGGGAAGGAGGAGGGGAAATATAGGGGGAGGGGAGTAAGAGGTACAAACTATTAGGTATAAAACAAGCTACAAGGATATACTGTACAACACGGGGAATACAGCCAATATTTTACAATAACTATAAATGGAGTATAACCTTGAAAAATTGTGAATCACTATACTGTACAGCTGTAACTTCTATAATATTGTACAGCAACTATATTTCAATTAAAACATAAATTAAAAGAACAAGCCCTTTGGTGCTGATCTTTAGCTACAGGAATAATTCTTTTTTTTTTAAGAGTGAAAAGCATACAAATTTATTTATGTTTTACATGGCACAGGAGCCTTTATAAGGAAGTGAAGATCCAAAGAAATGATTAAGCCTGAGTGTTTTTATTCTAGGTTTGATGAAGAGTAGAAAGTTGTGGGAAAAAATGATAGGAGACATAAAGGAGATGAGCTAAGGATAGTAAACTGGGTGAAACAGCAAGCCTGTGCTTTCAGGTTCCTCTCAGTATCCTCCCATCTTTGGAGATAAGGATGCTCCTTTCCTCCAAGTATCAGGAGGACACCTCTCACATGAGAGTCTTATGACCTGCTACAGGGTAGAAAGGGAAGCGAGCCCTTCCTATACCTGCCATTTCTCAGATTCCTTCAACTTAAAAATAATTATTCTGGCAAAGTGGCATATTTTGGGGTGACATATCCTGATTCCCTTTACTTTCTTTTTTTTTTTAACATCTTTATTGGAGTATAACTGCTTTACAATGGTGTGTTAGTTTCTGCTTTGTAACAAAGTGAATCAGCTGTACATATACATATATCCCCATATCCCCTCCCTCTTGCGTCTCCCTCCCACCCTCCCTATCCCATCCCTCTAGGTGGTCACAAAGCATGGAGCTGATCTCCCTGTGCTATGCGGCTGCTTCCCACTAGCTATCGATTTTACATTTGGTAGTGTATATAAGTCCATGCCACTCTCTCACTTCGTCCCAGTGAGCTACAGGAATAATTCTAATGGTCTTTCACTTTGTCCTCCGCTGTCTACTCTCCACCCGAAGTACACAGACTGTGCCATGTGGATCCAACTTACAGGCATGGGCTGTTCAGAGGAAAATGCTCTGTCTCCCAGCCCTCTGCCCCTCTCCTTCTCCCTTCCTTTCACTCCCCACCCTCTCACCTTAGCCCTCTGCTCCCTGTGTCCCTCTCTTTCAATATATGCATGTGTCACAAAGAAAATAAAGAAAATCATTATTTTGTCCCGGAATTCACGTAATTCAAGGAACTATATAATATACATAACGACGTCTGTAAGGAAAAAGGTCATACACGACAACAGATGCTGAAAGTCAATTCTTGGACCCCAGGGGCTGGGGGTCGTGGCCGGGCCTCCCCCCGCTCCGCCCCTCCGCCTCCGCCCCCCCTCCCACCACCTCTTGGCTCTCAGAGGCCCACCTGGGCTCAGGCTTGAGGCACCGGTAAAAGGCAGCCATCTTCGTGAACGTGGAGGGGGCCTCCGGCACTTTCATCCTCTGGGAGAACAGAGGGCCTTCCCTGTCTTCCCCAAAGGGGCTTGGGGCCCTCGGGACACCCCTGGGTGCTGATCAAGAGCTTCGTCCCCGTCTCCGGAGCAGCACCCCCGGGCCCCGAGGGCTTCGGCCAACTCCTGCGGCCCCGCAGGTCTCCCGGCAGGTGTGCAGCCAGGGCAGTGGACGCTCAGACACACACGCACTTCCTCCTTCCCTCCAAACACGTGGACGCCCAGGGTGGGGCCGGAGCCGCCACCCGCCTCCCTCTGAGCGGAGTCGCTGCCCAACTGCTGAGGGTGGAAAGTGACAAGCCCGGGCTCCGTCTTCCTGCGCTCCCAGCAGAGGGGGGCAAAGGGCACTGATTGCCCCATGCATCCGAGCAAGGGCTCAGGGCCCCGGGGGCACATCCACCCCTGCACGTGTGTTCCCTTGCGCTGGCTTTCTCCTTATTCCTTCTTCAAGGGCCAGCATGTTGCCGCGGGTCCTGGATGTGTTTTGTGAACTGCCTTCCTGGGACCTTCCAAAGGCTCCTCCTTTCAGTCAGGCACCTGCTCAGCAGCTCGCTGTGGCAAGGACAGAGTTCCAGCACTCCCTGCTGGAGACCACACCTGGCAGGTGCGCAGGCCACGCCCCCCGCCGGAGAGAAATCACCAGGGGCAGCCCACAAAAAGCCGCCTCCCTGATGACTGGCAGCTGCCACTTCAAAATAATAGACTCCTGCCGTCCAGCATCGCAACTCCACCTGAGTTCGTCCAAGGTCTAAAGGCTGCTAACCTGCACAGTCAGCAGTTTCCAGGCAACGTCTGGAGGGTTGACAGAAGGCTCTGGATGACAAGCATGAGTCTGTATTACTAAAACCAAGGAGCAGCAGGCAACCAGGGTGACTCCTGGAGATGGTTCTTAGAAACCATCTTAGAAAAAGTCCTAGCTTCCTCTTCTGTTTTCCAAAATGCATCCATATATATAAAGTTCTGGTCAAATGGTTTATAATTTAAATAATAAAGCATAACCAGTGTATTTGATGGTGAACAAAGAAAGCAGTGAGTTTAGCGAACTTGGAAAATGACCCCTGAGTGCTTTTTGACGGCAGCCTACATCCACTTGCCCTTGTATGCTTTAGAGTCTAAATATTTGCTCCCTGAATGCTGCTAACAGAACAGCCTTCTCTGGGGAGAAAGACAACAGGCCGGCAGGGGGTTCCCATCTCCCGTGAGGCGATCCAGGGGCAGAGTGGACCACTGTAGGTTCAGGGACGGGCCTCAGCCTCGGGGCGGATGTCTCTAAAGAGTGGTCCCAGCCAGCGCTCCTCTCTCCCCAGAGGCCAAATCCAACAGACCCACAGCTGCAACTCGCCCCACCAGAGGCCGGCTCAGCAGCCAGCGGCGTTGAACTTGGAGCCACCCTGCCACTCGCTACGGCCGGCTCTGCTCTGGGCCTGGTCAGCACTCCCTGCCAGTCCAGGGCGGTGCCCAGCACAAGACAACACCCTTCAGACTGACACAACACCACAAGCGGATGCGGCGTCGCATCTTGGGGTCACACTGAAGGCCCCAGGGACCGAGAGGGACCCTGAAGACCAGGGAGGGCCCTGCCACCACCCGCTCACGCGCACACGCCTTCTCACCGTCCCTCTACCACGTCCCAGCGTGCTCCCCACGGCACACCATTTGCACGTCTTAAATCTCTGCTCAATGTTAAGAAAAAATTTCAGGAATTTCCTCTCTTTGATGCTTTCTTCGCCCTTCTTTGCTGTGCCGAAGCCATACATCCCTCAGGACATGGGAGAACCAAACGAAAGGCCAATGACACCCCTGGTGCATTCCTATTACAATGCAATTTATCAACTGCAACAGAAAATCTTTTCTGAAAGAAAATCAAAAGGCTTTGCGATAGGACCTCCTCAGGCCTTTGGTCTCGTTTTATTCAGAGGGAAGAGAATGAAGCAGGTACCAGGTCCACGATGGTCTATATTCTCTCTCACTCAGTGCTCACAACCAGCTCTGAATTAAATGGCACATCTCCTTTCTGCAGGTGAGAAGACAGAGGATCAGAGAAGTTAAGCAAACGGTCCAAGATCACTGAGCCGGCGTAAGTGGAAAATCTGACGCTCAAATCAAGGCCTGTACCTTGCCAGCTGTGAGCTCTTCCCCACGAGGGCAGCTGCCTACTAAGAAGCCCTGGTCAAGATTTCAGGTGACCAGTCAAGTTAGATATTCTCTGGGCTGGAATCTGACAGCAAGCATCAAAGGCCTTCAAAACCCCTGCTGACCTGGGAACTGCGCTCCGGGAAGTTGTCCTCAGGAGATCGTCAAGTATCCCCTGAGAACAGCCCCCTGGAAACACTCTAAAGGCTCATCGGTAGGAGACAGAAATGGGAGACTGGCTATGGTGTTGGGACATGTCACGAGGTCACTAAAAACCCTGCTCCATGAAAATACTGATTGACAAGGGAGAATGCCCATGATACCTTGCAAGGGGAAAGAGTAGGCTACAACAGTACTTCTAAAGGGAATACGCACCCCAGGATCTGAAGAGCTTGCTAAACACAGATTCTGCCTCAGTAAGTCTGGGGTGGAGCCTGAGATTCTGGTATTTCGAACAAGCTTCTGGATGACACCAGTGATGTCGCCCATAGACCCTCCTTTGATGATCACCATGCTATGAATGGCGTGTGCATGAAACCCATCGTTACTTTTTTTTACAAGTGTCTTAATGCAGAAAAGGAATTCAGGAAGGGCTGCAAAAGGATGTGATCTACAGTTATTTCTACATCACAGAATTAGGTGTATTTTAAACTTCTTCTCTGCGCTTTTCTATGTTTTGCAAATTTTCTGATGGAACATGTATTTTGCTGATAATTAGGAGACGCTCCAATAGTTTCTTTTAAATACCAAGCAGTATGTGGTAAACAGGCTGGGATTTAAGTTCCTGTTCCTCTCTAAGGCTCAGTTTCCTAACCTGGTAAACCTGAGGAGTGGCTGGGCTGCTGCCCCGGCGCAGATTCCAAGTGTAAGTTTCTGCCCTGCTCTGGCCACACGGCAGGATCTCAGCAGTGTCAGGACCCGCCCTCTCCACTGCTGGAAATGAGAGCTTGAGTCTTTGACAAGCAGTTTCTGTCATTTTTCCAAGGTACTTTCACATTTGCTTCCCTGTTTGTCTGCACACCATTTCCTTGACTACGAGCTGGAGGAGGAATGATCGCTGTAAAGCTTCACAAGCACCGACCTGCAAGGAAGGTGAGCAACTTGCCCAGGGTCAGCGCCGGCCGCCTACAGGGGGCTTCGGTGCCAGGACGCAGCATCCCCTCGTGGCTCCACTACCTCTGACGACCCTCTCACACCCCCATCCCAACACCCCACCCTACACACACAGGACCAGCCCGCTGTGCTCTGACCCCGGGCCAGAACGGTCCCCTGAGCTGAAAGGGCCTGGGTGGAGCAGGGATGCAGAACAGGGTCTCCGTCGGGAACCAAGGCGGGGAGACCCCACACCTCATGCCACTTGGCCCACCCATGCCTCTGCGAGCGGCCCATCCTGCTCACTCCTGGGATTTCAAAAACATCACGGTGTGCTTTTTCCCCTGTAACATTCTGATCTGCTTAAACAGCCCTAGAAGAGATGGGCTCACTAGCGATGAATTCTTTCCAGCTGCAAAGGCAATCAAACCAAACCATCAGGCCCCCGGAGCCCAAGGGAGCACTTCAGTTCCTTAGAGTGGCTACTTACAAGGGTCAGGAATGAGTGAGACAACTTTAGGTCTTCTCTCTGCTCTGTGTTGTTCAGAGTTAACCTTTGCAAGTGGCACCTGTCACCTATGTGGCCTTTACTTGCTTAGTAGCCCAAAGAGACATTATAAAGAGCACAATGGCCATCGTGAGTTATAATGATATTTAACCAACCCCCCTCCCCACCCCCCAAAATGGAAAGAACAGCCATAGGTCAAATTGCCACACTGACAGTTTTTCACAGTTCTTCCCAGTTAAATGCAACTCTACGGAAACACAAAAAAGGCAAAAACATAGAAGGGCGGCCCCCTAGCTGGGAGTCAGCAGGAATTCTGCATATACTGCTGGGCAGAAGTCTCTCCACCTCCGGCTACATGGGGCCAGCCACTCTCCCAACTCAAGGGATGCAAGGAAGTCACCAGGTGTGAGAAGGCAGGTCCCTGCTGTCTGCGATGGAGGGAAGAGGGGAAGGTCCCAGCTGGCAGGGAGGCAGCAGAAGAGAGGGTGGTAAAGCTGGGAGAGTGAGCTGGTGGGCATCAGGCAGAACTGTGCTGGAGAACCATGCGGCCTGAGGACTAACACACAGACACACATGATTCAACACGGGGCATCAGGGATCACTGGGCAGTAACATGCTGCAACTGAGGACAGAAATAAAAGGTGCCACACAGAGCCAGTGTCTGCATTCATAAAACAATCAAACAGTGGAAGAGCGAAGAACAAAGCTGCCTCCATACTGGATCTGTTTCTTTTGTTTTAACCTCTGTATTCTATTGCTTTTGCTACAAGAATGTTGCCTATAGCCTGAAATATACAGGACAGCCCATTCTCTGAGGCTCTGACCTTTAAAGGTATAGCACTTTCCCATTCATATAGAGACAATAAGTTGCAGAACAGAGAATACCTTTTGTCTTGTTGAAGGTTTACAGGAACATCCTGACCTGACCTCCGTGAAAAGATGCAAGAACAAAGGATGCTGACACCAAGAAGTCTGCAACTACCAGCTGCACTCCCTCCCCTTTTAGTATAAAAGAAGCCTGAATCCTAACTCGGGGAAGATGGTTCTTTGGGACACTGGTCCCCCAACTTCTTGGTCTGATGGCTTTCCGAATAAAGTCGTTATTCTTTGCCGCAACAACTTCTCTCTTGATTCAGTGGCCTGTCACGCAGCAAGCAGTATGAGCTTGGCCTCAGTAAAGACAGAAACCAGGCAGCTAATGAAACTGCACATTCACCCATGGTGGGCTGACGCTTCAGCCAAGGATTTGCCTCATGGGCCTGCAGGACACTGTGTGTCACCACATAAATGTGGCCTGCCCACCCACTCACTTGCCTCTTGGTCAACTCCCAGATTACCCATCAGCCCGCTGGACCCTGGTTAGGCCACAAGCACCCAAAACTGGCTTCCTGTACTTGGGAGCAAAAGTCATGGTGCTCCAGGGATCTCCCTGACCTAGCGAGATTTGAGGAAACTATAAAATTACTGAAAACAAATTCTATGTATGGACTTGTTTGCCATTATTTTCTTAAGTGAGCAAAAACACAGCTAATGTCATTTTAATGACTTAATAGGTCTAAAATCGCCTGGCTAGTTCAGTAACTAAAGAGGTATTAACTTTGTTTTCACTTTAACTTAAAAATAGTTTAGACAAACAATACACATGCACTGCAGAGCACAGATCTGTGAAATTGCTTTTCACATTTTCTCCATTCTGTTGCAAGCCATTGACATTCCTTGCTAAACACGGCTTTTGCCCTGAGACTGTGAGCTGAGGAAGGACCAGTCTGTGGAAAAGGCAGCTCTGGTCACAGCATGGGTGACCAGCTTTCCCTACTGCTTCATTTTTATCACGGTAAGGAAAGGTAAGGCAGAATGGCAACAACGGGCACATGTATCGCCACTCTCCCATTACCTGCCCTGGGCAGACATCAGTAATCAACCACAGCATCATTCTCAGAATTGCCCACCACACAGTACTCCAGACAGCTACTGCCAGTTGCCTGGAGTAGCACTTGGCTAGAAGCCTGCCAGCACTGTTGGCAGAAATTGCAATAAATCTATAGAATTGGGTTCTCGCCTTGCCTACCACTAACTAGCTGCTAACCAGCTGAGTGACTTGGGACAAATCACTTGCCTCTCTGGGCCTCTGTCTCAATTATGATACGAGTGATTTGGACTCTGATATCTGACAGTCTATTAGAGTACTTCAGAAAAACAAAGGTCTGTAAAATTGGCCCAAACTTCTTTTTGTGTGAAGATGCTTTAGTTAGCCAGCAGAGGACAAGACATGTTTGAGCTGAGAACAACATATATTGGAAATATATTTTCAAAATCTAGCTCTCAGTACACTGCTCGTTTGTGATCCGAAAAAACGAAGTGGCAATGGCAATATCACAGAAAGTCCCTCCAGTCTGTCCTGGCCACCACCTCACCTCCTGCCATCCCCGCCTCCGCCACGCAGCCATACCTGACACTGCACGCCTGCTTCCCGAGGGAGCCGCGCTCACACACATCAGCGTCTTTGCCCCACCCTGACCCTGAGGAATCTCTGCACTTGCTGGGCACCCTGCATCCCTCCTCTGAGCCCCTGCCCACCCACATTATTGTGTACACATTTCCCCTCCTGGAGTCTGAGCTTCATTAAGGGCAGAGACAAGCTCTTTTCATCTCTGTAGCCCTGATAACCTACACACAGTAGATGCTGGGAAATATTTTATGAATGAGTGAGACGTATCACCTGCGCTTATAAAATCCAAGGGCAGAAATCACTTGTAATAACGTCTTTTGCGTTATTACATTTCCCCTAAGGAAAATAACATCCTCAAATAGTTGATTTCGCTTGAGCCATTTGGTAAGATGCTCTGACAGAGTGCTCCTGTGTGATTCAGATGTGTGGGCTGGTTGGGTTTGACATAAATATCTTCCTATTTTGTAATTCGGAGACATCACATTTGGAGACTGGGGACATGGAGCAGTATGAACACACATTTGGCTCATCACGCAAGGACATCTAATATTCCAAATTATTCCAGCCTCTTGTTTTTTTTTTTTTTTTTTCGGTTCGCGGGCCTCTCACTGTTGTAGCCTCTCCCGCTGCGGAGCACAGGCTCCGGACGCGCAGGCTCAGCGGCCATGGCTCACGGGCCCAGCCGCTCCGGGGCACGTGGGATCTTCCCGGACCAGGGCACGAACCCGCGTCCCTTGCATCAGCAGGCGGAGTCCCAACCACTGCGCCACCAGGGAAGCCCCAGCCTCTTGGTATTTTAAAGACCTTAGAAAAGCAACCAAGTTCCCATCTTCTTCAATACTGCCATGGGGAGGGGGGCGTCGTAGATAGATGCCCCACACCAGTTAGCGCTTAATGGGTCACAACTGGCCTCCTCAATCAGACTGCAAAGTCTTTGAGAACAATGCCAGTAAATTTGATTATTTCTGTATATTCCAAGGAGCCGAGTATGCAGCAGGTGCTTCATAAGTGCACAGTGATTCATACAGTGCAACATATAAACCATGTACTCCTGGACTGGCCAGGGCCATCAGTGGACACAGCACTGGGCACGGGACTAGCGTCAGTAAGGGAGCACCCGTGAAGTCCTAAGTTGACTGATGCACAGGAACGTGGCCAGAGGAAGGCAGGCTGTGGTAGACAGGCGGGATCCCGTGAACGACTGAGGATTTCTCACACTTTACCTTCTAGTAAAGCCGCGGCATGATGCTGGCAGCAGCTCACAAGTGCCAAGAACTGCTGTAAATACTTCATATACATTTACTCTTTAAACGCTGGCTGAACTGAACATTACGAGCGTTTCATCCAAGCCAGGCCACTCTGAGTCGTTCATCGGAGAAGGAGCGTCACCAGGTGGCAGCCGGCAGCAGCACCACGAGGCACCAGCACAGGCGTGGGGTGGAGGGCGGAGCCCGGGTACGCGGGACTCCCGTTGCTGAGCGCGCCTGTCCGCCGGGTGCCTTGTTCCTGGGGTGGTGGCAGCGTGGTCAGGTGGCCGCCCAGCCAGGGGGCCCTCTTCTATCTCCATCTGGTCAAATTTCTCCCCTAGGGCAAGGGTGCTGCAGCCAGATGTGACCCAGAAGGGCAGCCCTAAGTGCCTGATAGACACTCAGTCGCGAAGGGCTCTGAGCTCTAGAGCAAGTGTGTCAGGTGACCCTGTGGCCCAGTCTGATATGCCGACCGCCGAGCAAAAAGTATCAGAGGAAACTGGCCTACTGACTCTCCCCCTCGGAGAAGAAACCTTGCCGCGTGTTCTGCTTCACGGCTTGAGGCGCTGACAGGATGACCACCCTGGGACACCTGTGCCTCACCTGCCCAGAAGCCCACCCTCGGGACGGCGGTCAGTGCTACTGCGGGCACTGCGTCTGAGCAGCCCGTGGCTCTTTCTCCAGTGGGATGGCGTCTGATGGCAAACACAGGCCTGGGCTGATGTGTCCACCTGCCAGAGGATGTTCCGAGGCCTCAAGGATGGAACGCCAGTTCCCCTGCCACTCAGAGTGCAGCCTGGGGACCAGCAGCCTCAGCATCACTTGGGAGCTGGTGAGAGGCGCAGACACTCTCAGGCTCCATCCAGACCTATGTCTCAGAATCTGCCCCGAATCAGCGTCCCCGGGTGATCCCTTTGCATGTGAAGGTTTGAGAACCATGGCTTTAGAGCAGTTGTTCTCGACCCTGGTTGCACATCAGAATCCCCTGGGGAGGTTTAAAAACCTTGGGATCCTCGGGTCATGCCCCAGCCCAACTGCTGGCAGGGGATCCCGGGTGACTTCCAATGCAGCCACACTGGAGGACAGCAGTTCTCCAACTCTGAGCATGGCCCTCACGTCAGCAGGTGAGCCTTCAGCTGGGGCACCTGCAGGAACACTCCCTGGGGGTCCAAGCACAGTGCTCACCCACAAGGACAAGGAGCTGCTGCAAGCTTGCTGCCTGCACCGTGCAGGCAGTGGAAGTGCTCGTGGCCACCAGCGTGTCCTGGTCTGTGGTCTAGTGGCAGGAGCCGGGCACACAGCATCATTGGTTGGGGAGAGAGGGCTCGTCACGTGGATCCAGTCCCCTTCTGAGAGATGCCTCTTACAATACAGGCTTAGGGCAGCCTAGGAAGATCCACCCACTGATCACGGCTCGGCTGCACTCAGAAGGGCTGCACAGGGACTTCCCTGGTGGTCCAGTGCTTAAGAATCCGCCTTCCAATGCAGGGGACGCAGGTTCAATCCCTGATTGGGGAACTAAAAGCCCACATGCCACAGGGCAACTAAACCCATGCACCGCAACTAGAGAGAAGCCCACACACCACAACTACTGAGCCCATGCGCTCTAGAGCCGGCGCACCACAACTAGAGAGCCCACGTGCCGCAACTAGAGAGAAGCCCGCAATGAAGAGCCCACGTGCCACAATGAAGAAGACCCAGCACAGCCAAATTAAGAAAAAAAAAAAGAAGGGCTGGACAACTGGAGTTCTGGGGAAGGAGTGGGATGCTGTCCAGCCCCTGGGGAGGGTCTGTACAGCAGGGGTGATGGCTCTAAAGAACACTGTTCTGCTTTCAATACTACAGTTTCTGTAACAAAAGGTTTTCCTTTGAGTCACTGAGTCATCCAGGCCCAGGCACCCAGGAACTCGGTAAGAACGTACCAAGGCTTGACTCTTAATACATGATGTGGCCCAAGACAGGAGCTACAGACATAGCCTGGGCCCAAGCTGGTCCACGCAGTTCCATTCCCTGGCAAGAGTGGTTGTTTCAGGGACAGGCATGTGACTCATTTCAGGCCAAGGGGAGTGAGGCTCAGGGCTTTTATGGAATTGTTGAAACAGAATATTTCTTTTCTGTTGGGTCTAGGAGGATGTGAGTTTAGAGAGGAAAGAAACACCAAGAGGTGAAGGGGAAAAGCAATGCACCTGGGGACTCTGTTGAGAGTCCTGGATCCAGCTGTTCCTGAAGCCAGCTACCAGAGATTTTCCAGTTACCTAAGCTACAAAGTCCATCTCTCTGTTTTTTTTTTTTTTAAAACCAAACAAACCTTTGCAAGCCTTATCTGTAAAAGAAAAAGTCCCAACTAATTCCCTGAGCAAACAGGGGCTGTGTGAGTGATGTCAAACCAGTTGAACCCTCCGGAGCCACCCGGACACAATTTGTTTGGTTCCATTTTTAGATCTTTAGGGCAAAGGGGTTTGGTATACTTTCAGGACAGCTGCACCCAGGACAGGCTGGGGCAAACGTAAAGGCAGGTATCAGTAAAGGAAGAGTATGTTCATTGCAGATTTACACAGGGCGGAGGTGCAACCCCTCGGTATAGGAGTCACCTCTGAACAGCTCAGTAATCAGCAGAATAAGCCAGCTCCAAGCTCTGTCCCATTCCCTGTATGTGCCCTGTGTCCCCTCATGGAATCACTTCTTCCAGTAGGTGGAAAACAATCTGTCAAAGGATGAAGGGCTAGGGCTTTGGAGGGAGACAGAGCCAGGTGGAACCAGGGAGTGAGAGCAAGATCCTTGGGTGAAAAGGGCTGTGGGGTGCTCAGGAAAGCCAGACGTAGATGTGTCACTGGCAACCCGAGGCCCAGCAGCAGCAGAGCAGCAGGATGACTCCTGGGCTTCAGGGGAGGCCTGGGCGGGGCAGTGCACCAAACTCAGAGGGACCACAGGAAGGGCAGACGAGCCAACCCAGAGCCCCTGGTGCAGAGGCGGGAGGATGGAGCGGCCAGTGGCACCGAGGCCAGCAGCATTTCTCCCTCCCAGACATCACGCACCACAGTCCAGCTCCCAGGACTGAGGTGCAACCCACTGGGTGCTGAGGGCCGGAGGAAACACCACACCGGCTGAGATTAAGACGGGTGGCCCTGTGCTCTGGGGGCTCAGAGCACAAATGAAGCTGAGTGGTCGGGAAAGCAAGTTGTTTCTCGGGCACCTACACTGGTGGCCTGAGACCTGCATGTGGGGAGTCCGGCCCGGGGCTCGGCTCCCAGCAGGCCCGCTGCTCTCACAGGCCCCGCACCACCATGAAAGGGGCACGTTGGTACACTAACACAAAGCACAACTTGTGCGGCCAACCAGAGGCGATAAAATTCTACGCCAAATAGAGGGATAAACCCGGGCCTGAGTAGAACAGGAAGAGCCCCGCGTGGCTCTCTGCACGGGAGTCCTGGTTGTCACTCACCAGCCCGGTCTCAGTGTCTCACCTGTCACAGGACCTGCTGTGCAGGCCGCCGTGCAGGCCCGGATGAGATGATGTAACGCGTGAGGCGCATGGAGTTAACGGGAAGGCTCTTGGCTCACCGTTATTTTTGGCATCTCTCGGAATGCAGCACATGGCGCCCACACACCACCTCCACACAAGGCCTGCTCTGGCTGTCCCATCCCCAGCTCCCTGGGATGTGGAAACAGTGTGCCCACGGGAGACGCTTTGTGGCTGGGGAGCAGCCAGTGCTGGGAGGTGGGGGCCACAGACCCACAGGTGCCCCATCCACCTGGAGACATGGGCCAGCAGGGGGCACAAGGGGGCAGACTTCAATGCAAAGAGGGAGGCACGGATGCCGATCTGGTCCCCACCTGCAGGCACCTGAGAAATGGGAGGATGGAGCTGGGCTTTCCGGAGAGTAGTGCCAGATGCTGTGCCCCATCCTCCAACCCTGGAAACAAGTGCCCACTGAGTTGGGCACAAGGAGGTTAGAGAGAGAGTGCCTGGCACCAAAAGGCACAGGAGTGTGGGGAGCGGTAGCTGTCCGCGGCATTTAGGCATCTGAAGCATCATAAGGAAGGAGAAGCCCAAACACAGAGGCTGTGGTTGACGAAGATGATACATTTGAGACAAGGGCTGAAATCTGCTGCTGGGGTCAGTACATCAGCAACTGTAAACGGGCGTGAGATGTGTGGCTCGGTTGCTATGGCATCTTACCTCCAGACCTGGGTACCACTTTCCTGTACCAGGGCCCGTTTAAAGGCCTCTTCTTCTACTTCATGCCGAGGAGCTGCTAACCCAAGGTGGAGGGGGCGGGCGACAGAGAGAAGAGTAACCCCCTCTTTTAGTGGTAAGATAGCAACTGCACTTTTAAAGTTTCTCCGCAGGAATAAATAACAGCCAAGAGCCATAACGATGCTATTGGAAGAACGTTTACAATTCAGAGTGAAATAATTATCATAAGAAGATGACTGACAAGGTGCGGTTAGAATTTTTAAAAATTAACTCAGTAAAGCTGCATAAGAAAGAACTGAAAATGCAGATGAAAATGTGGCCTTTAGAAGCTCAGAATCTCAGAGGTGGAAAAACTAGAGATTTCGCTTGACAACCAACCATTGTTCAAGCCACAGAACTGAGGCTGGCAGATTCTGAACGTGCCCCAGGACACAGTGAATAAGTGGCAAAACGGAGCTGTCTTCGCTAACCAAATATGATGATGCCAAACATTCAGCGTGATGCCAAACACTTTTAACGATAAAACCCAAAGCAAATGACATCAGGAAGAATGGTGGAATAAGGACCTCCAAGGAAAAACTCTTCTCCATAAAAGCAATTTAAAAACTGCCCCCCCCCAAAAAGGTTAGAATCAACTCTGTCAGAACTCTAGAAATTAACCAAAGGCTTTAGCACTCCGTGGAGCATGTATTCCACGGCTAAATCTCAGTAAAATCAGTGAATGTTGTGGCATTTTAACTTGCCTTACTCCAACCCTCGGCTCTCCAGCTCCTTGGGAGCCTTGAAAACCAATTACTGCACAATTACTGTGTAAATGAGTAGCCCGGCAGTCACCAGATGGGGAAGAACTGGATTGGAACGTCTTCAAAGCTCCATTTCCAGAGAATCGTCATTATTTAACCTGTTTAGTGGTTCCCCAGAAAACCTCACTAGCAAGGGGAAAAAGCCCAGTCTGACCTGAGTTAGAGCTCTCTCAGTGTGAAAAGCCGTTTTCCCCCTAAAGGGAAATATTTAACTTCACTGAGGCAAGTGGATAACAGTTGGGGTAAATGACAGACTAGCTAAAATGCTTAAAAGAAAAGCCCAACATATTCCTGGGAATCTAGAAGACCACATGTAGGGCTATGCACATACTCAGGAAAAGACCTGAGAAGCCCCTAGCCTCTCACCTCTGGCTGACCTTGAAGCTCTGTGAAACTAGGAAGTGAGGGTTTAGACAGAGCTCTCAACTGCCTGTCTGAGTGCCTCAACATGCACACAGAGTCCTGCAGCAAAGACTGGGAGGACAGCTGATTCTAAATGTCTAAGAAAGTCTCTGTCCAATCACTAGCTGATTACTAAGCCAACCAAAGCAGAGACTTCAGTGGTCACACATGATAAAAAAAAATACAGGCTTTATGGAATTAGTTCAGAAAAGTCAAAACAAACAACATATGCTGGGGAGTCAGGGAGAATCCCATATCCAAAGCTGCCACATTATATATTTTAAATGTTCAACGGACAATTACACAACATACAAAGAAACAAAAAGTGTGATCCATACACAGGAAGCCCAGCTGTTGGACTTATTTGACAAAGAACTCAAATCAGCTATTTTAAATATATTCAAAAAACCAAGAAACCACGTATTAAGCAAAGTATGAGAATGATGTCTCACCGAATACATAACATGAAAAAAGAGACAGAAATTATAAAAGAGAACCAAATAGAAATTCTGGAGTTGAAAAGTACAATAACTGAAGAATTTTAAAATCACTAGAGGGACTCAACAGCAGATTTAAATGGAAAGATTCAGTGAACTTGAAGACCCATCAATTGAGATTAGCCTGCCTGAGAAACAGAAAGAGATACTATGAAGAAAAATAAACATCACTGAGCACACCAACATATACATATTGGGAATTTCAGAAGGAGAGGAGAGAATGGTGCAGAAAGAATATTTGAAGAACTAATAGTTGAACACTGCCAAAGTTTGAGAACATTAATCTACACATCCAAGAAGTTCAACAAACTCTAAGCAAGATAAACTCAAAGAGATCCACACCGAGACACATCACAATCAAACTGTCAAAGACAAGAGAAAATCTTGGAAGGACTCATACCCTACAAGGGAATCTCCAATAAGATTTTTTTTTTAAGATTTTTTTTTTTTTTTTTTTTTTTTTTTGCGGTACGCGGGCCTCTCACTGTTGTGGCCTCTCCCGTTGCGGAGCACAGGCTCCAGACGCGCAGCCTCAGTAGCCATGGCTCACGGGCCCAGCCGCTCCGCGGCATGTGGGATCTTCCCGGACCGGGGCACGAACCCATGTCCTCTGCATCGGCAGGCAGACTCTCAACCACTGTGCCACCAGGGAAGCCCAAAAGATGTATTTTTTTTTTTGATGTGGACTATTTTTAAAGTCTTTATTGAATTTGTTACAATATTGCTTCTGTTTCATGTTTTGGTTTTTGGCCGCGAGGCATGTGGGATCTTAGCTCCCTGACTAGGGATTGAACCCGCATCCACTGCATTGGAAGGCGAAGTCTTAACCACTGGACCACCATGGAAGTCCCCCCCCAGTAAGATTAATGGCTGATTTCTCATCAGAACCCATAAGGCCAGAAAGCAGTGGGATGAACTATTCAAAGTGCTAAAAGCAAAAGACTGTGGATGAAGAACACTAGACCCAGCAAACTGTTCTTCAACAATGAAACAATGGGGAACAACTGCTTAACAGGTACAGAATTTCCTTTTGGAGTGAAAAAAAAATGTTTGGAACTAGAGAGAGGTGGTGAATGTGCTAAATGCCACTGAATTTTTCACTTTAAATGGTTCATTTTATGTTACATGAATTTCACCTCAATTGCTAAAAAACAAAGGAAAAAATAAGACAAATTAAGACATTCCCAGACAAACAAAAACAGAGAGAAATTGTCACTAGTGAACCTGCCCTACAAGAAATACTAAAGGTTACTAGACAGTAACTCAAAACCAGACGAAAAAATTGAGTACCAGTAATTACATAGGTAAACATAAAAACCAGCATAAGTGTATTATTGTTTGTAACTCCTTTTTCCTTCTACCTAATTCAAAACAGTTGTATGAAGCAATAACTACAACTCTGTGCTAATGAGCACATGGTGTACGAAGATATAATTTGTCTGACAAGAACAGCATTAAAAAGGGGTGAGGAAATGGAGTTATAAAAGCAAATGTTCAGTATACTATTGAAATTAAGTTGGTATTAATCTGAACTAGGTTGTTATAAGTTAAAATTGTAATCCCCACGGGCAACTACAAAGAAAATAAATCCTCAAAAAGGCAAAGAAATGACAAGGGAATTTAAATGGTACACTAGAAAGCATCTATTTAACACAAAAGGAGGCAGTAATGGAGGAAAAGAGAAACGAAAAAGGCTTAATACACACAGAAACTGAAGACCAAAATGGCTAATGTAAATCTCACCTTATTATTAATTACATTAAATGAAAATGGGTTAGACATTCCAAATAAAAGAGAGAGACTGATGAAATGGATTAAAAAATGATCCAACTATATGCTCTCTACAAGAGATACACTTTAAATTCAAAGACACAAATAGGGTGAAAGTAAAAGGATGGAGAAAAGATATACCATGCAAACAAACCAAAACAGAGCTGGAGTGGCCATGTTCATATCAGACAAAATAGAGTTCAAAACAAAATTACTAGAGACAAAGTGGGAAATTATATATTGATAATAGTGTCAATCAATGAAGATTTAACAATTACATACATATATGCACCTAATAACAGAGCTCCAGAAAACATGCAGCAAAACTAACGGAACTGAAGGAAGAAACAGACAAGCAGTAATAGTTGAAGTCTCCAATGCTCCATTTCAGTAATTATAGAACAACTAGCCATAAGATCGATGAGGAAATAGAAGACTTGAAAAACATGATAAGCCAACTTAGACCTGACAGACACAGAACATTTCTTAGGCCATAAAACATCCTTGATACATTTAAAAAGATTAAAATCATACTAAGTATGTATTCCAACTACAACAGCATTAAATTAGAAATCAATAAGAAAGAAATCTGGGAAATTCACAAATATGTGGAAATTAAATAACATACACCTAAGTAACCAATGGGTCAAAGAAAAAAAATCACAAGAGACATTAGGAAATATTTAGAAACCGATAAAAACAAAAACTTATGGATGCAGCTAAAGCAGCTAAATTTATAGCTATAAATGCCTATATTAAAAAGGAAGAAAAAACTCAAATCACTTGCCTAACATTCCACCTTAAGATATTTTAAAAGGAGCAAACTAAACTAAAAGCAAGCGGAAGGAAAAATATAATAAAGATTAGAGAAGAAATTAATGAAATTGAGAACAGAAAAATAACAGAGAAAATCAACAAAACCAAAAGCTGGTTCTTTGAAAAGATCAACAAAATTGACAAACTTTTAGCTGGACTAACTAACCAAGAGAAAAGGAGAAAAGACTCAAATTACTAAAATCAAGAATGAAAGAGGGGCCATCACTACTGACCGTACAGAAGTAAAAATGATTATAAAGGAATTCTATGAACAACTGGATGCAGACAAACTACATAACCTAGGCGAAATGGACGTATTCTTAGAAAGATACAAACTACCAAAACTGACTCAAGAAGACATTGTTAATTGACCTATTACAACTAAAGAGACTGAATTAGGAATTTTGAAATCATCCACAAAGAAAAGCCCAGGCCCAGACAGCTTCACTGGTGAATTCCACCAAATGTTTAAAGGAGACTACTAATGGATTGTAGTTACTTTTTGAGGCAATGAAAATGTTCTGGAATTAGATTTTGTCAGTGGTTCACAACCTCGTTTGGGGATATGTGAATTATATCTCAAGTATTTTAAAATTAGGGGGAGAAGCAAAACAAAAGGAATCTAGTACAGTTATAACAATGGGATTCCTGGAACTTTTTTTTTTTTTCTTATTGGTAAAGTTAAACATTATTTGAAAAGTTGTGAGTCATAAGCCCCTTCCTTTTTTTTTTTTTTTTTCAATCCTAAAGTAGGTGGCTTCTTATTTCATCTCTTCCTTTTCTATACTGTGAAAGCTTTCAATAAAATTGAAGACATGAGTCATGCTAGGGGAAAATATACGCAATATACATAAGAATGGGAATATATATCCTTGATTTATAAAGAGCTCTTATAAAGCAATAAGAAAAATGCAAACATTCCATTGAAAAGTGGGCAAAGGATATGGAAAAACAATTCAAACGATAGGAAACAGCCAGTAAGCACATAAAAAATGGTCAGCCCCACTAATAACCAAATGTAACCATCAGGCTCCTGGAAATTTTAAAAGGTAGATACTAGTCATCTTTGGCAGAGTGTGAGAAATGGGCATGCCCATATGCTGCTGGTAGTTTAAAAATGGTACACCTTTTCTGGACAGCCATTTGGAAGTTTCTATCAAAATCTTAAATGTATTCATCCTATGACACAGCAATTAACTTCTGGGAATTTGTTCTATAGAAATATTCAGAGACACATACAGATAAATGAGCAAATATGTTCCCTGAAGCCAGATTTGTATTAAAAATTGAGTCATCTCATAAACACTCCTTGACATGGGAATGGTTAACCAATTATTCACGATAATAAAGAGTGGTTAAAAGAAATGAGGTGGATCTATTTACTGACTTGGAAGTGTCTATAAAATACATTATGAAGTTTCAATAAAGATCTGCAGAAAAATATGCAAACATAGTATGACTTCATTTTTGCAAAAAAAAAAATGTAAACCCCAATATGCATGTATGTGTGTATATGTATGTATACATGCAAGGTGTGCTATATATTTTCATCTATAACTTATATGTATTACATATATATGCATAATAAATGTAACCGGTTACAGACCAAGCTGGACACCTTAGAGTGAAGCAGAAACCATCCGCATCCTTCCTCACATTCTTACTAAACTTGCTCTGTGGACCTGTTCCCGCCACCTGCATGCACGTCAGCCATAGCTTTTCGGGCCTTTCTGAAATAGTAGATGAATAGCCCATCTCTTTTGGCACGAAACACTCCAGTCCAGTCCAGTGGACTTGAGGGTAGAGTCCTTTCCACAAGAAAGTGTCTCTACTCCCTGGCTAATGGAGGCCCAGAGGCCCGTGGGGGAAGCTGTGTGGACACCTGCCCGGCTTATCACCTGGCCTGTACCTGGACGAAGGCCCCCAAGGACAGGCCCCGTCCAAGTGGGGCCAGGGCCCTCCAGGTGGTCTGGGCCCACCTCCCCCCTGCAGGCCCACATACTCTCTGGGAACCCCTTTGGCCAGGTCCCACTTGGGCAGCCCTCACGCTGGCCGTAGCCTGGCAGGAGTGCCACCCATCCAGAGAGGTGCTTCCCAGGCGCTTTCTACAACCTCCAGGTGCACAGGGTAGGGGGCTAGGTTCAGGGAAGGAAATGGACTTGCTGATCACATCTCCAAAGAACTTTTCGCCATCTACGATTCCAGCTCTCAGGCGAGGAGGTGGCTGGGGCCTGTGTGCCCCCTGCCTTCCCCGCACCGTGGAAACAGGGGCTGCAGAAGCACCACAAAACAGTCCTCAGGCCAGAGTGCAGAGGAGCTCTACTTCCACATCCCGCTGTGTAAAAGTACAGAAGAGATCTGGAGGGACACACAATGGCTTATCTCTGGGGAAGAGATGATAGCTGTTTACTCTTTATGTTACTGTAGTGTATGATTTTTTTTAATTACTCATGTAAATGAAAAGATAATTAGAAAGAAAAAAGTCTCCCAAGTCTATTTCTGACTTTCTCAGTGTGAACAGCTTGTCTTTTACTGAGGAAGCCCCATGCCATCAGCAGAAGGCCCTGTATCCTCACGTCCACCTGAATTCACCTGAACTCCCAGGGACTACAGAGCGGAGTCACCTGGGCACCATCCCCAGAGGTTCTGGTGTAATCAGCCGGAACGGGCCTGGGTATCAGGCAGTGTTAAAGCCCCCCAGGTGACTCCAAAGTGCAGCTGGGTTAAGCAGCAATGGGCTTGCTCCTTTTATGGGGTCCAAACCACGCCCAGCTATTCCCACGCCCCCCCTCCACTCCCCTAATTGTGTCAACACCACCTCGTCCTCCCAGGGGAGCTGGAAACACTGCAGAGGTAGAAGCAGCAGCACCTGGTGAGCAGAGGACAAGGTGGGAGCCCACGGCCAGGACTGGCAGGGCTGACATCATGCTGCAGGACCACTCACTGGACAGCAGAGGGCATGGCCAGCCCACTGGTGAGAAACCTTTCCCCTGGACCTGAGAACCTGCACGAGGCAGAGGGTCTGTTAAAGCATTTCCACTTTCTACAGCTTTCTTCCCTTCTTCTGGATCATCGGCTGCCACTGTTTCTTGTACACCAAGCAATCCCTGTTTTTGTTGTTATAGAGTGTTGGGTTTTTTTGCTTTATCTGGAAGACCCCTTTGACTGACTTCTTCTTTTTTCCCCATATGGGATGTAAAGGTGTATTTCTGAGCCCCTCCAGGCACAAAAATACCTCTATCGGTCCTCACGCTTGACTAATAGTTTAGCAGGGAGTAGCATTCTACATTGGAGATCATCTCCACCAAACCTGGCAGATACAACTGCACTGGTGCTGACGAGAAGTCTGCTGCCAGTTTGATTTCTGTTCTTTTTGGCAACCTGCTTTTTCTTTCCAGAAGTTTAGCAATATTTTTCTTACCCTTAGAATTCTGAAGTTTGGCTAGAATATATTTCCCCCAGGCCTCTCCTTCGAATGAGAAGCTGGGTAAGTGGGACAGGCTGGCAGCCTGGGACTCTCACAACTGCCGAAAATAAGAAAGCTTTACCCTGGGTGCAAAGCGTGGGAGGTCTTTCACTCCTGGAGAGCGTCATCTCTCCTCTTTCATTCTCCTCCATGTCCGTTCTGAGGTCTCAGGTCACCTCAGGCTGTGCAATGATTCTCGGTCAGAGTCCAGCACCACCGCCAGGAGCCTGTCTGGTCAGACTGCCCACCTTCTTCAGAGAACGCTCTCGGTTTTATCCTGGAGGCAAGATCTGCTCTGGGCTACTCTGATCTGCACTAAGCGTCAGTGGGGGCTCCCGGGGGGTGGCGGGGGGCATTCGTTCCACATAAGTTCTCATTCTTCGTGTTTAACCATGTGGAGACTGGGGCTTCCCCGGGGCTCCGTGAAAAACTCACTCACGTGTCTCTCCAGGGTCTTGGGCTGCGTCAGCCTCTGCTCTGCTTTCCTCGTCAACCCATTCCGTTTTTACCTTCTAGGCATTCCTCTGCATTTCTGGTCTGCTGAGGGTATTGTGACTTCCTTCTTTTCGCCTCATTGTCTCTCATTTCACTGGGACCCAGGGAAGGAGGAAAGCGGATGTGCGCCTCACCTACCAGCCCAAACTCTCAGGATAGTAACTCTATTAAATCAAAGTTCCGGAGAGAATCACAGTGATCACCTCATGCAAACCCCTCATTAGAGAGACGAGGAAACAGACCCAGAAAAGCCAGTAACCTGGCCATGTGCCACATCTGCTGGTCAGTGGGAAGCCAGGACAAACCAAAGGCCGGGCCATACAGGCAGTGCCCGTAAGCCGAGACCATGAGACTTCCCCATTGCTGGAGGTTTGCTTTAATCAGGAAATCAGACAAGGCTTCACACAAGAACAGGTAGGTGCCCTTGGACCTGGCAGGGCTGTGAACCAGCAGAGCCCGTCAGCGCTCTGGGGCCCTCGTGGCAGTCTGGATGGCTGTGGGATGCAGGGCAAACTGTCCCCGAGGGTCCCAAAGACCAGGCTGGCTGGACTTCAAAGATGGCCGAGTCAGCCCTGGGCACAAGGCACAGCCCTCCCCTGCCTAGCTGGGGGCAGGGGGTGGGGGACCACAGGGTCACCCAGCCCACATCCCTCCAGCCCCCTGGGTCTAGGGCCTGAGCACATGAGCAGGACACAGGCGCTCCCAGCTACAGCTGGACGTGCCCACGGCCTTCAGACCCATCTTAGGGTCCAATCAGCAACACCTGTGCCCAGACGTGGACTCAAGACACCATGTTTTCCAAGTGGAAAGCCATCATTTTTTATTATTATTAATTTTAATTGGAGTATAGTTGCTTTACGATGCTGTGCTAGCTTCTGCTGTACAGTGAAGTGAATCAGCTATACGTATACATATATCCCCTCTTTCTTGGATGTCCTTCCCATTTAGGTCATCTCCTTCCCATTTAGGGGACTGAGTGGAGTTCCCTGTCCTATACAGCAGGTTCTGGTCCCTGGAACCAGAGTGGGGTTGGAAAGAGGAGGAGGGAGAAGACACCCCCCCCCCCACCTCTGGAAACAGTCTGCCCGTAGGACCATGCTGCAGGGGAGGGACAGCTCAGGAGAGGCCGAATTGGGACGTGTTTCAAAGTTAAAGAGGGCAGAGAAGGGACAACACCAGCACATCACGTGAGGGTCACGTGGAGGAGAGTGATGATGGGCAGAGTGGCCACACGACGCAGCAGTAGGTGAGATTTCCCCTGAAATGTGACAAAACCCTCGGGGCTACCCGACGTCACCCATGGAGGGAGTGGGGTGGGCCCTAGTGGCTCAGCTTTGGTGAGTGGGCAGCAACCTGTATAGTGTGAGAAGGGAGAAAATCCACATGATGTGAAGAAGCAGCAGATTTGTGACGTAACGCAAAAGGAGTGCTGTGTAGCTTCTCCAACAGCCTCAACTGCTCCAGCTCCCATCCTCTTCCTCAGCGGCATTTGGAGTCCATGTTGCATGGTTTAACGCAATTACTATTCACGTATTTAAAAGGTTATTATTTCCCTGACCAGACTGTAGGCAAATCAGAAGGCAGGGACTGGCACCTTGAGGCCATTACATTCCTGCTGGCCGCTGGCTCTGGGATTTTACAGATGACTCTGTCCCTTCATCATAACATCTTCCCTCAGCACTTTCTAACTCGAGGCACTGTGCTCGGTGCCCAGGACACAACAGTGACAACACAGGGAGGACGCTGTCTGCAGAGATCTGGGGGCAATGATGATACAGCGTGTCAGGTGCCAGGACAGAAGAACAGGCAACTCTTGGGCCAGGAGGGAGGGAGGCTCAGCCAGAAGAAAGTGGCATGTAGGTAGAGGATGGACAGGTGGACGGAAAACTTGCCAGACGAATACTGTGTGTGGTCAGGGGTTGGGGGCACGGTTCCAAGTACAGGGAGTAGCATTCTGCAAGGGCACGGTAAGACACTGAGCGTTGGATTGGGGATGGGTACGAAGACTAAGCTAGAGAAACAGGCAGAGGAAAACCAGATGGTTCAAGGATAGATATGAAGCCATGTCAAAGTGTTTGGACTCTATTAGCTCTTTGGCTAAAAGGTGGAGCTGCGGTGGTGGCATGGGGTGGCGAGGAAATGGGCCCATTTGAGAGCTATTTAGGAGACAGAATTTCAAGACACGGTGCCTCAAGAAGGGCTGGGGAGAGATAACGAGGATGGAACCTGGGTTCAGATTCAGGCAAGTGAGTGGACAGTGGAGTCCATTCCTGAGGCAGGAGACTCGGCTTTGAGAGAGAAGTGAATATCATTGCAGTCCTGGACACGTGTCCAGAGGAGAAACCACTTCAAGGGAATAAATTAACAGCTGAAAAGGAATCGCTGTTCTAAGTTTATCAATTTCATGGAAACACTTATAATCATACAAACATTCATATAAATACACAAAAGGAAATCTTGAGAGTGGCCAAAAAAAAAAAAAAAAATCACCCAAACCTGCATCCTACATATATTCTAAGGGGCACGTCTGGAGCAGAGGTGCAAACTCCATGACCTTTTATACAACAAAGAAAACCAGATGGTAACCTTGGGTGCGTCCTGACAACCGTCAGCCAAAGGACACTTGCGATGTGAGAGTGAGCCTGGGTTGGGGATCTCTCTAAACCTCTCAGCACAGATGTTGTTACTTCAGGAGAGGAGGGGACCTGAACCTGTCCTCAGGGACTGGACAACTCAGGCACTCCTCACCCTTCAGGAATTATTTTATTTTTAAATTCTCATCCAGTAAATCTGACTTGTTTTCGGTGCACAGTCCCATGAGTTGTGACACATGCCTAGATTCACGTAGCCACCCACTGCCAGGACACAGAACTGTTCCATCGCCCCCCAAACCCTCCCCAGCGCCTCTCCATTATCCTCCCCTCCCCCTCCCCCAGCTCCTGGCAACCACTGATCTGTTCTCTGCCACTGTGGTCCTGTCTTTTCGAGAATGTCACAAAAATGGAATGGCACAGTATGTAACATTTTGAGACTGGCTTCTTTCGCTAAGCATGATGATTTTGAGATTCATCCAAGCTGCTGCGTGTACCCATAGTTTGTTCCTTTTAGCCTTCTGGTATTAAACACAAAGCACTGACAGCATCGCAAACATTTATTTGCTTTGCTCCTTTTATCACCTACGTGGATACTTTTCTCTTACACGGATGCCAAAGAAATCATCTTTGTCACAGGGGCCCTGGTAGCAGCAAACCAAATTCATCATATGGGGTACGCAGTCAATCAGTGCCTCTTGTTGAAATAGATTAGAAAACACTACAGCCCTGAAGGTTCCGTTTGGTATAACTCTGCGGGGGGAGTCATGTTTAACTCCTAAAGTAGGGATGCTCCATGTAACCCAATGAAAAAAAGAAAAATTAACCTATAATTCTTCAAAAGCCTAACTTGGGGGCTTCCCTGGTGGCGCAGTGGTTGAAAGTCCGCCTGCCGATGCAAGGGACACGGGTTCGTGCCCCGGTCCGGGAAGATCCCACGTGCCGCGGAACGGCTGGGCCCGTGCGCCATGGCCACTGAGGCTGTGCGTCCAGAGCCTGTGCTCCGCAACGGGAGAGGCCACAACAGTGAGAGGCCCGCGTACCGCCAAAAAAAAAAAAAAAAAAAAAAAAAGTCTAACTTGGGAGATACAGTTAAGCCTCAGCTATTGCTTTTCCTTACCATTCTCATAAAAATAAGAGAGGAGGGGTGCAGAGCGATCCTGTGCTCAGCTCGCCACAGACTTTTGAGCTACAAGGCAACTCGGGACGGCACGCTAACTTTGTGCCACCCTTGTGCTAGCAAACGTCACTGGACTCCGGCATGTATGTGCTCAGCACAGCACTGGGAACAGAGGTGGAGAACGCCCTGCCCTCGAGGGGAGGGAGGAGTTCCAGATGATCCCCAAACTGTGGAGCCCACTGTGAGGGTTCCTTCAGCCAGCTTTCTTCCCTCACTGAAGCTTGCTGAGGTTCCATTAAAATCACAGCCCCCCAAGCTTTCATCATCAATGGGGTGGGTCAGGGGGCCCCAAAGCCTGCTGAGCAGCTGGGGAGGCTGACTTGAGATTTACTGTTTGTCATGTATAGGCCCCGAACAGTGAATCCACGTGTAACTGATCAATAGTTGATTGCCTGAGGGTTTAGATCCAGATACAAAGACTATGGGATCAGCTGAAGGAAAACTCTCCGCTGGTCATTTGGCTGGAATGTGGAGTTTTACTGCCTTTTTTTTCCCACACCAAAAAGAAACAACAGTCAACAATCAGTGCTCATTTAAAGGGCCATGAGCAAGTCAACGTGGTAGGCAACATGGGGGTCTGAGGGAGATCAGAGTCCTCACTTCCCTAAGGTCAGGGGCAGAGAGGACATGCCCACAGTACAAGCATCAGAGCACGGCGTCACCTGATGAGTGCCGACGTGGGACCAGGTGACAAACGTCACCACGTTTAGGAAAGGGGGGTCCAGAATGGCCAGACAGCCGTCCCGGCTCTCGGTCAGGCAGGGCACACCTGAGCCCTCTTACCCCACCAGAGCGGGTGCACTCTGGGCCTAGGGCAACACAGCACGGAGCCTTCAAGGATGCGTGGACGGAGGGCTTGTAGCCTGTCACGGCGGACCGAAAAGGCCAAGGGCAACGGAAACACTGCCACTGTGCTCAGGTAAACGGGGGGCAGCCCCGGCCCATTCCCACGAGACCACCTGTTTTTTTCTTAAGT
Organism: Aethalodelphis obliquidens; assembly: GCF_003676395.1. NCBI lineage: Eukaryota > Metazoa > Chordata > Mammalia > Artiodactyla > Delphinidae > Aethalodelphis > Aethalodelphis obliquidens. The sequence goes on along the minus strand of NW_020837979.1, from coordinate 7,387,891 downwards.
AGAAGGATGCATCAGTTTCTGCCAGAAAGGGTGTGTTTTTCCAAAAAGAGGAAGACAGAGGCTGAAATCCAGAGAGGAGGCACGATGAACAGGCTCCTCTGTGGTGACTACAAAGGCCCCAGTCAATTCACGACTGCCAGGCCTCCACAAGGCCAAGATGCTGGAAGCACCGCTCTGACCCCCCCCAAGCTCAGCGGGAGGGGCCTTGTGGGCAGGAGAGGTGGCAGCCCCTGAACATGACAGTCACCTGCTGCCACAGGAGCCAGCCCACTCCACCCAGATCCCAGTCCTAGCAAAAGGCCACCTGGCCACTCTTCCCCACACAGCCTGATGGTCCAGTGGCAAGAAGTGGCCGAGGGTCCATCACTGGCCACCGGGCAACACAGAGGGATGAGACAAGGTCACGTAACCTCAAGCCATTAATCCTTTCTTTCACATTGAAAAATATTTCATAAGCAACAAGGATTTACTACATAGCCCAGGGAATTACACGCAATCTATTGTAATAACCCATCACGGAATACAATCTGCAAAATGCTGGATCACTCTGCCGAATGCTCTACTCCTGAAACTGACACGATACTGTAAATAACTTCACTTCAACTTAAAAAAATCTTCAAATATGTAATCAGCACCTAAAAATGACAAAAATCTACAGGACAAGAGTCCTCACATAACCTTGGCAGTTTCGCGAGCGAGTCGGACAGACATGGTAAGTTACACGAGTCCACACGAGAAGGAAATCACATCCCTAAGGCAGAACGTGGGCAGGTGCCAAATGGACGGTCCAGTGGCTGCCAACACTCTGGGTTTGGAGGCCCGGGGAGGATGCTGTGATGCGGGGACCGCAGCCAAGCTCTGCAGGGCAGGGAGGGAGGGGACGTCCAGGTGAAGGGACAGGGCGGGTGGCCTTGCAGGAGGGGATGCCCCTGAGCGCAGGCAAGGCATCAGCAGACAGACTGGCCCCAACGGACTGGAGGGAAAAACGTGGCTAAGGAGGAAATGAGGGGAAAAAGGCTGAAAGGCTGGTGCTGCCTGATAATGGAGGGTCTGAGGGTGAGACCCCCGGATGTGTGTTTGGGAAATCTTGGCCCAATGGGAGTGAGGGGGAGGGACTAGAGGCTCCACGTGTGGGTGCCCTGGTGGCCCCTGCGGCCAGAACCAGGTTACTAAACCTGCCCAGCAATGATTCCCCCAGTGGCCCCCCACCCGCTCCCAGCTTTCCAAAGGGGGCTGAGGAGCAGGAGAGAAAAAATGGCAGAGGTGAGGGCTTCCCTGGTGGCGCAGTGGTTGAGAGTCCGCCTGCCGATGCAGGGGACGCAGGTTCGTGCCCCGGTCCGGGAAGATCCCACATGCCGCGGAGCGGCTGGGCCCGTGAGCCATGGCCGCTGAGCCTGCGTGTCCCGAGCCTGTGCTCCGCAACGGGAGAGGCCACAACAGTGAGAGGCCCACGTACCGCAAAAAAAAAAAAAAAAAAAAAAAAAGGCATTGGTGGGGCTCAGGGACTGTCAACTGCGCAGGTGTACAGGGCGGGGAAGGTGGGCTGTTTCATAAAGCAGAGGAGGGCAGGCCTCCCAAGAGGACCACGCAGAGCCGTCCCATCCTGATCTGCGTCCCAAAATGATGTGAGGGCATGAGCCCAGTCAGGGGGAGATCTGAGCCTCTTCCTGGAGCCTCATGGGGCCGAGCAAACCAGCCACAGGGAATGACCAGAGACGGCCTGGGTTCAGGGCCGGTGGTGGCTGCCCACACAGCACCTCCTCATCTGAGAAGGATCAGGTCCTCCAGCTCCACCTTCAGTGATGGTGGCAGTCAGAGGATGAATTAAGTTCCACCGAAAGGAAGACTGAGCACCCCCCGCTTCCTTAGGACAGGAAGTGATTCAACAAGTAAAGGGGGTAGGGACTTCCCTGGTGTGTCCAGTGGGTAAGACTCCACGCTCCCAATGCAGGGGGCCCAGGTTCGATCCCTGGTCAGGGAACTAGATCCCACGTGCATTAACTAAGAAGTCCGCATGCTGCAACTCCAAAAAAAAAAAAAAAAAGATCCCGCATGATGCAACTAAGACCCGGTGCGGCCTAAATAAATAAATAAAAATTAAAAAAAAAAATAAAGAGGTAAAGGGCAGGGGGAAGGGTGTTCAAAGCAAGGGGCTCTGCTGCTTAGACCAAGGTGACCTAGGGCAAGTCCCGCGACCCCTCGTGGCCTCTCTTCACTCCCTCATCTGTGACATGGGACCATACCTCTTTGCAGGGCTGCTGAGAACTAAATGAAGCTAGGCTGGCACAGGACCTGGCCAGGGAAAGGCTAATAAACAGTGACCGTTTGGGGCCTCATGAGGCCCCGGAGCCTCTGCTGCAGCGGGAATGTCGCCAGCACCATGCAAAAGGATTTCCAGTTTGGGTTCCTGCAAGCGACAGGAAGCACCCTTCCCACCAAAGGTCTGCTCATCCCCAGCGCTCGGGGAGCCCTGATCCTATACATACGGCACAGAGGGCACGGGTGAAAGCACCATCCCAGGGCTCCCTCTCTCCTGAGCCCAGAGCCCTGGGGGCACAGCAGACATCCCAGGGGGACCAGCACAGGTGGCCTGGGGTTCCTGACATAGCGGCGCAGGGGGCCACAGGCCGATGTCGCCTCCACTGAGCATCTCACCCGGGATGCTCATCTGTGTGATGGGACCACACATCAGACCACAGGGCCCCCAATCTGCAAGGAATCCTTCTGTCTCTACTTCAAGTCCTGAATCACAGAAGAGACAGCCTAGCGGTGGGCTCCCTTAGGAAGCCAAGTGAGCGCCCTTCCCTCTGTGCCCCTGGCCCTCGTGGAGACTGGCAGAGCCAGCACCCTGAATCCACCCTGAGTCCAGGAGGCCTGGAGCAGAGGCGCTCACGCCTGCCTCACCCACCCCAGGCCCTGCAGACCCAGTGCCAGGACAAAGGAGCAGTCAGTGTTGCGGCCAAGGGCACCTGGCCACCCTCGGGCAGCTGAGGGACCAGCTTTCCTGAACCCGCCAAATGCCCACCTCGGGCCACACCATGTTCAGAATTCCCTGATTATAAATCCCTTTTGTTTACCCCCCTATTTTTTAAAAATCCCATCTAGGAAAAAAATAAAGGAGTCTTCGGGCTTCACTGTGTCAAACAATTCCACCTGCGGGAAGAGGCCACAGCTCTGCAGGCACCCAGACGAGAGATAAGTTTAAACCACTGCGAACGCTTAAATCAAGGGACAGGTTTTTTTTTTTTCTAAAGCAACGATATACCACGATGAAAAACATTTGCATTCTCATTAACTCCGAATGCTGAGAACGAGCTAAGGCTTCTTAACATGCCTCACCCTGTAATTGTTCTGCAAGTGGATCTTAGTAGTAAGTTTTATTTCTGATACGTCACTGAGTTAGGAAAAAAAAACATTCTTCCGGCATTATCCCTAGGCGCACACACACGGGTGTGCGGTCCTGAGATTAGAAATGCTGCTGCAACCATCAGTCCTGCTCTCCCAGCCCTCTGTCCAGGGGGTGCTGCCTTGTCTGATCTCTGGCGCCCGGAATGACATCTGCAAAACAGAGTCCCCGGAGCCACCCTCATCCCACTGCCAACGATACCCTGAGCTCCTGGTAGCTTCGCGGTGGAGCCGAAGCCTCAAACCCAGTGAGGACGAGTAAAACAATCCCCGAGAGAGAGAGTTACACAAAGTGAGGGGCCACCGAGAAGGCAGGTACCAAATGCGAAAGAGGATGAACTGACGTACCCACTCCTTCACACGCACCCGCTGGAGATCATTTTAGCCCTGTCCTCACTTAGGTCCCCCCTCATTCATGCTTTTCTTGAGAACAGTCCATGGGAAGCCCCCCGCTGCGTGATTACAGTATTACAGTCGCCATACACTGCTCTCTGTCCCACTCACTCCCCGTGGAGATTTGTTCAACACACAAGGCCTCTTGGCAGGAGCCTTCCCGGAGAGCATTTTTTTTTATTATTACTAGTTCCCCGACCAGGGATGGAACCTGTGCCCCCTGCAGCGGAAGCGCGGAGTCTTAACCGCCGGACCACCAGGGAAGTCCCCCGGATAGCACCTGACTTGGAGTTCTAGCCCAAGACCTGGGTCCTTGCCCCAGACGTGCCACCTACCATGGGAATAACCTTGGGAAACCCACAAGATCGTTTTCTGCCTGCCTCTTCATCTGGGAAGGTGGAGAAGGCATTTTTCTGGTCCATTTTGAGGATACAGTGGGATACGGCACATGGATGCCCAGTCTTTCATCTGCTGTGTTTACTGACACAAATTTCAATCAGAGCAGAAAAAGGCCACTTTTATTTCTCCCCACTGCCCCTCTCCCACAGCTCAAGGTGGCATATGTGACAAGAGTGGGGCCCCAGTGGACTTGCTCACATCCACAGGCCCCTCCAGGCCTCTCCTCTTTGCAGCTGAAGCCAACCCACATTCCAGAGCCCTCGGGAGGGTCTGTGGGACCTTCACTCCACCCCAGGATCAGCAGGGCCCTTCCTGTGCCTTTTTACACAATGAAAACCTCTGAGGCCTGACTGATGTCGGGCTGGCCCTGGTCTCTCTTCCCACAGATCCTGCCTCCAAAAGACCTCGAAAATCTGGAGAATTCTTTTCCTCCACCTGCTGCCTCATGTGCACAGAACCGAAATAGCAGAGCACGTATCCTCGTGAAGATCAGACCCCAGGGGCAGCCTCGTCCACAAATGACCACGCGACAACTCTTGTTAGAGGGCCTGATTCCCATCATGGGACACAGTGGTAAGGAACGTGGGATTGAAATCCAGACTCCTGGCTTCAGTCTGTCTGCACGGCCGTAGGCAGGTAAGTGAATCTATCTCCCCATGCTATCCACTATACCACCGGGCCCTGTGTCATCCGGTGTGGCAATGCCCAGGAAAGCACCCTGCAAATGAGGGGTTGCCATGCAAACAAGAGGTGCCCTGTCCTGCTTCAGGACTCCGCACGACATCACAATTTTGAATGGAAATGTTGCTTTCACAGTAAAATTACACAGGTTCTCAAAAAAGATCAAGGTGAACTCAAGGGCCTACCGTACCAACCACTGTCACTTCAGTATGGCGGCCCCCCAGGCCTTGTCCTTGTCGGCACTACATTTTGTTCTCAATCATTCACAAAACAAATATTTACTGACTACCGCTAAGTTAAAGGCACCGTGGTAGGCGTTGCAGATTCAGCCGTGAACAACCACAAAAGACTGCGTCCTTGTTCTCGTGTTCTAAGGGGGAGAGAGGCAATAAACAAACAGGTATCCAATATGCCGGTGGGGGTGAGGGCTTTAAAACCCAAAGCGCAGTAAAGGAGGTGCTACGTTATATCAGGTGATAAGAAGGCCTTCTCCGGGAAGCTGACAGTTGAGCGGAGACCTGAAGGAAGTGAGGGGGTGAGCCATGGGGATGTGGAGGGGAAGAGTCTGCAGGCCCCGGTGGCGGGGGGGAGCAAACTCGAAGCAGAGGGATCAAGGGGAGATCAAGAGAGATCAGAGCCATGCTGGGTGCTGGGTGGGGAGTAGGGGACACAGCAAGGAGGGCCTTGTAGCACATGGACAAGACTTTGAATTTTATTCTAAGGGAAGTAAAAAGCCATCGGCAGGTTCCAAGCAGAGGGCTGGCACAATATGACATACATTTAAGTTTCATTTTCCAATTAATCTTGCTAGTATACACAAATATTAGTTTTTGCACCTTCACCATGTATCCTATGACTTTGCTAAATTCACTTATTAGTTCTAGTAGCATTTGCATAGATTACTGAGAATTACGCCTTCTGCAAACAAAGATAATTTCACTTCTTTCTTTCCATCCAACCTTCTTGCCTTTTATTTCTTCTTGCTGCCCTTTTGCACTGACTGGACTTCCAGGGCTGGGCTGCACAGTGTTGTAAGCAGGCTCCCTTGGCTTCTTCCTGATCAAGGGGCAAACATTCCACGCTTCACAGTTTAAAATGACTTTAGCTGTGGGTTTCTGGAAGCTGTCCTTTAAGAGACTGTGGAATTTTCCTTTTATTCTGAGTTTGCTGAGAGTTTTTAATGATAAATAGGCTGTGAGACTCGTCAAAAGCTTTTTTTTCTGCATCTAATAAACAGGTAATATTTCTTTTTTATTCAGTTAATGTGGTGACTTACACTCCTTGAGTTTCACATGTTAAACCAACCTTGCGTTCCTGAGATAAACCCCATTTGGTCACGAGGTGTTATTCTTTTTAAATATTGCTGTATTCAATGTGCTAGTATTTTGTTATATTTTGTGTCCCTATGCTCATGAGAAATACTGATCTGTAACTTCTTTTCCTTTTTCTAAATCATGGTTATGCTGATTTAGCATAACCATGATTAGCAAATCAGCATGGTTATGCTGATTTTCTAAATCATGGTTATGCTGGTTATGCTCATAAATTTGGGAAGTGTTTCCTCTTCCCTCTTCCTCTATGAAAGAATTTGTATAAGACTAGTGCTATCTCGTCCTTAAGTGTTTTCTAAAATTCACCACTGTAGCCATTTGGCCTGGAGTTTTCTTTGCAGGCAAGTTTTAAATTACAAATTTTATTCTTTTAAAAACTAAAATTCAGGGCTATTCAGATTGTCACTTTCTTCTTGTGTTAATTTTGATAATTTGGGTCTTCCAAGGAATTTATGTCCATTTCATCTAATTTTTTTCTGAACTTATTGACATGAAGTAGTTCTTAATACTCCATTACTAACCTCTTAATGTCTGTAAGATGTATAGTAATAGGCCCTCTTTCATTCCTGATATTGGCAATTTGGTTCCCTCTTGTTTTTCTTGAATATTCTTCTTAGGAGTTTATCAATTTCACTCATCTTTTATAGAACCAACTTTTGTTTTTACTGGTTTTTCTCTATTCCTGGTCTGTATTCTTTCATTTACCCTCCTCTTCTTTTTGGTGATACTTTTTACTGTTACATGTATTAGAAACTCCTCAGTAAAACTGCTATTATTTTTGCTTTAAACCATCAATTGTCTTTTTTTTTAACATCTTTATTGGAGCATAATTGCTTTACAAATGTTGTGTTAGTTTCTGCCGTATAACAAAGTGAATCAGCAATACATATACATATATCCCCATATCCCCTCCCTCTTGCGTCTCCCTCCCACCCTCCCTATCCCACCCCTCTAGGTGGTCACAAGGCACTGAGCTGATCTCCCTGTACTATGCAGCTGCTTCCCACTAGCTATCTGTTTTACATTTGGTAGTGTAAATATGTCCATGCCACTCTCTCACTTCGTCCCAGCTTACCCTTCCCCCTCTCCATGTCCTCAAGTCCATTCTCTACGTCTGTGTCTTTATTCCTGTCCTGCCCCTAGGTTCTGCAGAACCATTTTTTTTCTTAGATTCCATATATATGTGTTAGCATACGGTATTTGTTTTTCTCTTTCTGACTTACTTCACTCTATATGACAGACTCTAGGTCCATCCACCTCATTACAAATAACTCAATTTCATTTCTTTTTTTTTTTTTTTTTTGCGGTATGCAGGCCTCTCACTGTTGTGGCCTCTCCCGTTGCGGAGCACAGGCTCCGGACGCGCAGGCTCAGCGGCCATGGCTCACGGGCCCAGCGGCTCTGCGGCATGTGGGGTCTTCCCAGACCGGGGCACGAACCCGTGTCCCTTGCATCGGCAGGCGGACTCTCAACCACTGTGCCACCAGGGAAGCCCAATTTCATTTCTTGTTATGACTGAGTAATATTCCACTGTATATATGTGCCATATCTTCTTTATCCTTTCATCTGTTGATGGACACTTGGGTTGCTTCCATGTCCTGGCTATTGTAAATTGAGCTTCAGTGAACACTGTGGTACATGACTCTTTTTGAATTATGGTTTTCTCAGGGTATATGCCCAGTAGTGGGATTGCTAGGTCACATGGTAGTTCTATTTTTAGTTTTTTAAGGAACCTCCATACTGTTCTCCATAGTGGCTGTATCAATTTACATTCCCACCAACAGTGCAAGACGGTTCCCTTTTCTCCACACCCTCTCCAGCATTTATTGTTTGTAGATTTTTTGATGATGGCCATTCTGAAGGGTGTGTGGTGATACCTCATTGTAGTTTTGATTTGCATTTCTCTAATAATTAGATGTTGAGCATTCTTTCATGTGTTTGTTGGCAATCTGTATATCTTCTTTGGAGAAATGTCTATTTAGGTCTTCTGCCCATTTTTGGATTGGGTTGTTTGTTTTTTTGATATTGAGTCCATGAGCTGCTTGTAAATTCTGGAGATGAATCCTCTGTCAGTTGCTTCATTGGCAAATATTTTCTCCCATTCTAAGCACTGTCTTTTCGTCTTGTTTATGGTTTCCTGTGCTATGCAAAAGCTTTGAAGTTTCATTAGGTCCCATTTGTTTATTTTTGTTTTTATTTCCATTTGTCTAGGAGGTGGGTCAAAAAGGATCTTTCTGTGATTTATGTCATAGAGTAAACCATCAATTGTCTTTTAAAGAAATTTTAAACTGGGAAAACAAATTCTTTTATATTTACCACATAGTTCCCATTTCTGGCACTTTTCATTCCTTTATATGCATCTATATTCCATCTGGTGGCATTTCCCTCCAGGCTGAAGACTTTCCTTTAATGACTCCTGCACTGTAAGTCTGCAGGGAACAATTTCTCTCAACTCTTGTCAATCTGAAAATGTCTTTGTTTCACATTTATTTTTGAAAGATAATTTTTTTTCCAGAACTTTAAAGATGGCATTCCAGGTCTTCTAGTTTGCATTGCTTTCGGTAAGAAGTCAACTATATCCTTGTTTGTGTCACCCTATGTGTAACACAGTTGACCCCTGAACAACGTGGGGGTTCATCTGTGTATAACTTAGAGTCAGCCTTCCATAGCCATGTATCCACGGATTCAACCAGCCACGGGCCACGTATGTAGTAGTTACTATTTAAAAATATCAGGGTATAAATGGACACACACAGTTCAAGCTCACATTGTTTAAGGGTCAACTGTGTATCTCTTTTCTTCCGGCTGCTTTTCATCTTTTGTTTTCAGCAATCTAATTCCGGTGAGCCTAGGTGAGGTTTTCTCTGGGTTTACCCTGCTTGGGTTACTTGAAATTCTAACATCTGTATGTTGAGATTTTTTTCATCAAATTTGAGGACATTTCCTCAAATGTTTTTCTGGCCCAATCTTTCTCCTTCTAGAACTCCAATTACACAGACGTTAGACTACTCGATATTATCTCTCACGTGACATTGAGGCTCTGGTCATTTTTTTTCAATTTTTTTTTTTACTCTGTGCTTCAGCTTGAATGGTTTCTATTGACCTTCACGTTCACTGATATTTTCTTCTGTAGTGCCCAAACTGCTGTTGAATCATCTAGTGAATTTTTCATTTCAGATACTGTATTTTTCAGTTGTAGAATTTCTGTTTGGTTGTTTCTTAAATTTCCATTTCTCTACTGAAATTCCCATCTGCTTGCTCATTATGTTTCTATGGGGGTGTATCTCGTGACCTTTTTCTCTTTGTTCCTGGTCACACTGTTTACGTGTCTAGTGATGTTTTTATTGTATGCTGGACATTGTAGATAACACTTCGTTTAAATAGTGTTGAGTTTGATTCTGGCAGACAGTCAGTTGACTGGCATATCATCCTGATCCTAATGAGGCTTGTTTTTAGGTCTTGTTATTGTGGGTTTAGCGTGGTCCTTACTCCAGATTAAAGAAACCCTATTCCTAAGGTGTGGCCTTTCTGTGGCCTCAGTTGTTCAGTAAGAGCTCCTCACTCTGGCAGGTTAGAGCTCTGTCTCTCAGCACTGTGTCACCTCCAGAATCTTTGTTTTAGCTCACTACTTGCTCCTTAGTAGTTGTTCTTTTCTGAGCCTCAAGGAGCCCTGTCCTGTGTAAACACAACTTAGTATTGTGCAAGACTAGGCGACCACTTTGAAGATTTCAGAAGCTTCGTCTCCAGTACACTGTGCCCCACAAATTCCGGATGCCTCAGCACCCCCAAATTCTGACCTCTGTTTCCTCTGCCCATCTCTCTGTTGGTCTCTGCTCCCCTGTGTCTTGGTTTTTTTGTTTTGTGTTTTTGCGGTACACGGGCCTCTCACTGCTGTGGCCTCTCCCATTATGGAGCACAGGCTCCGGACACGCAGGCTCAGCGGCCATGGCTCACGGGCCCAGCCGCTCTGCGGCATGTGGGATCTTCCCAGACCGGGGCACGAACCCGTGTCCCCTGCATCGGCAGGCGGACTCTCAATCATTGCGCCACCAGGGAAGCCCTGTGTGTTGGTTTTGAAGGCACTCCCCCACAGAAAGCCAGGATGGATGTGGAACGTGCCTCACACGCTTCCATTTGGATCACAGACCACTGAACATTGTTCCATCCCTGAAAACAGTTGCTTCATATATTTTGCCCTGTATCAAAATTGTTGGAAAAAGAGGAAATCCAGCAATTACTATCCCACTGTGGCTGGGGTTGGAAGTCTGATTATATTCTGACTCTGGCTGCTGTATGGAAGAAACTGCAAAATGAACTACCTACCCTAAGACCACATAAAAAAAGACTGATGATGGAGCTTTTCTTGGAGCAGAAAACGCGAATGCTTTGACACCTGTTAAACACCTATGCAAATCCGGCAAGGCATCACGAGTAAAATGTACTTTCAGATAAACCCATGGGAACATGAGGCCGGTTCTCATCTCTGACACCAAGTAGAGACCTGCAGTTTGGAAGCCTGGAATAAAAGGACCTCCTTCCATAGTTCTTCTGGTTGAGCTCAGCCACAGCCAGAGCAGGAGCTGGCAGTGCTCCTTTCCCATTCGCAGCTGTAACCAGTGGACTGACGGGCCATCTCATCTGGGAAACCAGCCACAAGGGCAGAGGAACCCAAGTGTGTGACCTGGGGAGCTCTGAGGTCACCCTCAAGCATTGGGTCTCATTTAGACACTTCCAAATCTTCAGCTGTGGGGCAGCAAACGGGTCACACGCTGTTACTCTCGCAAATGCAGGACCAAGTCAACCCTCCAACAACAGTTATTTTCTTAGCAAATGCCCACCCCTCGCTACAAATGGGGATCTGGATCAGGGGGAGCACCCAGCTATACGACGCCACGGTTTCTCCCACCCACAGCCTGTGGACGGCTTGTCACGCTAACAGCCTGTCAGGGAACAGGAAGATGTTATCAGCCCAAAGAAAAACCCGAACTCAAACTCACCCTATCGCTGTGAATGTCTCCCAGGCAGATAAGTACGTGAAAGAGCCTACCCCTCCCTTCCCTGGGACAAGCTGCCATTTGCCCCGGACAACAGACCGAGGCTTGGGTGTCTGGTGGCTCACAGATCCAAGGACCTTCCCTCCAGCCCCTCCACACCCCGGCACCGCTGCAGGAGAGCAGCAACGTCCAGAATCCACTTGAGAGGCGGCCTGAACATCACAATTTCCATTGCAAGTCCATGTGTGCGGAAGTGAATGGCATTTACACCTCACCTGTCTTCTCTCAGCCTGGACTGAGTCTCTATTTGCAGAACCAGCCAGAAGAATCCTAAAGGTTCAGAGGTCTACACAGAGGAAGCTCACTGCCCAAAACTTCCCTAACCCTATCTTTAAAAGTATAACGCAGACGCTAATAGCAGGGGCTGTACAAAGACGTCCTGATTTTAAGCCTCACACAGTGAATCAGCATTTCAGAAACTCTGCTCCCTCAGAGACCCTGTGAGAACTCTCCGGCAAAGTTTCATAAGAGATTGGAGGAGGGCTGTCAGGCAATTTCTGTGTAAGGTTTCTGCGCACGCCACGAAATTCATATTTTCCAGAGCCCTAGACGGCAGTAGCAAATGCTTACATTTCCCGTACAATATTCCCATTAGGTTCCCTGGGCTTCTCAGGGGGGGCTTTCTTGTTCATGAGGTTATTTTCTTTATTTGGTTCAATTGTCTGCTGATTTACATGTAGCAGCTGTGTGATGTAAGAGCTACCGCTCATAAGAAGAGGTGGGCAGGTATGGAAGAATTCCTATTAAATGTCTGAGAAAGCAGTCATGATTCTTAGATACAGGATCCCAGAGGAGGTTCAGAATGTTTCCATGCAATTTGGACCCAGGCAACTGTCATCAAACCACTGTTCAGGAAATCTGCGGATGCAAAGGAAATGAGCTGTCAGGCTGCGTGACACGAGCAAACAGCAGCCGTGCACGAGGAAGCCGCCTCCCTCCCACTTATTCCTGCTCTGACCTGCAAAGGCCCACTGCAATCTGATGCCAGGCTGAGCCGGTTTCCCCCGGGGGAGCATGGACCTGGCACCGAACGCTCCACCTGCTAGGGCGCCCCCAGCCACCTGGCCAGCTGCTCGTTTCCCTGCTTCCCTTTTGGTCAGAGGAATCCTGTTCCCGGGCCACCTGCAAACCCACAGAGCCTGTCCCCAGGTCCAAAGCCCATCAGCGGGCATGACAAAGGGGCAGCGATATGGCTGAGGGACAACGACAGTAAAATGAACGGGTATCAGGGCTCTGGCGGCTTTCAAAAGGGGTAACTGAATCCTGAAGGAGGAAATGCCTGCATTCCGTGCAGGTTCTCAACCCTCCGGGCTTAATAAAACACGCTTCAGCAATAAGCCCGTCTTGTCATCGTGTCCTCTCTCCCCAGCATCGCATGGGGGGCAGGGGGGAATGCTGTTCCCTGCCCACCGGCCTGGCACCACCTCCCACTGCGGCTCCAGCCCCTCCTGCAGCTGCTCCACCTGCTGGAGCAGATTTCAGAGACCTCTTGCCAACAGGCTGTGGGTCAGGACCACCCTCAGGCAGGACACACCGCACACCTTTTGCGAACAGCGCAGGGCAGCATTTTCTCTGAGGATGCATTCTGAGTAGTTCTTTGCTTCCCAAACCACTGCTCCGAGGACGCCCCAGAACCAGAGTCAGCTCTGGCTCACATGACAACCCTTCTCCCCAAACAAGGAGCAGCCTGGAAGCCACACGGGTCAGGGTTAAGGTGTGCTTCCCTCCCACACCCACCCACCACCAGAGTGTGGGCTTAGAGGCCATCGGGCCTGGGCCCATTTACAGGGTGACCCCGGCAGGGGTCCGTCCCCAGTGCACACGTTTGATTTTCTGCAAAGTGCAGCTGATAACTGCGCCTACGCTCGGGATAACAGGAAGATTAAATCAGGTGAGACAGGTCAACTGCTCGGCTCGAGGGTGCATGCAATTACCTCTCAGACAAAAGGGGTGTTCAGGACTCAGGTTCCAGTGAGCTTGCTGGACACAAAGAACCAGAAAAATCTAAGAAACTGTTTATTTTTCAAGAAAGGTTGAGAAGTTGTCTTCAACCCCATATGGCTGCCAGGAAGTGGAGGATACAGCAGTGTACGTCTAACCCCTCGGGCCTGAGGCAGGCTGGGCTCACAGCAGCTGTGGTCGCACAGAGCAGCTATGGGACGAATATCACACCGATGTTGCTGGCCAGGCATTATAAACCTGGATTAGGATTAAAAAAAAAAAAAATCTTCCCCAAATAATTTTTCCAACATTTAGCCTACTGCAAACTACTTCGCTCTTCTCGGCTACCGGTTCTGGAAAATACAGAAGTTGTCCAAACTCTGGAACTATTCGTGCTCCACGATCCCCCAGGTCGGGGCTTGCCGAGGGAGTTTTTACACCCAGAGCTCTGGGTGGGGCCGGGGCGGGGTAGGCGGGGCTTGTCCCAAGGCCAGGCACCTGGGCCGGGTGCCTATCTGAGAGGCAGGAGACCCACAGTGCCTGTGCTTCTGCTTCCTACACAGGCACGTCCCTAATACTCCGTGGTACCTTGTCCCTCAAAGGGGCATGTTAATTCTGGCCCTGCCCACCTCGCAGTTAATGGTGGGCCCAAATAAGACTGCTGGGTGCAAGCTGTGACTTGAAAAAACAAACAGACGGTTCTATAGATGGGGAGGTTTCTCCAGACTATGGGACACTTTGCACAGATGCCCCCGGCAGCCCCAGGTGCCGGCCCACAAGCACTGACTGAGGGTCCTGGGCCTCTGTGGGCAGAGCACGAGGTCAGGCACTGATGGATGAAGCTGACAGGATGCAGTCCCTGCTCTCAGACTCCCACAGATGACCATCCGCCCCCTTAGTGTGAGAGGTCCAGGTGTGTTCAACGTCATGAGGATGCCCAGATCGATGGCAGGGCCAGAAGGGGAGGCACCTGCAGGAACGGGAGCCGCCGAGCCTCTGCGGGACAGGGTGCCGGTGGCCCGCTGTGGCCTCCTGAATCCAAGCGCTGGGGCCCAAGGCAAGGCCGGCACTCCCAGGCAGAAATTACCTGCTGAGCCTCAAAGCTGGGCCACCCTGAAAACCTGTGCATGCTTTGTTTTCTTCCCCAAACCGTCAGTTCACATGATTAAACCCACAGAAACCCCAAGCACACCGATTGCTCTGCCCGCATGCGTCTCACATGGCAACAGGAAAACCGCAGAGGTGACAGTGGAGAAATGTTCTTTCGAGAACAATACTGACACACGTGTGCTTAACTGTTTTACTGTCCCAGCTGGCTGACTCATGCGGTGGTGTCACACGTGCCAGGCCCCTCCCCGCCCCTTGTTTGGCCCTAACTGGCGACGGGAGTGTATCCTCTGGTGACAGCCACCAGCGTCCTGGACGACACACCTGTGCCCGGGATTGGGGAGAGCGGGAAAGGGGCAAGGGAGACCACAGCGTTTTGCAATTGATTGAAATAGCCATGCTAACTGCTCATTCCTTCGAACAAAAAGGCAGTCTGCAAAGAGTAAAAGAACAACAAATGGAGAAGGGGGCCGTGCTGTCAGGCGGTGGGCGGGGTGGGTACAACGTGGCCCAGGTATGCTGCAGGCAGGTAAAGGCTCTGGGCTGGAGGTCAACAGCGAGCATGGCGATGCCCACTCCTGTCTGCCACCTGCTCCTCAGGGGCGACCTGGCCGTGCCCGTCTGACCCCCGCTCTGTCTCAGGCGCTGGGCTCACACCAGCTGTGCTTGCACAGATCTGCTGCTCCGACCCACTGCTCGTCTGCAACGGGGCGTGTGCCAGGCATAGACAGGCTTGTCCCCGCTCCAGGCCCGTGATGGCTCCTGAGAGCGATGCCCCCGCCCCCCCGCGGCGGCTGGGGGCCGCCTGCCTCCCGCCCCCGACTGGCACGGCCGCCCCCTCCCCTCGGCAGCCCTGCTGAAGCAACTGAGCTAATTCTGGGCTCCCTGCCACCCGCACAAGCCCACGCGCACATGTTCTGACTCATTTCTGAGGCGCCTAGAAGCAGGGGCCAGGAGACAGGCCACAAGGCGCCCACGAGCACCCCATCAGCTCGGGGCCAGGGGTCCTCGGCCTGGCGGGGAGGCCTCTCATCACTTCCACAAATCACACTGGTGGGGACGAGCCCCGATTTTGAACTCCATGGATGGATGTCTTGATATGTCCAGCCATATGCTCGTGGTACACAACCATGGAGTTAAAATCTGGAGTTAAAAATTAAACCTGTCTTACTGTTTACCATCGAGACCCGTTTGGAGTGTGGAAAATTCTCACCCTATTGCCAACGTTCTCAAACCTTAAAGACGAGAGATCAGAAAAGAAGGGAGAATTTACATCTAAAAGCTCAGCTCAACCTAATTCCAAAACCATCTCCTGAACACCTATTTTGCGTTATTCTTCCACGTCCCCAGGACCTCAGGCAGAGCCTCCACCATCAAGAAATCTCAGAGTCGCTGTTTCCGCCCTACCTGTAGCGGGGGTACGATACAGCGCGAGAGGGGAAGCAACACGGAACAGTTACTTCTGCGCAGGAGGCGAGGGAGGGGGAAGGGTGACCTGTGGGCAGCCCACGGGCAGTGAGGACACAGGCCTGCAGCCTCTGGGGAGGTTGGGGGAACAGGGAATTTCAAGGCTGGAACCTGTGGGCAGTGAGGGGAGGGGCAGGTATCAGACATGCTTAGATGCAAGGAATGCTGGTCAGATGTGGGGGGCCCCTTAGTCGCTAAGGACCACACCTCCCATCAGAGGGCAGGTCTGGGCATCCAGGAGTCACGGAGAGCACGCTCTGCAGCAGCAAGAAAACAAACATCGTATAGTAACGCATGTATGTGGAAGCCAGAAAAATGGTACAGGTGAACCTAGTTCCAGGGCAGGAATAGAGACGTAGACATAGAGAATGGAAGTGTGGACACAGTGGGGGGAAGGGGAGGGTGGGATGAATCGGGAGATTAGATTTGACATGAATACACTACCATGTGTAAAATAGCTAGCTAGTGGGAACCTGCTGTATAGCACAGGGAACTCCGCTCGGTGCTCTGTGATGACCTAGATGGGTGGGATGGGGGAGGGGGGTGGGAGGGAGGTCCGAGAGAGGGGATGTATATATACATAGAGCTGATTCACTTCATTGTACAGCAGAAACACAACATTGTAAAGCAATTATACGCCAATAAAATAAATAAATAAAAATAAATAAAATGAAATCTGTCTGACTCTTAGAAAAGAAAAGAAAAAAAGAAGGACCTTAACCAATGTATGTGGTCGGGCAAGTTACTTACACACTCTGAGCCTCTCGAGAATCAGAATAAACATAACAAACCCTACTGCAGGGCTGTTTTCAGGATTAAATACGCTATGGGAGGAGGCAAGAACCAACAGGGGGGCCCTGCAGTCCTGGAATTCTTCCAACGGATCTTCCACTTGGGAAGTCATTCTCCTCCTCCACCTCCTCCGGCACCGCACAGCAACCCCGCCAGTGCCAACAGCAGCCCGGACATTTACTCAAGGCGGCCTCGGAACCTCCACCTCAGGCAGGAAGCGTCCGAGAGCCAGGTTTCCAGCGGGACGGCGCCCCTCTCTGTGCTGGGTATCACACCCACGCGCACGTGGACGCCACCAGTGAAAACGCGCAGAAAAGGCGCACACAGGGAGGGGGGTCCCAAGAAACCAGCAGGGTCCTGCCCACCCCTGATGCTAAGGACGGGCAGCCCCACCGGCACACACCCCCACCCCCGGCCTGTCCCCAGGCGCTTCACAGACTCCAGCCCTGACGCAGCTCCTCCGCCACCGCTGCGGGACCACAGCAACTGAAAAGGTCCGGGGCTGAGCCCGCAGGCGCTTCCAGAAAACGGCGGGGCTGCTCCGGGCTCACCCCTCCCACGTCGGGTTACAGAGGCTGGGTGCCGTCTCCACCCCACGGTAGCTCTCCGATTACACGGGCCAGACGTGGTCCAGGCAGACCTGCTGTTGGTTACCGTCCGCTTCCAAGGAGATTTTTTTAAAAACAGGAGTCGCGGGGTGGAGGTGGAGCCCTGTCTTGACCCCTCCTCCGCC
The DNA here is from genome assembly GCF_003676395.1 of Aethalodelphis obliquidens. Taxonomy (NCBI): domain Eukaryota; kingdom Metazoa; phylum Chordata; class Mammalia; order Artiodactyla; family Delphinidae; genus Aethalodelphis; species Aethalodelphis obliquidens. The sequence goes on along the minus strand of NW_020837979.1, from coordinate 7,370,588 downwards.
TCCCGCCTCCCGGGGATCGGGTTCCGGAGCTCACCAGTTCAGGGCCCTGGAACCACATGCCCCTCATCAACTCTGCTCAAACTGGAGGGTCCGCGGGGGAGGCGGGCTGCCCTGGGTGCACGCGCCCGGCAGTCAGCACTCCTGCGGGGGGCGAGGGGGACACAGCCACTTGCCCTTCCTCCTGGTTCCGTTCTTGACAGTCTCATCCCTGTAATTTAGACCCCTGAGAGGGAAGGAAGGATGAATCTTAGCCCAAGGCTGCTCCCAGGGCCGGTCCGGCCCAGCGTCCGGCAGTCATCAGGTTTATTGAATTGGTTACAATACTGCTTCTGTTTTACATGTTGGTTTTTTGGCTGCAAGGCATGTGGGATCTTAGCTCCTCAACCAGGATCAAACCCACACCCCCTGCATTGGAAGGCGAAGTCTTAACCATTGGACCGCCAGGGAAGTCCCAGAGGTCAAGCTCTTTCGACACAGTTCCCTCCAACTCTATGACCGAGAGGAAGCACACAGGCAAATCTTCCTAATGTCTACTAACCAGCTCTCCGTCTCCCTGGAACCCAAATCAAAACACTGACCGAATACAGTGCAAGTGTTCAAAGGCGCGGCCGAGCCTTTTGTTTGGTGAATGACAGCAGGTGTCCCTTCCGGGCTCACCCAGGGCACTGGCCTGGAAAACTGCCCCAAACTTCCAGAGAGGGCCGGACGGCAGGAGCCCAAACTCCCGCGACATCATCCAATGTTAGGATACACCTAGAAAAATGGGGATTCTAATTATAACAGTAATTCATTGGATTGTAAGAACACTGTGCTGTACCCATACGATGGGATACTACTCAGCAATGACAAAGAATAAACCACTGACGCAACTACATGGATGAATCACAAAATAATTACAGGCTGAACGAGGCCAGACGAGAGGATCTACTGCATGATTCCTTTTATATAAAATTCTTGGGAATGTAAATTGAGTAACAGTGACAGAGAGTGGACCAGTGGGAAGGGAGGGGGATGGAGGGAAGAGATTAGAAAGGGCATGAGGCATTTCTGGGGGTGATGGATATGTTCACTGTCTCGACTGTGGTATTGGTTTCACGGATACATAAATATGTCCAAACTTATCAAATTGTGCACTTTAAATGTGTTCAGAAGATTATACGTCACTTACATCTCAATAAAGCTGTTTAAAAAAAGTCATCCATGCTGATTATAAGAAAAAATACAGAAAAATATTAAATCTCCCATAATTTTATCAGAGCTGACCCAAAACAATGTTTTCTTTCAATCTTCTCCCTATACACACACACAAATAACATATAAACTTGTTTTGTTTTTGTTTTTTTTGGTTGGGGGGACGCGGGCTTCTCACCGTTGTGGCCTCTCCCATTGCGGAGCACAGGCTCCGGACATGCAGGCTCAGCGGCCATGGCTCACGGGCCCAGCCGCTCCGCGGCATGTGGGATCTTCCCGGACCGGGGCACGAACCCGTGTCTCCTGCATCAGCAGGCGGACCCCCAACCACTGCGCCACCAGGGAAGCCCTAAACTTGTTTTTATATAGACTACAATCCCTCTTTTAAAAGTTTTTATATTCTGATTTTTAAAAAACTGTATATACTGAGTTTTTGTTTAGTTTTGAACTCCACCCTTCAGGCACACTGAGAACAGGAGCAGGGGACAAGCAGCTCGGGGGCGGGGGGAGGGTGTGCAACCAGAAGGGGGTTTAGTCCCGGAAGCAAAGCCTCTGGAGGGGCCAGGTGGACACCAGACCCCAGGGCAGAAAGCCGGTCCACTACTCTGAGAGCCTGCCCAGTGTCAGCACCCCTTCCTTTGGTCCAAACTTTCCTGTTCTCCAAATCACACCTAAATGACAGTGCCTTGCACCCAGTATCTGCTCTGAAAAAAGTGAAGACCGGCCTATTCTCCCAACACATCTCCCATCTTCACTTTGGCCCCCCAGCTCTTTCCCACGGGTCCCCGGCTCCCCCTCCAGCCCCGGCCCACCATCCCTCCCGCCTACTTCATTTAGCCCTAGATCACGAAGTGCCCTTGTGACTAAGCATCCTTCGGAAATGTTCCTAAGGGTTCAACCACACTTGGCGTATGAATGACTCACTCCCTATTATTGGGTGTTTAAATTGCTTCCAAGTTCTCATCTTTATAACTTATGTTGTGATGAACATCCTTGCATAGAAATCTTTTGACTGCAGATTTAATTGTGTCCTTGGGAAAATTTCCTAGAAGTGGAATCCCCAGGATGAAGGGGTGAATTCTTTTAAGGGTTTTGGGACATACTGCCAAACTGCTTGACAGAAAGCTTGTATCTTCCACACGGCTCCACTTGCACCAAGTACCATCATTCACGAAAACAAACACAAACGATACACACCCCAAATTTTGCTAATTTGATGGCAAAAAATAGTATCTAATTTTAATATGCACCTATTTTATTACTTTACGACCGACTTTCTCAGATTTACTGCCATTTATTTCTCCTTATGTGAATGAATTCACATCGTTCAGCCACTTTCCTATTGGCAAGTTCATTCACAAAAAGTGTTCTTCATATCAGTTATCAGAGTTGTTTATGTAAGAGTATTTTTCTATACGTGTTGCAGGAGTTTTTCTTTCTCAGTTTATCAACTGACTTTTTATTTTGTTTTGGGGTTTTTTCCTTTTAGCACCCTAAAGTTTTGATTCCCCCTGGTGAGACAAAACAATTTTGACCTTGTGGCTTCTGCCTCTGGTATCACATGTAGAAAGATGTTCCTCATCCCATCATTTCTTAAGTTCTCAACTGAAGTAAATTTAATGACTTCATTTTTACATTTAAAATTGCAATCCACATGGAATACATTTTGGGGTTTGACATGAGTGAGAAACCTGATGGTTTTCCTAGTGGTTAAATATTAACTAAATCTATTAACTCTTATTTCCCAGACTTTCTAGTCTGCTCCATGGATATGCTTTCAATTACCAGCCCCAAATCAAAATGTTTAAAGCATTATTAATTTATAATATGTTTTAATATCTGATAGGTTATCCACCAAGATCCTAGCTAGGAGTTGCATTAACTCCATCTTCATGCAGGTTCTGTACATTTCCCATCAGCACCCTTCCCAGGAATTCCATCTTTGATTCTGTCATTGGTGGAGAAGCTTCCCCATCACATTTCCCGACTATCTTAGGGGCAGACAGGCGAATTGTGGACACTTCCGCACGTAGGCGCTGTCTCTGCAATGTCCCCCAGCCAAGCACAGCTGGTTCCAAAGCCCTCACTGAGTGAGTGGTGGCCCCTGCAGGCCCCCAGGGCTGTGGCCACTAAGGGGCGCCCGCGCTTTCCTCCTCGGTTTCGGTTTCGCGGCAGCCTCCTCTTTTAAACCCCTCCGCCCTCGACAGCCCTCTACACAGCCCATGCCCTGTCCCATCAGATACAGCCTGTCCCACACACACCAGACCCTTCTCCCAACTGGAGGTGTCGCTCCCTGTAGCAACGACCTTCACTCCTCTAGATCCATCCACTGCTATGTCTACCGCACCTCAAAAGTGCTTCCGGGACTGAACCCCCTTCTGGTTGCACACCCTCCCCCCGCCCCCGAGCTGCTTGTCCCCGGCTCCTGTTCTCAGTGTGCCTGAAGGGTGGAGTTCAAAACTAAACAAAAACTCAGTATATACAGTTTTTTAAAAATCAGTGTAGTGCGTATTTGAAAGGTGCTGAGAGTAGATCTTAAAAGTTCTCATTACAAAAAATTGTGTAAATATGTACGGTAGCGGATGTTAACCAGAGTTATTGTGATCATTTTGCATTATATACAAATATTGAATCATTATGTTGTACACTTGAAACTAATGGCAATTATAGCTCAATAAAAAATAAAATAAAATAGCAAAAATAAGTAAAATAAAATGTTAGGAATTTTTTAAAAATCCCCACTGGGTTTGCACCTTGTGGAGGAGCCCTTACTTATCCAGTTTACTTTCTGATAAGCTATTCACACGTCTGTGCCCTGTCAGGTGATGCTGGGAAGGCCCAGCCCACAGTCAGCTGTCCTGCCCCAATCCCAGTGCCGCGCACTCGGGTGCAGCAAGTGTGTGCTGATAAACTGGGTGAAGGAAGCTGGAAATGTGCACCTTGGGTATGGAGAAGCCAAAAGGAAGAATGATTCCAGGAAGACCGGGAGGCCCGAGGGGCTGAGGACAAAGGAGCGTTTGTGCCTCTTCAGAGCAGATGGGGTGCAGGCCAGCCCAGCCCTGCACACCTGGAATCTTCCCCAACAACTGTTTGGGCTCCTCCCTCCTGCAGGAAGGTGGGAGCCCGGGTCCTGGAAATCAGATCTGCCCAACCGTGGCCCAGACACGCTCAGGTGAAGGCCAAGGCCCTCAACCCTGGCCACGCAGCAGATTCACCCGCAAAAGCTTGTTAAACACAAAGTACGGTCCCACCCAGACCTCCTGAGTCAGCAGGGTAGGTGAGGCGACGGCAGCCTCAAGCAGGCTGATATCAGGCCAAGGTACAGCCCAGGCAATCACCCTCCGCCTCCTTGGCCTCCCTTGAATGACAAGGTGGACCAACAAAGGAGAAGAAAATAACGCTTGACAATGCCTGGAGGCCAGGTCTTACAATTGCATTGGTATAAAGATGAATATATTATTGTATACTAAAACATTTTCTTGAACCTAAAGTTCATGTTTTCCTTCTGATTTTAGAAGAAATTAAGACATTTCTGTGGGCCCCTAAAGCTATTACGGACGCTCAGCACTGTGCGTCCTGTGTCCACCGGGCCGGTGGGCCCTGCCCCACCGTGAGCCCCACAGGGTTCCCTGGACGCTCCCCACGGAAACTGGCGCAAGCTCGGCCAGTGCCTCTAGGACCCAGGCCCCAGGCACCCCACCCCAGAGGACCTGCTGCCCTCACCCGTCACATTCATTGCCCTTATGCTTATATTTCAGTGCTGTTTAGACTGTGGGCTCCATGGACCTTGATAATGTGTACTGAAGGCACACTGAAAAGAACAAACAGCAGGGAACTTTTACCAGTGGGACTACTGGATGAAATGATAGGTTTGTTTGAGGACGTTTGCCTGATTTTCTTGGCTCTGTATTTCATATTCAAATTAGCTTGACATGCAGCTCTCTCTCGCAGGTGAATAAGAGGCCACGGTGGCCTGTGAGACCAGGCTGCTGAGGGAACAACGTGCCTGCTAGAGTCCTCGATCCTTCTGTTAGGGTCCAGGTATAAAAGTGGGGTCCTGGTGCCTCATGGTCCCTAAGTGGTTAAGACATCCTGTATACTTCTAATGCTAAAGCTCTCCTGGGCTGTGACACTTCAGACCCTTTGGAAGTTAGTGCAGTGGCTGACGCTTGGGGATTACTTTTTAAAAATCAATCCTGGGGATTCCTGGAGGTCCAGTGGTTAGGACTTGGCGCTTTCACTGCCAGGGTCCGGGTTCGATCCCTTGTCAGGGAACTAAGATGCCATAAGCCAGCGGTCTCCAACCTTTTTGGCACCAGGGACTGGTTTCGTGGAAAACAATTTTTCCACGGATGGGGGGTGGGGGAGGATGGTTCAGGTGGTAATGCAAGAGATGGGGAGCGATGGGGAGCAGCAGATGAAGTTTCGCTCGCTCGCCTGCCACTCACCTCCTGCTGTGCGGCCCGGTTCCCAACAGGCCTCAGACTGGTACTGGGGGTTGGGGACCCCTCCCATAAGCCACGTGGCATGACCAATAAATAAATAAATTAGTTAATTAATTAATCCTGAAATCCTGAAATAGAGAAAACTAAGCAGTAATTAATACTTGGAATTTTGGTATTATTCAGCCTATTACATCTCTTAAATTTGTCTTCATGTTTGGTTACCTCTTTTAGACCATTTTTTCTTAATTCATATGTTTTCTTTTAATTAAGGTATGTTTGTCCTAAAAAGAAAACATTTGGGAGTAGAAAACTACACTTTGTCTCATAGCTGAAGTGAAGCTTCATCCACTGCAGAAGCACCCCCTGGTGGAACCTACTGAAATTGCAAGCAAAGTACCCAGGAGGAAAAAGCAAACTGCAAAAGGGCATATCCACTTTTTTGAAAGGCTACAAATATGAAATCTCCAAACACAGATCCTTAGTTCTTTACCTGTGAATCCCTGATAAAGAAGCATTATATAGAAATGGTATCAATATTATGTCACATACATATGCAGGTTATTATTTTTATTTTACTTTTTTTATACATCTTTATTAGAGTATAATTGCTTTACAATGGTGTGTTAGTTTCTGCTTTATAACAAAGTGAATCAGCTGTACATATACATATATCCCCACATCTCCTCCCTCTTGTGTCTCCCTCCCACCCTCCCTATCCCACCCCTCTAGGTGGTCACAAAGCACCGAGCGGATCTCCCTGTGTAGGTTATTATTTTTAAATAAGTGTAGATGTGATTAATAAAATATGTCATCTAGATGAGCCTCAAAACTCATACTGTCTTTTTGTTTATATACTGATATATTAAAAATATAACTGCTGTTATGTGGAAGGTTTCCCTAACTTTCCAATGTTACAAAGGGACACTCCTACTCAGAAAGACCAGGAACTCTGGCTTTAGGGGAGAACTGACAGCCTTTAAGAAACCAAACACCATGGCAGACCATCCTGGATGTTGTGCCTTGAATTCAGATGGGAATTCCACTTTGATTGACAGTGAAGAGCTTAAACTGCAACTTCACACAAAAGACTACACATCCATGAGAAGAGCAAAGAACTGTTTTAATGTCATGTTGATATTACAGCGGAAGTGTGTATTTGGGAATTGGGGAGAAACAAGAACAGAGGATGTTTGGGAAGTATCTGCTCCCTTGGCTAATCCTGCCGGCACATGGTGAACCGTTCACTTGGGATTGCCCCATGGAGCCCGAGAGACTCAGGATGTAGCCACCCTGGTGTGCCAGCCAACCACTGACCTGGTGACAAGGCAGGATCCCAGCACCAGTAGCTCTGGACCCCCTCCCCCACCCCAGGGGCTTCAGGTGACCGCCTCCCTCTCTGCCCACCTAGGTGTCCCCAGATGGGGACAGGCACACACGCCACTTTCACCTCCTGAGCTTTCGTTTCCTCACCTCCAAACAGGGATAATTGTTTGTACTCTTTAAGGTTGCTGCCAGAACCAGTGGGATCATGTATTCCTTAAGCACCCAACAGTGCCTCGAACACAGCCCATGTTCAGCCCACCGGGGCTCCAACCCGTCCCCCTCACTCGACACTACACTTCTTATTCTCTCAGATGGCACGTTACAGGCAACAGTACCCCAGTTGGTCCACACAACGACCCTCAGAGGTAGGGGCTCGTCCCATCCCATTTTCCAGATGGGAAACAGAGGCGCTGAGAGGCCACGTGGCTGGAGAATGCGAGAGTCAGGCTCTGCACCCAGAGCTCCCAGTCACGAGGCCTTGTTCAATTTTAACTAGGAATGTTCTAACATTAAAAAAGAGAGAGAGGTAAGTAAGGCTTAATTATAATAACACATCCTTTTTAACTCACTCTTGTCCACTGGCTACAGCATACCTGCCACTTCCACACAAACGACTGCCTTTGCTTCTCCCAACAACCCTGGAGGAAAGTGAGCCCGAGGCCCACTGGGTCGGCCCAGCCCCCAGCCCATGCCCTCAGCTGTCTCCCCACCTGCCACCTCCCCTCCTCTGCTTTCCTGCAGAAGCTGCTGCAGGCGGCGGATGCAGGAGGGAAGCAGGAGGGTCCCCAGAAACTCCCGCCCCGCGTGGGTGTCATGGAAGCAGCTCTGGGGGGAAGTGGCCTGGAACAAGGAGCCCCTCCCGTGCCCCAGGCCTCGTGCACACCCTGGGGAGTAACTTGCCAAGTTCACTCCCACTAACAGAAACCCTGGGCCAGTTATAAGGACACTTCCAGGCCATTTCCACATTAACAGTTCAAGAGGTTGACAAGGAAGAGTTCAACAGGCGACAAGGAAAGGACACTGGGTTCAATTCCCTGCTCCACCGTGGACTGGCTGTCTAGGTAAGTCTCATAACCGCTCTGTGCCTCAGTTTGCTCCTCCAGAAAATGGGAATAAAAATGGGGGTGGGGGTAAAGCAGTCCTGGCAGCACCTGGCGTGTTACCTAAGGAACAAACAGTCTGTTTTCAAGGGGAAATCATCTCCTGAGAGACGAGGGGGTGGAAGTGGGTCCACAGCTCTGTTGCTCACTAGCTGAGGGGCCCTGGCCAAGTTACTTGGCTTCTCTGGGCCTCAGTCTCCTTATCTGTAAAATGCACAGGGTGATCGTAAGGACAAAATGAGATGCTGAAGATGAAAGACCCAAAATGATGCGTGGCCTCAACATCACCTGCTCTCTGCGCTGGAAAGAGACTCATCTAATCTGGAAAGGGACTCATCTAATCGCACACATACTCACAGCTTAGTAACTATTTGAAAGCACAAGATTCGGGGAGGGGGAGGTTATGCAATAGGCAGCCTGGATTATCCAATGTATCTATGCCACATGCACAAAATTCAGAATCTCATCGTACGTGCTTAGAAAAACGGAAAGAAACACCTGTTGCTGGTAAAACAATTATTTCAGTTTACTTCATCATATACAATCAATGTACAACCCCCTAAAATTAAAGAAAGGCAAATGTCTGTTACATATAAACCACAGAAAGAAGGTGTTGTGGAAACCTAAGGCACATCACTTGGGATACAGCAAATCACGATTACTTTCTCTTTTTTAAAAGACATGGGTTCCTTTGATGCGCCTCGCTGAAAGCATGACCTGCTGGACCCTCCAAGGACTAGTCCCAAGGGCTGTGTCGGCCCACCTGGAGATGGAGGGGGCCGAGCCCCCTTCTCACCCCTACCACCCCCCTCAGAGCTTCGAGCTGGGGAGCACCGGCTTGTTTTAAACAGTCCATCTCTAAAGGGGGAGCACACACCATGAGGGCCAGAGAACCTGTTGAGGGTCAGGAGAGCGTGCACCCCCAGGCTGGGGTTGCCCCCCTGCTGTCACCCAAACACCCCACCACCACCACGGCTCTGGGTTGCTAAGGACACAGTCTTTTCTGGAATCCTTCCTCGGCAATGCTTTCCTGGAACAACTGAAAATACAGAAACCACGCAGAGGGGGAGCTTGGAGCTATACAAACACCTGAATTCACACTAATTACACATAAAGGCCGTTGGAAGAGGCAGGGAGAAATACGGTTCATAAACTACCTGCTGGTCAATTATGGGTCATGAAAAAAAATTGGCTATTAACTTAGCATAAGCTAACTCCTGCTTCCTACCCACGCCTGACAGCTCAGGGCTGCTCAGTGTGAAGGGGCAACAGAACCCAGGGTCCCCCAGAGAGAAAAGAGCCAGCCCACAGCTTCCCACAGGCAGGCCTCAGGGGGCCTGATTTTCAAATACATGGTCTGTATAGAAGGCAAGTCTGCAGGCGCTATTCGTATGTGGCTTCACCTTGAGATAGATACTGATATATAGAGACAGATATATAGTGTTTCTTTTTTTACCTATTTGAAGCTCAGGCTGGAGAGGCTGCCAATCTGGTTTCTAAGACTGAGCAGGAAGGGGGCTGGGGTCATGTCAAAAGGGGTCTGAAGAGAAGGGGACTGAAATGAAAACCTTATCAGGGAAACGACCTTGACCTTCTCTGGAGAGGACAAATGATTGATTCTGCAAGGCAGGGACCAGGCCCACAGAACCCATGGCTAAACTCTGTGAACTTCACCCGTCTGCATCAAATAGAACACAAAAAGTACAAAATTTTTTTTTAAGAAGAAAGAGAGAAGGGCTGAGATACAGTTCAGCCCACCTGCAGGCTTGCTCACTGCCTGCTAGAAGCTAGAAAAGCAAGACCACACTTCCCGGCCTCCATCCAGGCCACGCTCCCCACGAGGTGGAGTTTCCTGTGCCTCTTTGCTAACAGGCACCACCACGGAGGCATCAGATTTTCCCACGGGTGGTGATGGGGGTCCCAGGTGATCCACCGGCCACAGCTCCGCGACGATCGCCGAGCAGCAGGTGGGACCCTCCACGCGGTGGGTCTGGGGTGGGAGGCAGCTCCCGGCGGGACAGCTCTGCAGTGTTGCTCTGGGGGTCACCCCTGCGGGTCTGGCCCAGGGCTGAGCTTTCAATGATTCTGTTATCCCTGAATTTCCTGCATTAAATCCTCTTCTCCTTAAACTAACCAGAGCAAATCCTGAATAGCACAGATGCTGACGATGCCGTCGACCAAGATCCATGAAATCTCGTGGGGAAAAAAAACTTTAGTGTGGAAAAAAAAAAAAAGACTCTGGGCAGGACACCTCAAAGGAGGAGGCTTGTACATAGACAGGAAATCTACTTATGAGACAGGACGTCAAAGGAAGCGACCAGACAACATACAAAAGAGCACTGACAACGGCCTTCACTGTCGTGCTGCTAAACGGTGACAGACTGAAAATGACCTAAGGAAATGTCCATCCGACAGAGGGCTTGGTGAGTAAGCGGGGGCCACCCGGACCATGGAATCCCTCGCAGCCATGACAGCTGGTGCTAAGGAAGCGTATCCGACCATGTGGAAAAGAGCTACTCACTTTGAAAAGGCAGCCCAGAAAACAGTGCAGGCATTACCTCTTTGTATTAATATATACTTTTGTGCATACACGTATGTATGCGTATTCGGAGCAGCAGGGACAAAGTTTGGAAGGATAGGCCCCCAAATGTTACCGAGCTGCCTCGTGTTCTGCCCCCTGGCTTGCTGGATGGGAGAGTCTGTCTGTTATGCAGCACCTGGCCTCGGGCCACCCGAGGGGGGCAGCCTGCCAGGACGGAGCCAAATCACAAGCCTGGTCGGGGCCCCAGGCGGCTGGACGACCCGTCCCACGCCGCGTTCACCACCTTCCAGGCCCTCCCCGCTTGCTGGCCTGGCCGAGTCCTGTCTGCAATGGTCCCTCTGCCACCTAGAGACCCCGGGATACCCATGGAACGCTCCCAACGACTTCAGCTCTAGAACGTGGTACCGGATAAGCCTTGCTTACCAGAACCCCTCGACGCACAGACCCGTCTTCGCTCGCGAAGGCCACACAGCAGCAAGATGATACCAGCTAAGCCTCAGAAAGCAGGTGGCGCACATCTGCAAGATGTTCTGTGTTCGTACACTAAGAGCCCATTCACACCCTGAAAGTACACTGGAAATGCTAATACATCATGATTTAAAGATCTGATTTCCAATGGACCATGCAGCTGACACCTAGCAAATATACAGGGCCAAGTCTATCCCCATGGAAATGACCCCAGGGCACGGAGGATGAACCACCAGGTGGAGTGGCGTGGCCGCCTGGTTCAGACGTCGACCCCCCAGCAAACGCCACCCTCCTTCTCCTCACTTCCATCAGCAGAGTTAGCACTGCAGCTGCTAAGTCAGGAATCTTCCACGCAGACGGACCCATAAGAAAGCTCCTGCTACCACTCCTTGCGGAGGAGGTCAGGGAGAAAGGATGAATAATTAACAGGCAAGCTGATGGAACCTCGGGATTAGGAGTTAGGTATCAAACCCAGGTTAGAATAGCTGGTGCCAGTGCAGACGCTGCTTCGGAGCAGCTCCCTGCATTTCCCACGTGGGCTGCAGAGCCGTGAGGAGAACTCAAGGGACCCAGGTCAGAGCCTTCATGGCCACCGCACCTGCCCCTGCACCCACGAGGTGCTGAGGCTGTGCCTGCCCCAGAGCTGCAAGCAGACCAAGAGCGAAGAGCTGAGAGCAGCTTGCACAGGCTCGCAGCAGCGTCTACAGAAAGGACAGCAAAGGGGATGGATGACGCTCGCAAGATATGTTAAGGGGAGATAAAAACTCAGGAAGGAGGGCATGTGTGCATCCAACACAGAGAGGTGGGGAAGGACGGACAGACACCCGATAGTCATGAGGGGCTAAATATACCCAGGCAGCTGGGCAGTAAATATTCATGATACACTAATGTTGAAAAGGTTCTAAATATTCATAATACATTCACAGGCAGGAGACTACATATACAACAGGAACCTGATACTGGCTGTCATTCGGTTACCCACTGGTGACACCGACTGTGGTCCTCTGATCCACGCTGTTCATGAGGCTCACCGGCAGGCCACAGATGTGGCCGGGCAGAACTGTCCCTACGGCTCCCAGCAGAACGTGTGTGTGTGCGCGCGCGCACGTCACTGGCCCAGGGCACCTCCCATCTGCGGCCCTGCTGCTAGTACTTGTAAGCACACGTTAGCGGGGAAAGCTGACACTGCAGAGGGAGATGGGCCACGCGAACCCTGCACGCCCCAGGACTCAGGGTCTGAGGCTCTCCCACCTGCTGAATGGAAATCAGAGGAATTCCCACCTGTGTCACCCTCTCCTACCTGTGTTACCTGCGTTACCTTCCCCGTCTTTCTGCCCTGGCTCTCTGCTTTAACTTGCATCAAGGTCCTTTCCCACAGGACGTCGACCACTTAGCCCTGCTCAGGGGTGCTCTGTAGAGCACACTTGCTCATTTTCCTGGAACGCCATCAGATCTCAGCTGAGGAAGGACCCTTTATTGCTTTAGGAGACTTTATTAGGGGTTCCTAATTGAGAACTATAATAAACACCCTTTTGCCTTCTAAGAAAGACAATGGAAGAGTAACAGCCACAAATAATTTATGAAGCATTTTCTCCGCTGATACAGTACCTCAAGTGATGCTTGTGTGTGTGTGTGTGTGTGTGTGTGAGCACGTGTGTCCCTACCCCCAGGCTATGGGGTCGCAGGGACTCTAAGTGGCAGAGCGGAAACCAAAGCCCTGACTGCCCGCCTCGGCTGGACAACCTGCTTTAAGAAAGCAAAACACCTCTGACATTTTCATGTCCACACTTGGGACAGCTGTTCTGAGACCAGTTTCTTGGGAAACTTGCACACCTCAGCTGATGCTTCTGTTGTCTCCCACAGATGTGAGAATCTGGGGATAGAAACAATGGTCAGATTGGTGTTTGGACCCCAGGGGTGAAGGTGGGTACTCCAGAAGTTCTCAAACTTCATACATTCAAAAGCCCGTCCCACACATCAGGGCTAGGAAGACACTTGAGCAAATAAATAACTTCCTACTCCTCACCTTTCAAAAGGCTCTTCTGTAATTTCTTTTCACGGATAGCTTAACCATAAGAAAAATAACTGGGAGCCCTTCCTACCCGGAATCTACACAGGAACAGTGCAAGTGTCTGCACGGAGCTAGTGGCCAACACCAGTGAGGGGGCATCCCTAGTGGTGTGGCCACACCTGTCTGATCATTTCTTGTCAATCTGCTGCTAAGTTTGCTGTGCATCCGCCCCCCCACCCCATGGCATCTACTGGTTTGTGACCCACTGAGCTCAGGGTTATGGGTCATAGCACGTTAAAGCAATACAAAGGATGCCGCCGTAACTCCTAAGAATCACCAATGTGTCTTAAAGGTCCATTTACCTGAGCTGAAAGTTTGAAATGAGTTTCCAGGTGCAGATAACTAAGAATAACAGGGTTAGATGAGAATTCCTCTGATTTCCATTCAGCTGGGGGAAAAGACCAGGCATTTAGAAAGCTGACCGTGCCTGTTGTCCTTTGTACAGATGACACTACCTGTACCAGGGTTTACAGGTACCCTTGACAACAAAACGGATAAGCACAACACCAGGAAGGGTCAAGTCACAGGTGGGACCCGAAAGGCCACTCCTGGGGCAGCCTTCTGTCTCTAGGAATTCAAGAGCTCCTTCCCAGGGGAAGTTCTCTTTCATCTCACGTCTGTGTGGCCAAGTCTTAATGTTACTTAAAGTCCCACCTCCTCTGAGAAGCCTTCACTGGCCACTTAACCTTCCACGCATGGAGTGTGAACTAAACCCAGGGCTCTGGGTGTATAGCTTTAGGTTTCATAAGAGCTAATCATATTCTCCAGACAATTCCCAAGGACCCTGAAGCATCAATTATGACTTGGACTTTTCTGTATTTTTCCTGCTGCTTTTAGTAAAATGCCAAGCATACAGTGGGTCGTTCTGACGATGAAGCAGCAGCGGCAGAAATAGGGTGACTGTTCGGAAAACACTAATGCATGTGAAACTGGTCTACCGGGCTGGGCTCAGTAGTGTGTAGGCAGACAGCTCTGCTCTCCCCCCACCACCAAAGCTTCAAAGCTGCTCTTTCTCCATTTCCTCCCAGCCCCAGACTGGCAACTCCAACAGGCCCTACAGCCTTTCCAGTCTTTTTCAGGTACTAAGAAGCCCAGTGCACATAACCGAGGTCAGCGACCCAGAAGATGGGGCGGGGGGAGAGGGAGTTTCCAGTCTATTTCCCCAGCTTGCTCCCCACCCTGCTTCCTTCCCACCTTGCCAGAGTACATCTGGTTTCTCCAGGGATGGGGGAGTTAAGAGAAAAAGATGTTGAAATTCCCTTTACACATCAAGAGCTTTACTCTAAGCCACAATGTCCAGAAGACAGGAGACACAACCTAAGAAAGATTCCTGCCCTGCAGGTGGAAAAAAGTTCTTCTGGTACCGGGAGAGAGGAGCCTGGGAGCCCCCTGGCCCTTTGCACCGTGCCTGGAGGAGGAGAGGCGGTGCGGGAAGAAAAAACCCCAGGAGGTGGAGGGGGATGGAGAAGGCAGGGGGGAGTCTGTCCTTCCTCCTGCTGGTAGCACAGGGACTGCTCAATACAGCAGGTATGGGGGCCTGGGCTGTTCCACACAGACTGGGCAGGTTCCCAGGTGCCCAGCAGGGACCTGGTGGAGACCCAAGGGGGTGGGGACCTCAGGACCAGATGCAGGAGCCGGGTCCCCAGCTGTGGCTCACCCCAGTGACACCCGGCTGGACAATAGGCAGTGGAAACAGAAAAAGGAGGCTCAGTCGTGGGAAACCCATCAGAGGACAGCAAGGGGCCACTCTCCCCCATGCCCCGATGTAACTGCAACCTTCTCCTGGAGCCCAGAGACCACCTGCGGTGAGAAGGGGCCCCAGAGGGTGACGTGGGGAGACAGAGACTGACTCTGAGGGACTAAGCTGCTTTAAGCTAGATAGCGGCTGAGAGAAACTCACTAGAATTAGGCTCAGGAAAATCACGATCATGACCTAGGACTAGATATATCAAACGGGAACCAAAGTCCGTTCGGGGCAGCGAAATTAAGCTCACCTATAAAAATCTTTGCCCATCACAACTGGTGGCTGGTGACCTTCACCCTTCCACGATAAAGCTGGGCAAGAAACATCTCTACTCGGATTCAAATGCTTCCGCAGGGTCTCCATGCAACACAAACAGCGTTTATAAAAGTGTGTCTGGGGGCTTCCCTGGTGGTGCAGCGGTTGGGAGTCCGCCTGCCAATGCAGGGGACACGGGTTCGATCCCTGGCCCGGGAGGATCCCACATGCTGCAGAGCAACTGGGCCCATGTGCCACAGCTACTGAGCCTGTCTGTGCTCTGGAGCCCGCGGGCCACAACGATTGAAGCCCGTGTGCCAGAGTAGCCCCCGCTCGCTGCAACTAGAGAAAGCCCGCACACAGCAGCAAAGACCCAACACAGCCAAAAAAAAAATTAATTAAAAAAAAAAAAGCGTGTCTGTGCACAAGGCACATGGCTAACCTCCAGAGGAAGAGCAGGTGACTGCAAGCTTGCCAAGGCAATCCAGGCCCCCTGAGCCATCGCGGAAAACTCACCCCCCAGAGGCCCAGGCACCTTCACCCACAGTCTCTCACTTAACCCTGTGAGCTGGCGATCACCACTCCCATTCTGCTGAGTCAAACTGACACTCAGCAAGATTCGGTGACCAGCTCAAGATGACCAAGCTGAGTGACAATACGAACAGGACAGCCACCCTTTCGTGTGCCCCACGTGCCTGGTCCCACGCAGCGGCCACATGCTGTGCGTGAGCTGCACAACACCCGTGGAGGGGCCACTTTTTAAAATTTTAGCAACGAGGAAACGTGCTCAGAGAGGCTAAGAAACTTGACGCACAGGCAAGTCTAGACCGAGGGTGAGGCAAGCGAGGCCCGCGCTCCAGGCACAAAACGTAAGGCGGTACCAGGAACTCCAGAAGATAAATGTTATCATGAACTGTTTTAAAACATCAAAATTAACACAAAATCCGCACTGTACAAAACACCACAATTTTAAATAAAGACAGGATCCGTATTACTGATTTTTCCTTCTGCCTTAGGCTCCAATATGGCTCAGCACAGCACTGGGGCAGTGCCAAGAAACCAGCCCAGCTCAACCCTTCTCCACCGGCCCCCAAAGGCAGAGACCCCTGATGCTCCTGCACTGCCTCTAGATATGTTTCTCCTCACAATTTTATGACCTCAAAGGGCTGTAAGGAGTGATCAGGAGGCTCCATCATCGCAGGTGTGAGCTCCAGGGAGACCGGGGTCTAAACAGATTCTGTTCCATGGTCACGTGCACATGTTATGTAAATGAAGGAAGCGTGCAGGCTTGAATAACGGGGTGGGATATTTTAAGATATCAG
Source organism: Aethalodelphis obliquidens (assembly GCF_003676395.1). Classification (NCBI taxonomy): domain Eukaryota; kingdom Metazoa; phylum Chordata; class Mammalia; order Artiodactyla; family Delphinidae; genus Aethalodelphis; species Aethalodelphis obliquidens. The sequence goes on along the minus strand of NW_020837979.1, from coordinate 7,354,127 downwards.
TTGGGGAAGGTGTGGGGTGGGCTCGATCACACAGCTGCTTGTCTCCCACTGGATGGATTTCTGGCTCAAAATTAAGTTTTCAGCAGTGACACGATACCAGCTGCCGCCTGTACCTACGCAAGTCCAATCCAAACGGTGGCATTCCTTTTCACTTTGCATTTCAAAAGCCGAAGCTTAGTTGGTAACTACTACATTGGCGTAGCTACTTATGCTTTGATCACTTGTTCACCTCATATTAAAGCCCCGCCTGAGATGAAGTCTCTGTTCAACAAATATGTGTTGATTAAAAATTCGAACATTTCTTAGATCACACCCAGAACCTCGTACTAGCGGCTTGTAATCAAAGCCTAAAACCTGTATAACAAATCAACCATTACCTGGAGCAGGAGGAAAATAGTTTATGACTCTGTCCACTATTTTCTCCTGCCGTGGCCATTAGCGACGGGAGGCACAAATACTTCCGTCTACTAACAACTTCAACCCTGCAGACCGTCTTCCCTCTTTTCTATTTTCTGAACACGATCAACTGCGAGGCTTCCCCTCACGACGCAAAGTCGTCCGGCAAAGTGAGCAAAGGGAAACTTCGGGCGCTTGCGGGAGCGCGTCCGGCTAGACTCGGCCCTGGGCCAGCGCTGCCCCGAGAGGCGGCCGCGGGCAAGGCGCCCTGTCCGCGGTCCGAGGGGCACCTGGAGGCCCGCGCCCAGCCCTCGGCGCCCCGACCCCTGGCTGGCCGGCCAAGCCCGGCTCCCGGCCCGCGCCGTCCCCGCCCGGGTCCCCGCGCCGCGGTCCCCGGCCCACGCGCGCCCGCGGCCGCTCCACTCGGGTCCCCCCGCCCCGGTACCTGCACGGGAGCGCGGGCGGCTCCACGAAGCGCCGGAGGCTCGGTCGGCGAAGTGGGGGCGGCGGGACTGCGGCCGCCCCGGGAGCGCGGACGCCCGTTCCGCACGCGGCGCTGCAGGTGGCCGCCCGGCCTCGCCGCCGCCGGGTCGTGGCCCGGAGACCCGGACGCGGGCGGGGGCACGACCCTCCGGAGCCGGCGCTCGCCCGGCCTCGTGCGCGCTCCCCGCCCCGGGCGCGCCGGCTCGGCTCGGCTGCTCTCGGCGCGGCGGGGGCGGACGCCGCTCAGCTCGCTCGCTCGCCCGCCAGTCGCGCGCACCTCCCCCGCGGCGCGCCACTCCCGCCGCCGGGCCGAGTCTGGCCGCGAGCTCGCGGGGAGGGGCGGGGGAGGTGGGCCCCGCAGGCCGGGAGGGCGCCGGGTGCGGGCCTGGCTGCCCGCGGGAACCCCTCAGCAGCCTGCGGCGACCCCGCCTGGGCCGGCCCGTGCGGCGGCGCTGTCGGGGCTCCAGGCCTGGCTGCCCCCACTGAGCGGGGCCGGGGTCCGCCAGAGACCCAGACGACCCAGAAGACGAGGCGCCCTGGCCCCGCGCCTCTGCGCGCCCCATCCGAGAGGGATGCGGCCCCGACTCCAGCCTCGACCTCGGGGGTCACCTGGGGGTCAGCGGCCCGATGGCCGGGTCCAGAGGGAGGGCGCCGTGGATGGGAATTGTACGTTTGAATAAAAGTAAAAGTTGTTTTTTTTTTTATAACCGTCTGGGTCCGGAGCGTCTCCGGGCTAATTAGGGAAGCTGCCGCCCTGTCTTGGGTTGAATCATGGTTGTGACACTGCAAGTGGTGGAAGAAAGAAAGGCTGCTGACAGCTTCCCAGCCTCACTGGCTCCCCTTTGCTTCTTTTAGAGACGGGCTGGTCCAGGTAAGGAGAGCGTCTTAGGAAACGTGGCCTTGGGTGGTCGCTCAGCGAGTCAACTAGAGAGCCGGCCTTTAAGCCTGGGCCTGCGGAGCGCACAGCCCGGGACACCTCCACTCCAACCATGTGCCCCCAGAGCAGGGAGCTTTCCCGGCAGGGAGGGAAGATGCACGTGAACTGTGACCCGCAGGAGACCGAGACCACGACAGCTGACCCTTGAGAAACTTCCATGCCAGCTGGAAGAGCTCATGCTAGCTGGCAGAGCTCATGCTAGCATCACGGAGTAACACTCGAGTGATAGCCGACATCTGAATCATCAGCTATCTCAGCGCCGTTATATGGGGACACGCCCGGAATCCGCGCCACATCTTGGGGTGGTGGGTTTGGGGATTTTCCCTGCGTACGCTGAGGACTGGAGAAGCCTGCGTTTGTACCACTATCTGCAGCAGAGCCAGGGTGGAAGCCTGGAAGGGGCTCTCCCCACCCCTGGCTTTAAAGGGGATCAAAATCCCAAACACAAGAATCAAAGGCAGGGAAAAGAGGCTAAGGACAGATCTCATTTACTTGAGCACATAAAGAGAGGTTTACTCAAAAAAAATTCTTTTCGTATAATCCCTTTGGTACAAGCCATTCTCTTAAAATCCCCCTTTGCCCTTAAATGCTTGAAATTCCCTGTGTGAAAGGAACGAAAATATATTGTGGATCAGTCTACTGCCCCCCAAGTCAACAACCTGCCCTCACGATGGACAGGTGACTCGTGACAGCCAGAGACAATGACTTTGTTAGGGGTGTGTGTTTGCTTTTTTCAGAACCGTCAGACTAAACTGAACAACTACAAACAAATCTACACTCCTTTCTCTCCTCTCCCACCTTGAGCCTCTGTTTCTTGCTCCTCAAAATCACATTTATTTTTTGTTATAACTAAATATTTATTGACTTCATAAATTCCCTTTCTAACTAAGGATTTCATTTGTTTCCAGAGTATCTTAAACCTCTGGCTTTATTTGTGTGTGCTGTGGGGGGCTTTTGAAGTTCCTGGAGGTTTTGAGGGGACAAAACCCAAAGTTCTTGGTGATTAGTTAAGGCTGGGAAAGAACACGGTGTCAACACCCACAATAGAAAGTGGTGAGGAGCTTTGTGAATAGGTTAGGAAAATGGGAAGTTACCGGCTTCTGGTAGAGCAAGCACCTTCATGCTTTAAAAGTGTTGAAAGGAAGAATGTCCCTTCCCCACACCCAGTCCCCAGGGCTCCTCCACACAGCCTTCGAGGGAGCTCTTCACCTCCATAATGCCTCTTGGACCAAACCTTGAAGCCAGGATGAGAAATGGCTAAAGTGAAGTTTTGCCAAAGGTTCCAAGGAAATAGTCTCCACGTGGAGTTTCTGGAAGCCTGCACAGACAACCATAAAGCTACGAGCATAGGATTGCATTTTGGTTTTGTTTGTTTGTTTTTTCTGGAACTCCAGAAAATCTCTCTCATCTATCCCTGAACACCTCCTCCCGGGGAAGGAGAACCTCACCGCCAAGGCAAAAGGAAAAGTCTGTGCTACCTCTAAATATATGGCACCTGATCAGGGAACACATTTTTATCAAACTGCAGGTGCTGTTCTAAACCATTTACAATTCGTTGCTCATTTAAACCATTCCGTCCCCAGGAGAGCCCTGAGCTAAGACCTACTATTATCCCATTTTACAGATAAGGCACTGCCATCGTCTCCCTGTTGTGAAGGAATGAGGTGCCCAAGGTCAGGCAGGAAGGAAGTGGCAGAGCCAGGGATTGAACCCACAGTCTGCACTCTCGGCACTGAACAGGCTGCCTTTCTACAAGTGGCATCTAACGCTGCAAACTGAAAACACCTTTTAGCTTAAAAAGGGAAGGAGAATCACCCTCGCCCACACTCAGGAAGAGGCAGCTTCTGGGATCTCAGAAAACAAGAGTATTTAAGTCTAGTCTCCTCTTTCCTGAATCATCATTTAGTCAGACCAGAGGGCTGTCATTGATGGGTTGAAGAGAGGTTCGCCAAAGGTACCAGGCTCACTAGCCCAGGCTGGTACCCAGGAGACCCTTCTGCAGGACAGGGCTTCATCCCAGCCTTCTGCTCTTGGGTCTTCATAAGACTCTCAGCCTGCCTGTCTTCCGTTGGGTTCCAAAAATACAGACCCCATCAGGCACAGGTATCCCTACCTGGGCAGAGGATTTCATCCAAGGACCAGCCAGGAACCAACTAGGAGAAAAAAGATGTCAACCTTCTCATGACAGCAGGCCCGTTGCCCAGGTGAGCCTTGGTGACAGAGGTGGAACTGAGCTGCCTCACTGTCAGAGGTCCTCCTTCCTTGTCTTTTGTTTACATGGCATCGTCTGCCACCACACACCCAGGCAGGTACATTTTTGTCCACACAATCAAGCAGCTTGTGCATTTTTGCTCTAAGTAGTGATTACCTATTTTCAAGACCATCACAAGGGTCACGAGGCTCTGCATTGAGGTCACACCTTTATTTCAGTGGTTCTGAATGTTTTCTCATAAATCTTTACGATCTTAATTTTTTTGTAAAATAGATGTCTGATTGAAAGGCTGGACTTACGTTCAGAACAAGTTCAGGGCACTCTGTTTTCCTTGATGGAATGTTTTTTCCTAAGTTAGAAACTATTTATCCTTTTGGGCCAGTTTATTGATCTGTAGGAAGGTATTTCAGGTTTAGTGAGGTAGGGATATTCAGTAATTCTGGCTTAGTGTTGGCTGGGGCTGGGAGGTCACAGTTCTGCTAGAAGTTTATCATGGTTGATAAATTTCATACAATCTTAGGGTTTCAGGGTGGGTTAAATCTTGGCAGTGGTTTTTGATGACAAGATTTGGTTTGGTTTGTTTTCTGAGGTATAACAGACCTAAAGGACACATATCTCTGTGTTCAGCTTGAATTTTCGGTTACATATCATTTCTCTCATGCAACCATCATCCACATCAAGATCTAGAACATTCTTAGCATCCCAGGAAGCTTTCTTGTGCCTTTTTGTAGTCAGTGCACATACCCAAGCTAACCACTATTCCACACTGTTACCATAGATTAGTGATCTGTGTTGTTAAGGCTCATGAACAGGCATATGTAGACTGATACAGTATGTCTTCTTTTGTATCTGACTTCTGTTATTCAACACAGTGTCTGTGAGATTTATCCATGTTCTGTGTATCAGGTCATTCCTTTTGTATTGCTGTGTAGTATTCCACTGCATAGATATACCATAACTTACCCCTTCTACTCTTCTTAGGCATTTGGATTCTTTCCAAGTTTGGGATATTATAATATATCTGCTATGAACATTCTCATATATGTTTTTTGGTGGGCATAAGTACTCAGTTTTATCCAAGAGTGGAATCCTGGGTCATAGGACATATATAGTAAGTTTAACTTTAGTACTTACTACCAAATACCATCTCTCTACTGCATTGTTTTCCTTTGAAAGTATGATACAAAATTCTTTGACAAATATCTGTGTCCATAGTTTGTCTGCATTCGTAATTATATCTTTAGGAGAGATCCAGAGAGGAGTTCCTGGGTCAATGGCTGTGAATGAGTCAGAGGCTCTATTAATCACAGGGTATGAAGGCTTCTTAGGTTGTAAGGCCTTAATGACACAATTGGATAATACTTTCATTCCTCTCTGGGCAGCTTCTTCTCCCATTCCCCACAGCAACTAGCCCTTACTGCTCTCATGCACCACGTGTTCTCAGCCCCCATCACACTCTTCCAAACAGATGGTCTGCTTCCTTTTTTTTCATAGAAAATCAAAGTTACTGGGCATGGAAATAAGTCTGCTAAGCAGCTGACCTTAAAATAGGGAGATTTTCCTGGATTATCTGGGCGGGTCTAGTGTAATCACAAGGGTGCTTAAAAGGGAAGAGGGAAGCAGCTGAAGACCAGAGACATGGCGGCATGAGATAGACTCAGCTCAGTAGTGCTGAATTTGAAGGTGGAGGGAGGGGCCACAAGCCACGGAAAGTGGGCAGATTCTAGAAGCTCGAAAAGGCAAGGAAATGGATTCTCCCCTCAAGGATCCAGAAGGGACATAATCCTTCGAACACCTTGATTTTTAGCTTAATGAGACATATAGCAGACTTCTGCCCTCCAGACCTGTGAGATCATTAAACTGTGTTGTTTAAAGCACTAAGTTTGTGGTAATCTGTTACTGCAACAATAGGAAATGAATATGGAATTTATTTTAGAATTCCCTTGACTTATAGCTGGAAAGTCTATTTCTCCATGCCCACTCCCTGGCACAGTCTATAGCAGAGACCCCATTAGACATGCCTTGGCTCAATCCTAGCTGAATAAGCTTAATATTTTAAATGGAAATTATCATTCAATGTAGGATTCAGATTCTTAACTAAGGCTCTCCCAGGCACTTTTTTTTTTTTTTGGACAAATGCCAGACGCTGACAGTCTGAAATTTTAGAGCCTTGGGCAGCCATTTAAATACCCTTCGGCAATTTATAGGCCTTTCAGGAATGTCCACGACAGTATCTTCTGAGAACTCAAAAATACTTTCAGTTTTATTTTAACCTGCCCCAATTTTGTAAGATTTATTTTTAATTATTCCCTCTTTTTAAAAAAAGTGCATTCTCTTGTTACACCATCTAAAAATCATAGTTTTGTTGGTTTTCTTATCAGTAGTAATGTCATTTTCCATAAAATCCTGAGCCTTCATACTTAACCCTTCCTCTAACCTAACAAGAATTTCTTATCCAAAACATCAGCTTCCTGACCGGGGATGAAGCTGGAAGATTATTTTGGAACAATATCCGTAACAATGCTGATTTTGTGTTTATATGGAATAATATTTTCGGTAAGAGAAATGAGAACTTTCATTACGCTTATAAAGTCTAAACCTCTACTTTTCTTTTCTTTTGGTTTTATCCCAGAGAGACAAAGCAAGCAAGGATCCGATTTATGGGCTGGCCCACATAGCTCCTTTTGCAAATGTGGCTTTAAACCAGCTAATCTTTTGAAAGTCTTTACACTGACTAATTTAGAAGCAAGGAGAACAAATGTGGGAGTATAAATGCAAGGCACTGAATAAGAGTGATCAGCTCTGCCAATGAACACACTGCTGTGTTTCTGAGTACCCAATGCAGTTCACGACTTTCATTTAGATGAAGCTTCCTGGGGCTTGTCTTGCCTCCCCAGCACAGTGTGCTACGTGACTGGAATTCCAGCTTGGAAGGTGAGATCTGTCCAGGATCTTAAAGATCAGAGTCTCCAACCTCACGTTATGGGGGACTAGAAAGTGACTAGCCCAAGGTTACACGCTGCTGGCTGTGCTTTGTGAAAGGCAGGTGTGTTACAGCATCTGCTCACCTCTCACTGATTCTGTAGTCTCCCAGTCTCTGAAAATCACCAGAAGATTCTGATGGAAAACTTATCTTCTTAGTAGAACAAATGAGCAACACTCCTATTCACTTAGTAGGAGTGCAGCATCTTATTCATTTGATAGACTGTAAATAACAAATACAGTATAAATAAACAAACAGTAAAAAAGGAAATGTAGGTTTTTTTTAATCACAGAAAGGTTTTCTTATTGACACTGTTTGGGCAGCTCCTTATTATTTGCCTGAGTTATGAACAAAAACATGTTCATAAGGCAGTTTGGTACCCGAAGCATACACCCTCTTCTGCTAACTGCTGGAGCAGCTCTTCCGTGGCTCTGTCAGTGAAATGATATGACATTCAGGTGAAAGAATGAAGGGAATGTTTCTGTAGCAAATGGTAACACTAAAAATAGTGTTTGGAGTGAAAGTAGGATGAGGAATAATTTCTTCATTGTTTCCATGGAAAAGTAGGAAAGTGGGAATGATGTATGGCCTTTTGAGGCCTTAGGTAGATCTGGAGATGTCCTTCAAAGAAATGGGAGGGTCTCTGCTGCCATGATAGCTCTCTAAACAGCTGTTCCGCATTTCACTTTCATCTCTACGATCTCTTCCCATTCTAAATGTCTGTGAGTCTGATTTATTTCATGTATATGTGAAAATTTTTATTGACTGTATTTTTATATCTAGTTGCCTATTGTTTGATCCGTGTTGCTTCTATAGAAAATGGCATAAGGGGTGCTGAAATGCTGACCCATGCGAAGTTGTGATGTAGGTGAAGCTTGTTTTTTGTGCACTTCGAGTCCTCTTCCAGCTCAGAGACCTATCCTGCAGATGCCCCAGGCCTGCCTTCTGCAGACAAGGCCCAATTCAAAGGTACCCCTTCTATACACCTCAGCTAATAAACCAACATGCTCGTAAACTAATCCCTTCAAGGATGTCAGTGGCTAGTATTGCTTACGGTTTTCCTGCCTCTATCACCATTTCACAGGGGTATGTGTAATTCTACAAAAGTTCTCAATGAAATACTAGCAAAATTAATCCAGCAACATATCAAAAGGATTACATACCATGACTAAGTGGGATTTACCCAGAAATGCAAGGTTGGTTGAACTTACAAAAATCGATCAATGTGATAAACCATGTTAATGGAATAAAGGACAAATACCACATGAGCATCTCAGTAGAAAAAAAAGCATTTGACAAAATTCAGGACTTTTCATGATAAAAACACTTAACTAGGAATGGAAGAGAACTTTCTCAACCGGATAAAGGACATCTGTAACAAACCTAAAGCTAACATTGTACACAATTAAAGGCTAAATGCTTTCCCCTTAAAATCAGGAACAAAAGTATCTATTCTCACCACTTCTATTCAACACTGTACTAGAAGTACTAGCCAGGACAATTGGCAAATAAAAGAAATAAAAGACATCCAGATTTGAAAGGAAGAGTAAAACAATCTCTGTTTGCAGATGACATGATCCTGTAGATAGAAAATCCTAAGGAATTCACTAAAAATTATTGTAAATAAAAAAAAATTCAGGAAATGTTGAACTGTACAAGATCGATATACAAAAATCAATTGTATTTCTATACACTAGCAACAAAATGTCACTGAAATGACATTAAGAAAACAATTCATTTACAATAGCATCAAAAGTAATAAAATACATTGAAATAAATTTAACAAAAGAAGCATAGAGTTGTACACTGAAAACTGAAAAACATCACTGGAAGAAATTGAGACCTAAGTAAGTGGAGAGATAGCCCATGATCATGGATCAGAAGACTTAGTATCTTTAACATGGCAACACTCTCCAAATTGAGTTACAAATTTAATGCAGTGCCTATCAGAAACCCAGCTTGTTTTTTTTTTGTTTTTTTTTTTTTTTGCAGCAGGACAAGCTGATCCTAAAATTCATATGGAAATACAAGCAACCCAGGGCAGCCAAAGCAATCTTGAAAAAGATGGAGAACTCACACTTCCCAGTTTCAAAAGTTACTGCAAAGCTAAAGAAATCGACAGTGTGGTACTCAATAATTAACTCACATGAATGATAGACATAATGTAAGACTAACACTATAAAACTCTTAGCAGAAAACACAGGGGTAAATCTTTGTGACCTTGATTTCAGGACTGATTGCTTATATATGATACCTGAAGGCACAAGTGATAAAAGAGAAGTTGGAATTCATCAAAATTATAAACTTGCGTGTTTCCAAGTACACCATCAAGAAAGTAAAAAGTGATAAATGTTACACTTTTAAGTAACTTTTACTTAAAAGTAAAATATACAAAAAGTCTTTAAAAATATATTTTATTCTTTGTACCATATTGTACAGAAACCACTGTAGCAGATATGTTTTAATAGAACTGTATGAACGCATATAAAGTATGGTCCTTTAGTTCCTGGATACAAAAGGTTACATAAATATTGCATAAAAGGATTTTCTGGAAGTGTTGGCCGTTAAACAGCTAGACCACTGAATTTTGCTTCCAAAACTACCTCCTCATATCAGAATTTCATAGCATATCATAGATGTAAACGGACATTAGAATCCCAATAAATTAAAGGAAAATAGAAAGGTAACCAAAATATTTGCAAATTATATACTTGGGAAATGCAAATCAAAGCCACTAGACACACACAAGAATGTGTATAATAAAAAATCCCTAAATATTTGGTAATTAAGAAATATAATTAAAATAATCTGTGGGTCAAAGTGGAATCACAATGGAAATCAGAAAATATTTTTAACCAGTCATGAATGAAAATATTACATATCAAAACTTGTGAGATACACCTAAATACTTTGCCTTAGTGGAAAAGTATTACTTGTTCAAAACACATACGTTAGAAAAGAAGAAAGACTGAAAACACAATTTGAGCATCCATACTCAAGAATCTAGGCAGGGCTTCCCTGGTGGCACAGTGGTTGAGAATCTGCCTGCCAATGCAGGAGACACGGGTTCAAGCCCTGGTCTGGGAAGATCCCACATGCCGTGGAGCAACTAGGCCCATGAGCCACAACTACCGAGCCTGCGCATCTGGAGCTTGTGCTCTGCAACAAGAGAGGCCGCGACAGTGAGAGGCCCGCGCACCACGATGAAGAGTGGCCCCCACTCGACGCAACTAGAGAAAGCCCTCGCACAGAACCGAAGACCCAACACACCCAAAAATAAAATAAATAAATTAAAAGCCATGCTCATAAAATCTTTAAAAAAAAAAAAAGAATCTAGGCAAAATAGTAGCAAATTATACCCAAAATGGAAAATAGAAAAAAAGAGAAGAAATTAGTGAAATAGAAAACAAAAAGCACAGTAGAAAGGATCTACAAAGCCAGAAATTGAAAAGATTAATAAAACTGATATATTCCCGGTGAGACTGACTTTGAAAAAAACAAGAGAAAGAAGGCAAAAATAGTCAACATCAGGAATGAAAAAGGGGGTATGTAGATCCTGTTACATGAAAGAGATAGTTGCAGGATTTTATGAACAATATTATGTCTAAAAATTTGTTTAAATTAAATGGACAAATTCCTAAAAAAAGAATTCAAATAACTAAAACTGACTTAAGAAGAATGATATCTGAAGAGTCCTATTACTATTAAAGAAGATGAATTTGTAATTGAAAACCTTCCTACAATGGAAACTACAGGCCCAGGGGCTTCACCAATGTAATTCTACTAAACATTTAAGGAAGAAATCATTTCACTCTTATACTGCTCTTCCAGAAAATACAAAGTTCCTAATTTATTCTTTGAGGCTGACTTAATCTTAATACCAAAACCTGATAAGGCCATTATGAGGATGAAATTTTACACAACTCAATTTCATTCAGTTTTATCAAATAAAATATTAGCAAATCAAATCTAGCTGTATATAAAAAGGTTCCATGTGAAACCCAAGTTGACTTTATTCCAGGAGAACAAGGTTAAATTAATATTTGAAAATCAGTCAACATAATAAAGGAGAAAGTAATATGATAATCAAAATAGATGCAGAAAAACATTTGATAGTGTTCAACATCCATTCAAGGATTAAATCTCTCAAATTAGGAACTGTAATTAACTTTGTTAATCTGATAAATAGTATCTTTGAAAAAAAAAAAAAGGCCACTAACCCACAGCAAGTATCATACTTAATGGTGAAATGCTGAAAACTTTCCCTTTGTGATTATAAAGAAGACAAAAATATCCATTATCACCACTTCTGTTCAGCTTCATATAGGTGGTCTTAGCCAGTGCACTAAATCCAGAAAAAATTAGAAGTACAGGTATTGTGACAATAAAAATGGTTTTTTCCACAGATGATATGATTGAATATGTAGGGTCCTAAAGAATTTACCGCTGAAGTATTAGAAAGAATAAATGACTTTTAGCAAGGTTGCTAAATCAGTACAAGGTCAAAATACAAAATTCAAATAAGTTTTATACGTCAGCAAGAAGTTAAAAATGACACACATTCATGTATAAATGCATCAAAAAATTCAAATACCTAAAAATATTTTAAAATGAGTGTATCAACACCTTCACACAAAAAACTATGAAATATTACCAAGAAAAATTAAATAAATAGAAAAATATATGCTCATGGACTAGAAGACTCAGTATTAGAAAGATGTCAGTTCTCCCCAAATGTATCCATAATTTGATGTAACTAGTACGTTAAAAATCATAACAAGTTTATATGGAACTTCACTAAATGATTTTTAAATTATATGGAAATACACAAGAAAAAGAGTCAAGATACTTTTGAAGAAGAACAATAACATGATAGGATCTGCTATAGTGGATAGCAAGACTTTATTGTAAAGATACAGTAATTAAAACAATGAGGTATTTGTCAGATAGAAAAATAGACCCGTGAAATAGTATAGAGAGTCCAAAAACAAAGACACACCTATTTTGGCACTTCATAGGACAAAGTAGTAATGCAAACCCATGGGGAAAAGACCGTCTTTTCATGGGTTTCTTGGCAATCTGTATATTGTCTTTGGAGAAATGTCTATTTAGGTCTTCTGCCCATTTTTGGATCGGGTTTTTTGTTTTTTTGATATTGAGCTGCATGAGCTGCTTGTAAATTTTGAAGATTAGTCCTTTGTCAGTTGCTTCATTTGCAAATATTTTCTCCCATTCTGAGGAATGCTCAACATCACTAATCACTAGAGAAATGTAAATCAAAACTACAATGAGGTATGACCTCACACCAGTCAGAATGGCCATCATCAGAAAAATCTACAAACAATAAATGCTAGAGAGGGTGTGGAGAAAAGGGAACCGTCTTGCACTGTTGGTGGGAATGTAAATTGATACAGCCACTATGGAGAACAGTATGGAGGTTCCTTAAAAAACTACAAATAGAACTACCATATGACCCAGCAATCCCACTACTGGGCATATACCCTGAGAAAACCAGAATTCAAAAAGAGTCATGTACCACATTGTTCATTGCAGCTCTATTTACAATAGCCAGGACATAGAAGCAACCTAAGTGCCCATCGACAGACGAATGGATAAAGAAGATGTGGCACATATATACAATGGAATATTACTCAGCCATAAAAAGAAACAAAATTGAGTTATTTGTAGAGAGGTGGATGGACCTAGAGTCTGTCATACAGAGTGAAGTAAGTCAGAAAGAGAAAAATAAATACTGTATGCTAACACATATATATAGAATCTAAAAAAAAAAAAAGGTTCTGAAGAACTTAGGGGCAGGACAGGAATAAAGACGCAGACATAGAGAATGGACTTGAGGACACGGGGAGGGGGAAGGGTAAGCTGGGACGAAGTGAGAGAGTGGCATGGACTTATATACACTACCAAATGCAAAATAGATAGCTAGTGGGAAGCAGCTGCATAGCACAGGGAGATCAGCTCAGTGCTTTGTGACCACCTAGAGATGTGGGATAGGGAAGGTGGGAGGGAGACACGAGAGGGAGGAGATATGAGGATATATGTATATGTATAGCTGATTCACTTTTCTATACAGCAGAAACTAACACACCATTGTAAAGCAATTATACTCCAATAAAGATGTTAAAAAAAACAACAACAGTCTTTTCAACACATAGTGCTAATTGGAAATCTATATGAAATTTTTAAAATCTCAACACTTTCCTCAATTCTACACAAAAGTCAATTCCAGATGGACTGTTGTAAAATTAACAAGAAATAATGTTTATAGATGAAAATATGAGACACCATTGCAAACTTCAGGTAGGAAAAATTTTCTTAAATAGGACAGAAAAAAATGTACATCCATAGAGGAAATAACTGATAAATTGGACATTATTTTATTTTTTATATTTATTTATTATTATTTTTTGGCTGCGTCAGGTCTTAGTTGCGGCGTGGGGTCTTCGTTGTGGCATGTGAGCTTCTCTCTAGTCGTGGCACGTGGGCTTCAGAGCGTGTGGGCTCTGTAGTTTGCAGTACGTGGGCTCTCTCCTTGAGGCGTGCGAGCTCAGTAGTTGTGGCGCACGGGCTTAGTTGCTCCACGGCATGTGGGATCTTCCCGGACCAGGGCTCGAACCTGTGTCCCCTGCACTGGCAGGCAGATTCTTAACCACTACGCCACCAGGGAAGTCTCAGCAGCCCAAATAATAAATAAATAGTCTCATATTTGTAAAATGGAATAATACACAACAATGAAAATGAAAAAACCCTGAAACTATTATTACATTTAGCAACATGGGTAAATTTCAGAAACAAAATATTGAGTGAAAAAAAAAGGAAATAACAATACATACCCTAGGATTCCATTTATAAAAAGTTTCCAAATAGGTAAAACTGAACTATTTGTCTTAGAAATCAGGACTCTGGTTATTTGGCAAGACAGGAAGAGTGATTGGGACGGGGTACCAGGGAAACTGCTGAGATGCTGGAAATGTCCTGGATCTTGACCCAGCCAGACAGTGGTTTTATGGGTATTTGTGATAATTCATTGTACTCTTCTACGTGGTTATACTTTACCACCAAAAATGCACTCTATGAAGTACTGCTAAGATTTTATTTTTTTTATTACTAGATTTTTCTAATAATGAAATACAGAAAATTGGGATCAAATACTTCCCTTATCCCTATAGGTGACATTTTCTAGCCTTTCTCAGTGTATCTGGCATATGACAATATCAGGTTTATGATCCTATAAGATCATGGTCACAAAGACATTTTGCCAGAAAAGAAAAAGTCCTACTTCTCATTGTAGAATCCAGAGATGTCTGCTCTATTTTACCCCCGAGAGCTCTGAGACAATGAACAACAGAGCACAAAGAGAGAAGCACAGAGAAACACACAGAGGGACAACAGTCTACCCTGTCTGGTTCTGATGATCTGTGGAAACTCCTCAAATGGACGATTCCTATTCATTCTTTCTCATCAGAATTTACCTGTGTCAATCTGCCATTCACTGCTATAAAGGGAGATACTGTTCTATTGCTTCATGTATGAATTAACCACTTGCCCCAGTGAAGGTGTTTATTTCAAAACCTTTAAAGGCTAACCTACTGCCAGATGGGAGCTTAGTGAAACCTGAAGTCATTTATCTTTGATCTACTTGCAGAAAATCCTTGTCTCTGAACAATTCAAACTTCACAAGTGACTGAGGTTTGTAGGTAAGCAGAGGGATTTGAAAGATGCTACAATGGGGGCTGCAATAATCAAATGTAGATCAGTTATAGCAGTAGTCAAAATTCAATCAAGGTACAGAATTGGAAGAAAAAATCTTTTTTTTAATCCACAGCAAGTGTAAAATTCTGATCATAAACACAGTTTAGAACTTTTTAACACATGGAAATTTTTTTACAATAGGAAATTGAAAGTCCTGGGTTTATGTGGACACATAATGTATAAATTTATGTGAGTTTATACATAAACCCATAACTTTCAATTACTTATTATAAAAAGTTTTCACTAGTCTGTGTAGTTATTAAGGGTTTTTTTTTTAAGTCATTCAATACAGCGTTTTTCTAATAGAGGCAATCAAGTCCTTGTACTAATGCCTACGAAGCCCAGGATTAACTGTCCACTTCCAAACGGAAGTCCTGAAAATGGTCAAAGGGACTTGTTTCATCATGGATTCACTTGATGATTGAATTTTACAACTCTGGGCTGCTAAGGAAAAGATCTTGAATTTTTTCCCACCTGTGACCATCTTCTTCAGATCTGCCTTTAACTCGCTTCTGCAAAAACCACTGTCTGCTTTTTTCTGAGGAGTTTATTATTATAAATAACTACCTAAATATATTAAAGCTATGTTTTGTTTAGCTAGAAATTTTTAGAAGGTGGAGAGAAGTGGGCCATGTTTCAAAAATGTAAATGCAGTTGAAGAGAATCCCTCAGCCGAGCAGAGTCTTTACCAGCCATTTGGCTGCAGTGAGGGAAACATATTAAGGCTGCCTGCACCGGAGCGCAGTTCCAGTGAGTTCTTGGAGCTACAGGGAAGTACTGAGGCAAACCTTTCATCCTGATGAATATAAAAAGTAGGTTTCACTCATTTGTTCATTCAGCAAATACTTATTGAACATCTACTCTATCAAAGTCACTGGTACTTGAGTGTGAATTGGCGAAAAATGCTGCAACAGTACAATGAAAGAAAAACAGGAAGAACTATATGAAAGTAAATATCAAATGAAGGTTACACTTAAATACAGATAAAACACTTTCCTCTGAAAACAAGATGACCCGTGAGGCATATTCCTGATTCTCTCCCTCACTCTCATTAGTAGGAAGCCAAACCATAGGTCTATTTGTCTAGAGGCTGTTATCCTGAAGTACAGACATGCACAGATGGAGTTAATTAGCTGCCCTTGAGCTAGGCGTACTTCCAATTGCCTTGACTTTGATGGAAACATCATTAAAGAAACTGGTCCTTTAATAGCAATCCCTGCGATTCCATAGCCTGTTAAGAAAACTGAGGAAGCAGAAGGGATTTCTGCCATATCAAGGAGTCTGAAGTCTTCTCTTTCAGAATATTGCAAAATGGCCTCTCTATTGTATCAGACGCTATAGCCTAAGAGATGATGCAAATGTATTAATAATTACTATAATGTCTGTTTCCTACTGAGATAAAACTGGTTTAAGTCCAGCTCAACAAAACACATATAAAGAGGCAGCAAGCAGAAGATAGATTTTTTTCCCCTTAAACCTAAAACAGGACACTGTATTTGTCTTAATAGATAACAGCTCATGTTACCTTCCCTGTAATTAACCTTACCTCCAAAAGCAAAGTAAACATAAGATAATAATTCTTCATCCTAGGGACAAAATGGGATATTTTCTATATTTTATCTTCTCTTGTTTGTTGAGCCTTTATGAAATTTGGTCTTCATTTTACTAAATGTGTAAATGTAAGATGCAAAATTTCCTGGAAGTGCAGCAAGAAGAAATTTAGAACACAGAAAGCTTTTGCACGGCCAAGGAAACCATTAACAAAATGAAAAGGCAACCTACCAAACGGGAGAAAATATTTGCAAATCCTATCTCTGATACGGGGTTAGTATGCAAAATACACAAAGAACTCATACAACTCAATAGCAAAAACAAAAAATTGGATTAAAAAATGGGCAGAAGATTTGAATAGATATTTTTCCATAGAAGACATACAGATGATGAACAAGTACACAAAAAGACACTTAACATCACTAATCATCAGGGAAATGCAAATCAAAACCACAATGAGATATCACCTCATACCTGTTAGAATGGCTATTATCAAAAAGACAAGTGCACCAGAGGGCAGACAGCAGAAGCAAGAAGAACTACAATCCTGCAGCTTGTGGAACAAAAAACACATTCACAGAAAGATATACAAGATGAAAAGGCAGAGAGCTATATACCAGATGAAGGAACAAGATAAAACCCCAGAAAAACAACTAAATGAAGTGGAGATAGGCAACCTTCCAGAAAAAGAATTCAGAATAATGATAGTGAAGATGATCCAGGACCTCAGAAAAAGAATGGAAGGCAAAGATCCAGGAGATGCAAGAGATGTTTAACAAAGACATAGAAGAATTAAAGAACAAACAAACAGAGATGAACAATACAATAACTGAAATGAAAACTACACTAGAAGGCATCAATAGCAGAATAACTGAGGCAGAAGAACGGATAAATGACCTGGAAGACAGAATGGCAGAATTCACTGCCGTGGAACAGAATAAAGAAAAAAGAATGAAAAGAAATGAAGACAGCCTAAGAGACCTCTGGGACAACATTAAACGCAACAACATTCGCATTATAGGGGTCCCAGAAGGAGAAGAGAGAGAGAAAGGACCCGAGAAAATATTTGAAGAGATTATAGTCGAAAACTTCCCTAACATGGGAAAGGAAATAGCCACCAGAGTCCAGGAAGCGCAGCGAGTCCCATACAGGATAAACCCAAGGAGAAACACGCTGAGACACATAGTAATCAATTTGGCAAAAATTAAAGACAAAGAAAAATTATTGAAAGCAGCAAGGGAAAAATGACAAATAACATACAAGGGAACTCCCAAAAGGTTAACAGCTGATTTCTCAGCAGAAACTCTACAAGCCAGAAGGGAGCAGCATGATATACTTAAAGTGATGAAAGGGAAGAACCTACAACCAAGATTACTCTACCCAGCAAGGATCTCATTCAGATTCGATGGAGAAATCAAAAGATTTACAGACAAGCAAAAGCTAAGAGAATTCAGCACCACCAAACCAGCTCTACAAAAAATGCTAAGGGAACTTCTCTAAGTGGGAAACACAAGAGAAGAAAAGGACCTACAAAAACAAACCCAAAACAATTAAGAAAATGGTCATAGGAACATACATATCGATAATTACCTTAAACATGAATGGATTAAATGCTCCAACCAAAAGACACAGGCTTGCTGAATGGATACAAAAACAAGACCCATATATATGCTGTCTACAAGAGACCCACTTCAGACCTAGGGACACATACAGACTGAAAGTGAGGGGATGGAAAAAGATATTCCATGTAAATGGAAATCAAAAGAAAGCTGGGGGCTTCTCTGGTGGCGCAGTAGTTGAGAGTCCACCTGCCGATGCAGGGGACGTGGGTTCATGCCCTGGTCTGGGAAGATCCCACATGCCACAGAGTGGCTAGGCCCCTAAGCCATGGCCACTGAGTCTGCACATCCGGAGCCTGTGCTCTGCAACGGGAGAGGCCACAACAGTGAGAGGCCTGCGTACCGCAAAAAAAAAAAAGAAAAGAAAGCTGGAGTAGCAATACTCATACCAGATAAGATAGACCTTAAAATAAAGCATGTTATAAGAGACAAGGAAGGACACTACATAATGATCAAGGGATCAATCCAAGAAGAAGAAATAACAATTATAAATATATATGCACCCAACATAGGAGCACCTCAATACATAAGGTAACTGCTAACGGCTATAAAAGAGGAAATCAACTGTAACACAGTAATAGTGGGGGACTTTAACACCTCACTTACACTAATGGACAGATCATCCAAAATGAAAATAAATAAGGAAACAGAAGCTTTAAATGACACAATAGACCAGATAGATTTAATTGATATTTATAGGACATTCCATCCAAAACCAGCAGATTACACTTTCTTCTCAAGTGTGCACGGAACATTCTCCAGGATAGATCACATCTTGGGTCACAAATCAAGCCTCAGTAAATTTAAGAAAATTGAAATCATATCAAGCATCTTTTCTGACCACAATACTATGAGATTAGAAATGAATTACAGAGAAAAAAACGTAAAAAACACAAACACATGGAGGTTAAACAATACGTTACTAAATAACCAAGAGATCACTGAAGAAATCAAAGAGGAAATCCAAAAATACCTAGAGACAAATGACAATGAAAACACGACAATCCAAAACCTATGGGATGCAACAAAAGCAGTTCTAAGAGGGAAGTTTATAGCTATACAAGCCTACCTCAAGAAACAGGAAAAATCTCAAATGAACAATCTAACCTTACACCTAAAGGAACTAGAGAAAGAAGAACAAACAAAACCCAAAGTTAGCAGAAGGAAAGAAATGATCAAGATCAGAGCAGAAATAAATGAAACAGAAACAAAGAAAACAATAGCAAAGATCAATAAAACTAAAAGCTGGTTCTTTGAGAAGATAAACAAAATTGGTAAACCATTAGCCAGACTCATCAAGAAAAAGAGGGAGAGGACTCAAATCAATAAAATTAGAAATGGAAAAGGAGAAGTTACAACAGACGCTGCAGAAATACAAAGCATCCTAAGAGACTACTACAAGCAACTCTATGCCAATAAAATGGACAACCTGGAAGAAATGGACAATTCTTAGAAAGGTATAACCTTCCAAGACTGAACCAGGAAGAAATAGAAAATATGAACAGACCAATCACAAGTAATGAAATTGAAACTGTGATTAAAAATCTTCCAAAACAAAAAAAAGACAAGTGATAACAAGTGTTGGAGAGGATGTGGACAAAAGGAAGGAATGTGCACTGCTGGTGGGAATGTAAATTGGTGCAGCTACTATGGAAAACAATATGGAGGTTCCTCAAAAAATTAAGAATAGAAGTACCATATGATCCAGCAATTCTACTTCTGGGTATTTATCCAAAGAAAATGAAATGAAAATGAACCCCCATATTCATTTCAGCAATATTTACAGTAGCCAAGATATGGAAACAACCTAAGTGTCCATTGATGGATGAATGGATAAAGATGTTGTGGCATGTATATACAATGGGATATTATTTAGCAGTAAAAAGGAAGGAAATCTTGCCATTTGCAACAGTATGGATAGGTCTTGAGTGCATTATGCTAAGTGAAATAAGTCAGACAGAGAAAGACTGATACTGTATGATTTCACTAAAACAAAACAAAAACAAAAGAATGAGCTCGTAGATACAGAGAACATATTGGTGGTTGCCAGAGGCAGTGGGCTGGGGAGGAAGTGGGCAAACTAAATGAAGGGGGTCAAAGAGTACAAACTTCTAGTTGTAAAATAAATAAGTCATGGGGATGTAATATACAGCGTGGTGACTACAGTTAATAATACCATATTGCATATTTGAAAATTGCTAAGAGTAAATCTTTAAAGTTCTCATCATAAGAAATTAGGTATGGTGATGGATGTTAACTAGACTTACCGTGTTAATCATTTCACAATGTAGACAAATACTGAATCAGTATATTGTATACCTGAAACTAATATAACATTATATGTCAATTATACCTAAATTTTTAAAAAAAGGATAGTAGGTTTTCCCCAACATTAAATCATAGACTTATAGAAAGAGAAGGGGCTCAGAAAGGATACCAGGAGCATGTTTCCCAGCTGAAAAGCTGACCTTTCTCACAAGGAGAGCTTCCCTGTGCATCGGGGCCTCTAAAATTTCTCTCCTTGGCTTCATTGGCTCCTTGTTTGACTCTCTCTGCCACAACTCTGCCCACCTTAACTGAAAGTAATAAAGGTGAGCTCTCCAATCACAGGAACTCTTATTATCCATGAATCTGGGTGCCCATCAAGTGCATGTTCTTTTCAAAGACCTAATTCTTTTCACTCCTCATCAATAGACTAAACTCACCATCATTTCATTCTTCTATTTTCATTAGTAGATACAGCAAAATACCCTTTTTTTAAAAAAGAGGAAATAAAAGAAAAATCTCCTTTGAAATACTCTGAATGAAAGTTTATCGCTACAAATAGAACTCCCATAAGATCCAGTGATTCTACTTCTGGGAATATATTCAAATGAAAACATTAACTCAGAAAGATCTGCACCATGTTCATAGCAGCATCATTTACGAAAGTCAAGACATGGAAACAACCTACGTGTCCATTAACGGATGAATGGATAAAGAAATGTGGTATGTATGTACAATGGAATAACATTCAAACATTTAAAAAAATGAGCAAATTCTACCATTTTCGACAACATGGGTGGACCTTGAAGGCATTGTGCTAAGTGAAATAAGTCAGACAGAGAAAGACAAATACTGAATGATCTCACTTATATGTGGAATCTAAAAAACACCAAAACAAAAAACCAAAAACCCCAACCTCCCCCAACAAACTTATAGAAAAATTGGTCAGATTTGTGGTGACCAGAGGTAAGGGTTGGGGGAGGGGGAAATGAGGAAAGGTAATCAAAAGGTATAAACTTCTAGTTATAAGATAAATAAACACTAAGGATGTAATGTACAACATGATGACTGTAGTTAACACTTCCACATGATATATAGGAAAATTGCTAAGAGTACATCTTAAGAGTTCTCCTCACAGGGAGATTTTTTGTGTGTGTGTGGTACGCGGGCCTCTCACTATTGTGGCCTCTCCCGTTGCGGAGCACAGGCTCCGGACGTGCAGGCTCAATGGCTACGGCTCACGGGCCCAGACGCTCCGCGGCACGTGGGATGCTCCCGGACCGGGGCACGAACCCACGTACCCTGCATCGGCAGGCGGACTCTCAACCACTGTGCCACCAGGGAAGCCCCAGGAGATATTTTTTTTCTTTTTATTGTACCTATCTGAGATGAGGGATGTTAAATAAACCTATTTTGGTAATCGTTTCACAATATACGTAAATCAAACCATCTTGCTGTATACCTATACAGTGATACATGTCAATTATTTCTCAATAAA
Source organism: Aethalodelphis obliquidens (assembly GCF_003676395.1). NCBI lineage: Eukaryota > Metazoa > Chordata > Mammalia > Artiodactyla > Delphinidae > Aethalodelphis > Aethalodelphis obliquidens. The sequence continues at coordinate 7,332,413 of NW_020837979.1, read as the reverse complement.
ACTGGAAAAAAAACTGGAAAAAAATTATCAAAAGAGGTGCACTGAAAACTGCAAAACATTGTCAAAAGAAATTAAAGAATCCATATCACATATTCATGGATCAGAAGATTTAATATTGTTAAGATGGCCATACTCCCCAAAGTGACCTATAGATTCAATGCACTTCCTATCAAAACCAGGTACTCTCTTTTGCAGATGTTGAGAAGCTGATCCTAAAATTCATATGGAAATAAAAGCAACTTAAAGTAACTAAAGCTATCTTGAAAAAGAAGAACTAAGTTGCAGGACTCACACTTCCTGGTTTCAGAATTGACTACAAAGTTACAGTAATTGTGACAGGGTGGTACCAGCATAAAGAGAGACATATAGGCCAATAGAACAGAATTGAGAGTCCAAAAATAAACCTTCACATTTATGGTTAATTTATTTTCATCAGGATGCAAAGGGAATTTGATGGGGGAAAGAATGGTCTTTATAACAAATGTTGCCCAGACAACTGGATATCCACAAGCGAAAGAATGAACCCAAACCCCTTCCTCACACTGTACATTAAAGTAATTCCAACTGAATCATAGAATTAAACTTAAGAGCTAAAGCTATAAAACTCTCAGAAAAAAATAGGAATCAATATTCATGACCTTCAGTTAGGCAACGTTTTCTTAGATACAACACCAAAAAGTACACCTAACAAAAGGAAACAATACATAAATTGGACTTGATCAATTAAAAACTAGTACTACAAGTGATACCATCAAGAGAGTGAAAAGACAGCCTAAAGAATGGGAGAAATATTTACGAACCATACATCTGATAAGGGTCTAATATCTAGAATAAAGAAAACTTACAACAATAATAAAAAGATAACACAATTAATAAATGGGAAGTGGATCTGAATAGACACTTCTCCAAAGGAGACAGACAAATGTCAAATAAACACATGAAAAGATATTCAGTATCAGTAGCCATTAGGGAAATGTAAGTCAAAACAATACCATTTCACAACCACTAGGATGGCTATTCAAAAAAAAAGGCTGATAATAACAAGTGTTGGTGAGGATGTGGAGAAATTGAAACCCTCATACATTGCTGACGGGAATGTAAAGTAGTGCAGCTGCTTGGAAAACAGATTGGTAATTCCTTAACTACTATATGACCTAGAAAGTTCTCTCCTAGGTACCTACCCGTGAGGTTAGAAAACACATATCCACACAAAGACTTGTACATGAATGTTCATTGTATTATCATAATAGCCAAAATGTGGAAACAATCAAAGTGTTCATTAATTCATGAGTGGATAAATAAGATACAGTATATTCATGCAATGGAACATAATTCAGCAATAAAAATTAAAGAAGCACCAACACCTGCTATAGCATAGAAAGCCCCTGAAAATATGCTATGTGAAAGAAGCCAGTCACAAAAGACCACATGTTTGTATGGTTCCTTTTATGTGAAATGTCTGGAACAGGCAAATCATAGAAGTGGAAAGATGATTAGTGGTTGCCTAGGGCAGGGGATTGAGTGTGTGGAGAATGGGGGATGAGTGATTGCTAATGGGAATGCTGTTTCTTTTTGGGTGACAAAAATGTTCTAAAATTAGATTGTGACGATGGTGACACAACTCTGTGAATATACTGAAAACCATCGAATTATATACTTTAAATAGGTGAATTGTATGGCATGTAAATCTCTCAATAAAGCTATTAAAAGGAAGGATAAAGGGAGGGAGGGAGCAAGGGAAGAAGGGAGGGGGGATGGAGGAACTAGAGCTTTGACTCAAAGGAAATATTTTGAGGGACTGGAACAAAATGTGTATATTCTCAGCACCAGAAAACACTACAAACAAATAGACCCTGGTGTGTACAAATAAAGGAAAGGACATTAAGTAAATGAAGATAACTAAATAGACTGTATAGAGGGTGTGCATGCCAGTTTATGTTTCTAGCACATTAGAACAACAAGGTTGTTTCGGAGAATTAGTTTTGGCATACTGATCAATCTTACCTTGTTCAAAATCTAGAGATCTGATTCTGCACCTGTGAATCACCCTAGCATGTATTAAGCACCCACTTACATTTTCAGCATGGTTAGAGATGGAAAAACTTAAAAACCGGATCCTAGTATTGTATTTGATGAAACAAAGCAAAAACACGTGAAGTGGGAACCTAGCTAAACACACTTTAACCCATTCAACATATATTTAAAGACTACCTGTGATGTACAAAGGACTGTTTTGAGCAGGAGAAGGCTGGGGATAAAGATAAAAGTGGGTGAAACTATGTTCCCTTCCCTCAAAATATTCAAAGTCTATTATAAAACATCTACTCAAATAGGTGTAATACAAGGCATTATGTGATACAGGCCTAAAAAAGGTAAACATTTTAAGGGGAGGTCAGAAGGGCAAACTAATTTAGGGCTGATGGGATTAGAGAAGACTTCAAAAGCCTTCTAGCTGTTGATCTGTTTCTCACCTTCTCTCTTAAAACAAAATAAAAACTTAACACTTACACATTCTGTTTTAATTTTAATCAAAATTATAAAAGATTCAGATAGTTCCACAAGGTTATTAAGACAAAAGTCTCCAGCCAGCCTTATTTCCACCTGTGCATTTTCCCCTCCCAGAGGCCACCAGTTTTACCTCTTTTAGCTGATTGTTTTGGTATCCCTTTCTCTAAATAACAAACTTGTATCACTATTTCTTGACTTTTCAGTTTTAGGCATTAGCTATTGACTTACCACCACAAAGGAAGAGAATTTAGCTTTATTTCTTTCCAAGGCCTTCATTACACATTGCTTCTTTCCAATTCCTTCATTCTCTCATTAATTCATTTTGTTTAGATTTATATTCAGTGTTTACATTATTATGTCTGCGAAGTACTATTTGCAATTGAGCCACCTGGTAAACCATGATTAATCTTTCCCTTCCTAAACTGCTTTTCGTTTTCCCTATCTTGTTTTTCATTCGTTTGATCTCCTATCTCTTACCTGCTAAGGACTAACAAATCTCTTTCCCCAGGCAAGTTTTCTCTCTTGATACTGAAACCTATAGATTTCTTTATTAATTCATCAAATCATAAAAACATCAACTGACCACCTACTGTACATCTGGCATTGTACTGAAACTAAGCACTTTAGATATATTATCTCAGTTAAACCACATGATTCTATTTTGGGTTAGGTACTATTATAAATATACCTTTTACAGATAAGGAAAACAAAAAGTTAGCACTTTAGAAAGTGCTAACTTGCCCAAGTACACAGCTATGTAGAAACATGACGTAAGGTCAAGCAGTGGGACTTAAGAACCTATGATCATAACCACCTATGCTTTATACTCTTTCAGTAAATATATATCAACTGGAAACCACCATGAGTCTGGCATGGTCTGTACCATGATAAATAAACCAGACTATTCTTGCCTTCATGGAGCTCACAGTCTAGCAGGTATGACACACAAACAAGAAGATACAATAAGAATGCAATGGATACTCCAATAAAGATGTTAAAAAAAAAGAATGCAATGGAACACATGGGATAAGTGAAATTAATAGTGAATAGAAAAATACACAGAAATTAGCAAGAAATAAAAAGGATTTCATTTTTAGAAATAAATATTGAGCACACATCAGTGCCAGGCACTGTGCTAGGTGCTGAGGACACAATGTTAAGACAAACAAGAATCTTCCAGGCTGGGAGGGGAATAGGAGAGAGGAAAAGGAGTGATCCAGGCAGGAAACAGCATGTGCAAAGGCCGAGAGATAAAAGAGCATAAACTGTTCAAGGTACTGAAAGCAATTCAGAATAACTATAATATATAATTGTAAGGTGGGGGGGTGAGGTATGAAGTTGAAGAGATTAAAAAAAAAACAAAACAGAGAGGTCTGTAAAGGCAATGTTGAAGAGATTGGACTTTAGTCTAATGATAAATTTGGTACTCACAGCGTGCGTGTGCGGAGAGAGAGAAGTAAGCATATTTGTGTTTGAAAACTTTCTTGATTACAGTGTGAAGAATGGATTAGATGGAAGTATGAAAGCATACCTGTTTTTTGTTGTTGAGTTGTAAAAATTCTATATATATTCTGGATATGACATCTTTATCAGATATGTGATTTGCAAATATTTTCTCAAATTACTTGGGCTGCTTTTCATTTTTGTGATACTGTCCTTTGATGTACAAGGTTTTGTGATTCCAATTTATCTATTTTTGTTGTTTGTCATTTAGTAATAGTTAAGAAACCTTGTGAAATGCAAGGTCATGAAGGTTTGCTTCTATGTTTCCTTCAAAGAGTTCTACAGCTTTAGCACTTACACTTAAGTATATGATCCATTTTGAGTTGATTTTTGCATGTGGTGTGTGGCAGGATCCAACTTCATGCTTTTGCATGTGATCATCCAGTTGTCCCAGCACCACTTCTTTTCTTTTTTTTTAAATAAATTTATTTATTTTATTTACATTTTATTTTTGGCTGCATTGGGTCTTCATTGCTGTGCGTGGGCTCTCTAGTTACGGCGAGCGGGGCCTACTCTTTGTTGTGGTGCGTGGGCTTCTCATTGCGGTGGCTTCTCTTGTTGCCGAGCACAGGCTTTAGGCACACGGGCTTCAGTAGTTGTGGCACGTGGGCTCTAGAGTGCAGGCTCCATAGTTGTGGCGTATGGGCTTAGTTGCTCCACGGCCTGTGGGATCTTCCCGGACCAGGGCTCAAACCCGTGTCCCCTGCATTGGCAGGCAGATTCTTAACCACTGCACCACCAGGGAAGCCCCCAGCACCACTTGTTGAAGAGACTGTTCTTTCCGCATTGAATGGTCTTGGAACCCCTGTCAAAAATCAATTGACCATAGATGTATGGGTTTATTTCTGTGCTAACAGAATAAACCAATTCTATTCTATTGATCCTTATGTCTGTCTGTATGCCAGTACTACACTATTTTGATTACGGCAGCTTTGCAGTAAGTTTTGAAATTGGGAAACGGGAATCCTCTAACTTTGTTCTTCTGTTTCAAGACTGCTTGGGCTATTCTGGGTCCCTTGTAATTCCATAAGAATTTTAGGACTGGCTTTTCCATTTCTGCAAAAAAAAAAAAATAATAATAAACTCCATTGGGGTTTTGATAAGGATTGTATTTAATCAGAAGACGGTTTGGGAGAATATTTCTTCTTAAGAATATTAAGCCTCCCAATCCATGAATGCAGGATGTCTTTCCACATATTTAGGTCTTTAATTTTTTCAGCAATATTGCATAGTAGGAAGTGACATTTAAATTGACAGAATGTGTGGAGTGAGAAGGGAAGGGAGTGACCTGGTGTGGCATCTGGCCTCAGGGTTCAGGTGTCTGACTTAGTGGCTGGTGTGGCACTCCATGGTGGGAAACCAGGGTAGAGACTACAAGGAGGAAACATTGTTGAATTGAGTTTAGACGTAACAAGACTCAGTGCCTATGAGATATTTAACTCAGAGGGTTAATAATCCTCTTTTAAAACACGCTTACCTCAGCAAGAGTGGATGCTTTGTACTAAACATGACTTTTCAAAACTGAGAGCTCTTTTTCAGGAGATTTCTTTGTCATCAAAGAAAGAATATGTTTGGTATAGTTTTTGCATTCTGTATTTTATTGCATTTTTTCTATTGTGTCTTTACCATATCAATAGGCTATTACACATTTACCTCAAGCAATTAGAATCTCATTTAAAACAATAAATGCGATGGGCCCCCAGCCTGAGGAGCAGGGGTGGGAGCTTTGAGACTAGGGTGGTGCAAAAGCCGTGTGGATAACAGGCTCTTGGTGCTCCAGCAAGGCATCAGGGCTGTGCCTCTGAGGTGAGAGCCAACTTCAGGACATTGGTCCACAAGAGACCTCCCAGCTCCACATAATATCAAATGGCAAAAATCTCCCAGAGATCTCCATCTCAATGCCAAGACGCAGCTCCACTCAATGACCAGCAAGCTACAGTGCTGGACACGCTATACCAAACAACTAGCAAGACAGGAACACAACCACTCCCATTAGCAGAGAGGCTGCCTAAAATCATAATAAGGTCACAGACACCCCAAAACACACCACCAGATGTGGACCTGCCCACCAGAAAGACAAGATCCAGCCTCATCCACCAGAACACAGGCACTAGTCCCCTCCACCAGGAAGCCTACACAGCTCAGTGAACCAACCTTAGCCACTGGGGCAGACACCAAAAACAATGGGAACTACGAACCTGCAGCCTGAGAAAAGGAGACCCCAAACACAGTAAGTTAAGCAAAACGAGAAGACAGAGAAACACACAGCAGATGAAGAAGCAAGGTAAAAACCCACCAGACCTAACAAATGAAGACGAAATAGGCAGTCTACCTGAAAAAGAATTCAGAATAATGATAGTAAAGATGATCCAAAATCTTGAAAATAGAATGGAGAAAATACAAGAAACATTTAACAAGGAACTACAAGAACTAAAGAGCAAACAAACAGTGATGAACAACACAATAAATGAAATTAAAAATTCTCTAGAAGGGATCAATAGCAGGATAACTGAGGCAGAAGAATGGATAAGTGACCTGGAAGATAAAATAGTGGAAATAACTACTGCAGAGCAGAATAAAGAAAAAGGATGAAAAGAATTGAGGACAGTCTCAGAGACCTCTGGGACAACATTAAATGCACCAACATTCGAATTATAGGGGTTCCAGAAGAAGAAGAGAAAAGGAAAGGGACTGAGAAAATATTTGAAGAGATTATAGTTGAAAACTTCCCTAATATGGGAAAGGAAATAGTTAATTAAGTCCAGGAAGCACAGAGAGTCCTATACAGGATAAATCCAAGGAGAAACCTGTCAAGACACATATTAATCAAACTATCAAAAATTAAATACAAAGAAAAATTATTAAAAGCAGCAAGGGAAAACAACAAATAACATACAAGGGAATCCCCATAAGGTTAACAGCTGATCTTTCAGCAGAAACTCTGCAAGCCAGAAGGGAGTGGCAGGACATATTTAAAGTGATGAAGGGGCAAAACCTACAACCAAGATTACTCTACCCAGCAAGGATCTCATTCAGATTTGACGGAGAAATTAAAATCTTTACAGACAAGCAAAAGCTAAGAGAACTCAGCACCACCAAACCAGCTTTACAACAAATGCTAAAGGAACTTCTCTAGGCAGGAAACACAAGAGAAGGAAAAGACCTACAATAACAAACCCAAAACAATTAAGAAAATGGTCAAAGGAACATACATATTGATAATTACCTAAATGTAAATGGATTAAATGCTCCAACCAAAAGACATAGACTGGCTGAATGGATACAAAAACAAGACCCAGATATATGCTGTCTACAAGAGACCCACTTCAGACCCAGGGAAACATACAGATTGAAAGTGAACAGATGGAAAAAGATATTCTATGCAAATGGAAATCAAAAGAAAGCTGGAGGAACAATTCTCATATCAGACAAAATAGACTTTAAAACAAAGACAATTACAAGAGACAAACAAGGACACTACATAATGATCAAGGGATCAATCCAAGAAGATATAACAATTTTAAATATTTAATGCACCCAACATAGGAGCACTTCAATACATAAGGCAAATACTAACAGCCATAAAAGGGGAAATCAACAGTAACACAATCATAGTAGGGGACTTTAACACCCCACTTTCACCAATGGACAGATCATTCCAGAATGAAAATAAATAAGGAAACACAAGCTTTAAATGATACATTAAACAAGATGGACTTAATTGATACTTATAGGACATTCCATCCAAAAACAAGAGAATACACTTTCTTCTCAAGTGCTCATGGAACATTCTCCAGTATAGATCACATGTTGGGTCACAAATCAAGCCTTGGTAAATTTAAGAAAATTGAAATCGTATCAAGTATCTTTTCCAACAACAATGCTATGAGACTAGATATCAATTACAGGAAAAGATCTGTAAAAAATACAAACACATGGAGGCTAAACAATACACTACTTAATAACCAAGAGATCACTGAAGAAATTAAAGAGGAAATCAAAAAATACATAGAAACAAATGACAATGAAAACACGACGACCCAAAACCTATGGCATGCAACAAAAGCAGTTCTAGGCGGGAAGTTTACAGCAATACAATCCTACCTTAAGAAACAAGAAACATCTCAAAAAAACTAACCTTACACCTAAAGCAATTAGAGAAAGAAGAACAAAAAACCCCAAAGTTAGCAGAAGGAAAGAAATCATAAACATCAGATCAGAAATAAATGAAAAAGAAATGAAAGAAACAACAGCAAAGATCAATAAAACTAAAAGCTGGTTCTTTGAGAAGATAAACAAAATTGATGAAACATTAGCCAGACCCATCAAGAAAAAAAGGGAGATGACTTAAATCAATAGAATTAGAAATGAAAAAGGAGAAGTAACGACTGACACTGCAGAAATACAAAGGATCGTGAGAGATTACTACAAGCAACTATATGCCAATAAAATGGACAACCTGGAAGAAATGGACAAATTCTTAGGAATGCAAAACCTTCTGAGACTGAACCAGGAAGAAATAGAAAATACGAACAGGCCAATCACAAGCACTGAAATTGAAACTGTGATTAAAAATCTTCCAACAAACAAAAGCCCAGGACCAGATGGCTTCACAGGCGAATTCTATCAAACATTTAGAAAAGAGCTAACACCTATCCTTCTCAAACTCTTCCAAAATATAGCAGAGGGAGGAATACTCCCAAACTCTTTCTACAAGGTCACCATCACCCTGATACCATAACCAGACAAAGATGTCACAAAGAAAGAAAACTACAGGCCAATATCACTGATGAACATAGATGCAAAAATCCTCAACGAAATACTGGCAAACAGAATCCAAGAGCACATTAAAAGGATCATACACCGGGCCTCCCTGGTAGCACAGTGGTTGAGAGTCCGCCTGCCAGTGCAGGGGACACAGGTTCGTGCCCCGGTCCGGGAAGATCCCACATGCCACAGAGCAGCTGGGCCTGTGAGCCATGGCCGCTGAACCTGCGCATCTGGAGCCTGTGCTTCGCAACGGGAGAGGCCACAACACTGAGAGGCCCACGTAACGCAAAAAAAAAATAAAATATCATACACCACGATCAAGTAGGGTTTATCCCAGGAATGCAAGGATTCTTCAATATATGCAAATCAATCAATGTGATACACTATATTAACAAATTGAAGGAGAAAAACCATATGATCACCTCAATAGATGCAGAGAAATCTTTTGACAAAATTCAACACCCATTTATGATAAAAACCCTACAGAAAGTAGGCAGAGAGGGAACTTTCCTCAACATAATAAAGGCCATATATGACAAACCCACAGCCAACACTGTCCTCAATGGTGAAAAATTGAAACCATTTCCACTACTATCAGGAACAAGACAAGGTTGCCCATTCTCACCACTATTATTCAACATAATTTTGGAAGTTTTAGCCACAGCAATCAGAGAAGAAAAAGAAATAAAAGGAATCCAAATCGGAAAAGAAGAAGTAAAGCTGTCACTGTTTGCAGATGACATGATACTATACATAGAGAATCCTAAGGAAGCTACCAGAAAACTACTAGAGCTAATCAATGAATTTGGTAAAGTAGCAGGATACAAAATTAATGCACAGAAATCTCTTGCATTCCTATACACTAATTATGAAAAATGTGCAAGTGAAATTAAGAAAACACTGCATTTACGACTGCAACAAGAATAAAATATCTAGGAATAAACCTACCTAAGGAGACAAAAGACCTGTATGCAAAAAACTATAAGACACTGATGAAAGAAATTAAAGATGATACAAATAGATAGAGAGATATACCATGTTCTTGGATTGGAAGAATCAACATTGTGAAGATGACTCTACTACCCAAAGCAATCTACAGATTCAATGCAATCCCTATCAAACTACCAATGGCATTTTTCACAGAACTAGAACAAAAAAAAATCTCACAATTTGCATGGAAACACAAAATACCCCGAACAGCCAAAGCAATCTTGAGAAAGAAAACTGGAACTGGAGGAATCAGGCTTCCTGACTTCAGACTATACTACAAAGCTACAGTAATCAAGAAGTATGGTACTGGCACAAAAACAGAAATATAGATCAGTGGAACAGGATAGAAAGCCCAGAGATAAACCCACGCACATATGGTCACCTTATCTTTGATAAAGAAGGTAGGAATGTACAGTGGAGAAAAGAGAGCTTCTTCAATAAGTGGTGCTGGGAAAACTGGACAGCTACATGTAAAAGAATGAAATTAGAACACTCCCTAACACCACACACAAAAATAAACTCAAAATGGATTAAACCTAAATGTAAGGCCAGACACTATTAAACTCTTAGAAGAAAACATAGGCAGAACACTCCATGACATAAATCACAGCAAGATCCTCTTTGACCCACCTCCTAGATAAATGGAAATAAAAATAAAAATAAACAAAAGCGACCTAATGAAACTTCAAAGCTTTTGCACAGCAAAGGAAACCATAAACAAGATGAAAAGACAACCCTCAGAATGGGAGAAAATATTTACAAATAAAGCAACTGACAAAGGATTAATCTCCAAAATTTACAAGCAGCTCATGCGGCTCAATTTCAAAAAAAACAAACAACCCAATCCAAAGATGGGCAGAAGACCTAAATAGACATTTCTCCAGAGAAGATATACAGATTGCCAACAAACACATGAAAGAATGCTCAACATCATTAATCATTAGAGAAATGCAAATCAAAACTACAATGAGATATAATCTCACACTGGTCAGAAAGGCCATCATCAAAAAATCTAGAAACAATAAATGCTGGAGAGGGTGTGGAGAAAAGGGAACCCTCTTGCACTGTTGGTGGGAATATAAATTGATACAGCCACTATGGAGAACAGTATGGAGGTTCCTTAAAAAACTAAAAATAGAGCTACCATACTACCCAGGAATCCCACTACTGGGCATATACCCTGAGAAAACCAGAATTCAAAAAGAGTCATGTACCATAATGTTCATTGCAGCTCTATTTACAATAGCCAGGACATGGAAGCAACCTAAGTGTCCATCAACAGATGAATGGATAAAGAAGATATTGCACATATATACAATGGAATATTACTCAGCCATAAAAAGAAACGAAACTGAGTTTTTTGTAGAGAGGTGGATGGACCTAGAGTCTGTCATACAGAGTGAAGTAAGTCAGTAAGAGAAAAACAAATACCGTATGCTAACACATATATATGGAATCTAAGAAAAAAAAATGGTCATGAAGAACCTAGGGGGAAGACGGGAATAAAGACGCAGAACTACTAAAGAATGGACTTGAGGATAAGGGAGGGGGAAAGGTAAGCTGGGACAAAGTGAGAGAGGGGCATGGACATAAATACACTACCAAATGTAAAATAGATAGCTAGTGGGAAGCAGCCACATAGCACTGGGAGATCAGCTCAGTGCTTTGTGACCACCTAGAGGGGTAGGATAGGGAGGGTGGGAGGGAGGGAGACGCAAAAGGGAAGAGATATGGGGATATATGTATATGTATAACTGATTCACTTTGTTCTAAAGCGGAAACTAACAAAAAATAAAATAAAATAAAACCATAAATGCTCTTAAATATTACCATAAGGACTTCCCTGGTGGTGCAGTGGTTAAGAATCTGCCTGCCAATGCAGGGAACACAGGTTCGAGCCCTGGTGCAGGAAGATCCCACATGCTGTGGAGCAACTAAGCCCGTGCACCACAACTACTGAGCTTTCACCCTAGAGCTCTCGAGCTACAACTACTGAGCCTGTGTGCCACAACTACTGAAGCCCACATGCCTAGAGCCCGTGCTCTGCAACAAAGAGTAGCCCCCACTTGCCGCAGCTAGAGAAAGCCCACGCACAGCAACGAAGACCCAATGCAGCCAAATTAATTAAATTAATTAATTAAAAATATATATTACCATAAGAAATCATCTTTTCTTTGAATTTTAGCATAGAATATACTTAAGGTTTCCCTACCTTTGGATAATGTTGGCCCCTTTATACTTACCATATAATTTTCCTTTTAAGTATTCTGCAATTAATGGCACAAGTCAAGTACAGTATACTTTTAATCAAGTATGGAAATATTTTCTGACATACTTCATTTCTATTTCTGTCACGCCCCTCTCCCTCATACTGCCCTCTCCACTTACAATATCAAAGAGATTCATACAGAGTGAAGTAAGTCAGAAAGAGAAAAACAAATATTGTATATTAATGCATATATTTGGAATCTAGAGAATTGGTATAGATGACCTTATTTGCAAAGCAGAAATAGAGACACAGAGGTAGAGAACAAATAACAAGGGGGAAAGGGATGGAGTGGGAGGAACTGGGAGATTGGGATTGACACATACGCAGTATTGATACTATGTATAAAGTAGACAATTGAGGGGAACATACTCTATAGCACAGGGGACTCTACTTAATGCACTGTGGTGTCCTAAATGGGAAGGAAATCCAAAAGGCAGGGGATATATGTATAATGTATGGCTGATTCATTTTGCTGTGCAGTAGAAGCTAACACAACATTGTAAAGCAACTATACTCCAATAAAAATTAATTAAAAAAACCCCAATATATGTTAAGTGCACGCAACAGGTGACACTCAGCTCCTTATCAGCTCTTCTAGGAGGTGGAGAGACTAAAATGAATATTGTGATGCTTTGCTACCTAGCAGAGGTTAATTTTGCATATCTATTGGTATATTATTTAATACCAGTAAGAAAAACTTTTTGTATATTATTCTGTAACATGTTTATAAAAAGACATCTTATTTTTAATTATTCAATTTTTAAAACCAATCTGTAATAACTGTCCTGAACTAGCTGTGTAAACCTCAAGGGTTTTAAAAATCAAAGTAAAGTGAATATAGAGCATAAATTTATGGTGAAAAACATTAGAGAGCTAATGCATAAACAAGACCTAAATCGGGGCACTATCCTACATTACTGTAGTCATAATGAATAGTGACTCTATAAAATGAGAAACTGTCTGTATCATATGAATACTATTAATGACAGGGCTTTTTAAAAATTATTAAAATGGCAAGAGTACAAATAGCTTTTACCAGTAGTGTTCAGACTGTAATATCAGCATTAAATCAAAGTCTATGGACAGAAACGGTAAGAGATTTAGGAGATGTTAGGGAATAAATAAGGAATAAATAAGGAAACACCACTGAACTTGGTACTCTACATTATAGACAGCTGCCACAGGCAAAAAAATAAATAAATAAAATGGCAATTAAGTTGACTGCAGTATTTTAATATTTTAAAGAAAAACATATTAAAAATACAGACTTTTAAAAAATTTTTACATTCTTGACAGATATAGCATCACCTACCTTTCTAAAAATAGTAAGGGTAAACAATTGTAGAAAATGTATGTTAATTAGTGGTACAACACTATGTATTTAAAAACCCTGACACACTCGTACTATCTACTGCTTTGAAGTTAGATTATGGCCTAGAGTTAATGTCACGTTGGTTCCAAAATGGAATATGGGGTCCCAGGCCAGTATTGGTACACTGCACCTATTGTGGCACAACTTGTCCAGCCATGAAAGCATAAATCACAAAGAAAAAATCAGTTTTGTAAAAACGCTTTTCCCCCTTTTTATAATCTTCTTTATTTACTCCGGAGAGTTAACATAACAGTGTTCAATAGTGAAGTAAGCAGGTTTTACACTCACTATTACTGTATGGATAGAAAGAGACATATGCATTTTTGTTTTTTACAAGTCATCTCAGATCACTGCGATATGGCACATGAAAACAGAGATTCAGAGGCACAACATTAATAAATTCATTTAACATTGTCAAGCATTCAAAAGATAAATGCAATCATATAGCAAGAAAAAAATCAGTTTGAAACTTTGACCTCTCCCAAGGATATGAAGAATCTTTTCACGTGTCAGAAATCTCTATAGCAAAGATTCCTATAAGAGAGAAAAAAATTATGTAGATTAATATTTTCAACTCAATGATTTCATGATGAATAAAAAAATGTGTTCTAATATTAATTTGGTAAGACTTAGGATTTTTCCCTCAGCTTCTGTGTAATAAAACAGATACAATGTATTTTTTCACTCAGTTTTCACAAGCTGTGATACATCCATATCATGGAATACTATGGATTCAACAATAAAAAAGAATGAACTATTGACACACACAACTTAGATGGATCTCCTGGGCACTGTGCTAAGAGAGAAAAACCAGTCTCAAAAACTTACATCCCATGTGTGATTCCATGTATACAACATTCTCAAAAGGACAGAATAATAGAGCTGGAGAAGAAATTAGTGTTTGCTCAGGAATAGGGAGGAGAACGAGAGGACTGTGACCATAAAAGGGTATCATGAAGGAATGAGTTCCTCGGGGCTGATGGAACAATTCAGAATATTGACTGTGGTGATGTCATATGTTCTCTGTGTAAAAAAACTGCACACACACACAAGCACATGTAAAAACTAGTGAAAACTAAATAAGGCCTATAGACTGGTTAATTATGCCAATGTCAGTTTCCTGGCTTGCCATTGGGGAAGCTGGGGGAAGGATATGTGGGACTATCTGTACTATTTTTGCAATTACCTGTGAGACTGCTGTAATGATTTCAAAATAATAAAAAGTAAAACAAAGCAAAACAAAACTGTGTTACAGTCACACAATGGAATATTACTCAGCAGTTAAAAGGAATATCCAATAATATCTGATACATACAACAAGCCGGATAAATCTCAGATATGTAGTGCTGAGTGAAAGTCAGCCACTACTTAACACATGATTCCATTTATATGACAACTTGAAAAGGCAACACTAGAGGAACAAGAAACAGATCAGTGGTTCGGGGAAAGTAAATTAAGTACATTGACTGTTGTCTGGATAATAGGTGGCAGTCAAAGGATACCATTTAAAACTAACAGCAAAAAGTTAAAATTTTTTAAAAAGGGTACTTTAAGGGTACTATTAAAAGTATTAATAGAAAGGTAACCATTATAATGAAACACAAAACTTCTTGAATATCAAAAGAAATGTTCACAAGCAAAGAAGAATAATCAAATAGAGTAAATATCACATAGTAAACGCGGTTATCATAACATAAGATGATATGACACAGTTGAGGCCAAATTTAAGTTATATCAATAAAATGAAGGAGCTTAATTCACCTGTTTTAAAAAAATTTCAAAATGATTTATAAAGCAAAACTCAAATCCATACTATATAGAAGTGAGATACTTAAAATGCAGTGATTCAAAAAAGTTAAAAATAAAGTGATGGACCAAGATCTACCAGGCAAATGGAGACAATAAGGAAACAGGAGTTGTAACTCTAATACCAGACAAAGCAGGCGTCAAGTCCTTCCTCCTTCCAAAAAAATTAAACGCATCAGAAAATAACACTTCATAAAAGCCACATTCACAATAAAGATATGATAGTTCAGAATATCTATGCCACAAATAAAACAGCAAACCACCTATATAAAACAAAATTTATAGGAGACATAAGAAGAAATAAAAACATACTAATAATAGGTTTTAAAACACCATTCTTAGTAAAACAAGTGAACAAAAATTAAACAACATTATAAAAGAACTAAAAATTAAAAAGGCAAATCTTTTAGATATATTACACTATACTCTGATAAGAAAGAATGTATCTTCTCAAGTGCACATGAACTGTTCACAAAAATTGATCATGCAGTAAAGTACAAAAAAAATCAGTAGTGTCCATAAAATAGAAATATTATAGACAATAGTCTCTGATCACAATGCAATAACACTCAGAATTAAAAATGAAACCAAAACCAACAAACAAAAAAGCTCTTCTCATTGAAAATTAAAAGATTTTCTATCAAATAACTCTTGGGTAAAAGTGAAAATACAAACAGAAATTACAGAATTTATGAAAAATAATGATCACAAAAACACCATATATCAGAATCTATGGGATATATTTAAAGCAGTGATCACAGAAAAATTCATAGCTCTGAATATCTACATCAATAAAAGTGAAAGAATGGTAATAAATGAATTAAATTTCTAACTCAAAACTCTAGGGAAAAAAACCCAACAAAGTAAATGAAAAAGCACAAGGAAGGAAATAATATAAATAAAAACAGAAATTAATAAGAAAGAAAAACAGATTAAATCAATAAATCAAAATGCTTGTTCTTTGAAGCAATGAACAAAGTAAACAAACCATAGGCTAAGGTAATCAACAAAAAAAGGAAGAAACATACAAATAAGAAATGACAAAGGATATAACTATTGATACAGAAGAAATTTTAAAATTTATAAGATATTGCATTGGTTACTTCTGTGCAAATAAATTTGAAAACCTAGATAACTGAAAGCCTAGATAACTTTTAGGCAAATAGAGATAGAAAGCTTAAAAAGACCAATTTCCAAAGAAGCAATAGAGGACTTCCCTGGTGGTGCAGTGGTTAAGAATCCGCCTGTCAATGCAGGGGACATGGGTTCGAGCCCTGGTCCGGGAAGATCACACATGCCGTGGAGCAACTAAGCCCGTGCGCCGCAACTACTGAACCTGTGCTCTAGAGCCCGCAAGCCACAACTACTGAGCCTGTGTGCCACAACTAGTGAAGCCCACACACCTAGTGCACATGCTCTGCAACAAGAGAAGCCACAGCAATGAGAAATCCGCGCACTGCAACGAAGTAGCCCCTTCTCACCGCAGCTAGAGAAAGCCCGCGTGCAGCAATGAAGACCCAACGCAGCCAAAAATAAATTAATTAATAAATTTAAAAAAAAAAGTCGTGTCAAGGCTTTAAAAAAAAAAGAAGCATAGAAAAAGTTATTAAGGAAGTACATCCCACAAAAAAAAAAGAACCAAGGCCACATGGTTTGACAGGTAAACTCACCCAAATCTTTAGAGATCAAATAATCCCCAACTATATAACTTGTTTCAAAGCACGGTAAACAAAAGATTTTCAAATTCTTTTTTTGAAACAAATATAACATTTATATCTAAACTTGATAAAAATAGCACAGAGAGAAAATTACAGACCAATATCACTTACGAATATTGATACACAGATCTAAAATAAATGAAATAGTGAACACCAAGAAAATAATATACTATGACCAAGTAGGGGCTATGCCAGAAATTCAAAGATGGTTCAGTACTTGAAAATCTATTAATATAATTCACATATTAATAGTTCTAAAGAGAAAAACCATATCTTCATAGATGATAAAAAGGCCCTTGACAAAAACATCCTTTCCTAATAAAAAGTCTTGAAAAAATAGTAATGAGTAGTATTTCCTTAATATCATAAAACATATAAACCTCAATCCTAAAGCCAGTATCTTACTTAATGGGCAAACCCCACTGGCATTCCCACCACAGGTCAGAATTAAAACAAGAATGTCCACTTCAGTACGCGGGCCTCTCACTGTTGTGGCCTCTCCCGTTGCGGAGCACAGGCTCCAGATGTGCAGGCTCAGCAGCCATGGCTCATGGGCCCAGCCGCTCTGTGGCATGTGGGATCTTCCCGGACCGGGGCACGAACCTGTGTCCCCTGCATCGGCAGGCGGACTCTCAACCACTGCGCCACCAGGGAAGCCCCAAGAATGTCCACTTTTGCTACAGCTATTTATCATTATTCTGATGATACTGGCAAATGCAGTCAACTAGAGAATACAATTCAAGAGATACATATAGGAAAAGAAGAAATAAAATTATCTCTTTTTGCAGGTGACATGATAGTATATCTAGAAACCCCTAAAGATTCAATTACAAAACTTAATGAAAAAGTAAAAGAATTTAGCAAGATAATGTGATAGAAGAGAGAGAGAGAGAGGAAGGAACAAGTGCAAGAATGTGAGTGCGTGAGACAGCATGTGTTGTCTAAACACAGAAAAGGCAAATGCGGTAAAATTTTAATAATAGTGAGTATGGGTAAAGGGTTGCACAGATGTTCTTTGTATTATTTTTTTTTTAACTTCTTGTAACGTTGAGATTATTTCTAAATAAAAATGTTTTTATGAAATTTGTGACATACAGGAATATATCTAAAATATTTTCCTCTGAAAAATTAGCCTATTATTTTCCTGAAGTATATGTATTTTATGGTGCTGTAATAATTAGCCAATATTTTGTCAATGAAAGTATATGAAAAAACTGTATGATGTAGAAAAGAAAAGAAAATCAGATTTTAAAAATATAATTTATGTAGACATTAGATAAAATAGACCTTTCTTTAACATATTTATATAAAACTAATTATCAAAATACTTTATTTTTATGTCTACATATCTAATTATGTAATGATGTTTAAATAGCACTATTAATGGTAGACTGTTACAGAGTTTTCTTACCCCCTCAGATATTCAGTTTTTATTGCTATATGGTTCCCGAAGAATGGATCCTAAACCACTTACTCTTCTACTGATCGATCCAGGCCTCGGTCAGGAGATCGATGGTGAGAACGTTCTGGTGAGTGACATTTTGTATTTGGCTTTATTGTGGAACTCAAATGATAAGCATTACTTGAGTAATTCTGGCGGCGAAGTTCTTGCACAGCTCTTTCCCTAAAGCAAAACAGTGAGACTTTTACTAAACTTTATATCCAGCGACATTATTAACACTGTCGTAGAACTATAGTTCAAATCATGCTTTAAAATCTAAGCATCATGAAATAACCAAAATCTGTGGTTATCCAAGGAACAATGCTTTCCAGGCTGAACGTGGCATAGAGACACACTTACCTTTCAAAGCGCTCTGTCCCTAGTTGTCTCTTGGTAATGTCTAAATCAGCTTCCAACTGCGTTATGGCGTTCCTGAACTGGGCCACATCTCTACTCTGGATGGCCCTGTGTAAAAGAATGTGAGTGACAGTTAATTACAGGTAAAATATGGCTAGGACTCCTAGAGTACATGAAACCATGTTGGCAATGGTTTCTCAGCTGGATCCAAGCAAAATTGTCATTTTCATAGATGTATTAGTGCATCTAAAATATGCCAGCTTTAGATGTAGTAAATGTGCAAAGTAGCCTACTAAAAGCCTAAGCTGTCCCAGCCCCATTCAATTAGTTAAACCTTTTCTGTTTCAGTTTCTTTATGTTTAGAGGGGTACTATTATCTATTATCTACCTATATTACTTATTTACTGCAGATCATTTTTACAAGTGTACTTTAAGGTATTAGGTGCATATTCCAGTGCATATAATACTAGAATTCACTAGCACCATGATGAATGTGTGTGTATATATGTACATTTAATTGACCAAATGCCTTATATATACTTGCAATGAAATTTGATATATCTACTGTTAAAAACAAAATCTCTTCAATTTAACAGGATCTTCCTTAGGGCTAAACACTGCCTCAAAAACCCTGTGATAAGGCATACTACCATGAGGCAGATGACAGAGGTGAATGCTTCTTGCACAGAACATTCTATCCTATCTGCTGGCTTTCAGGACTGCATTACAGACTGCTGGAGTCTAAAATTTAGAGACTAAGAACACACAACTTTATCAAGCTTACTTGATACTACTCACCAGCCAGTCTAAAACAGAATGTACCCCTTAAGGTGGGAGAGTCGGCACATTTCACTGAGGCAATTTCCATCTACGGCTTGAGGAAATGATCCTGCAGAACTGGTTGAAGGTACCCCAAAAGCCCAGCTGCAGTGATTGAAAAGAATGACTCAATCACAGCTGCCAAAACCTAAAATCAGTTTCTAAAGGAAACGGGCCCTGGCTTTGCAGCCTTTGCTTAGTCGGGGCTCCTACAAGTAGCTGATTCCTGAGACCATGATTCCTGTCCTTCCCCACGTCCCCTGCTCGGATGGGAGGGCAGAGTTGAGGCTGGATGAAAAAGTGTTATAGGTTGGACAGATAAGAACAGAGGCTAAAGGTCCCCATGAAGTTTTGTGAGAAGTGAGTTTAATAATAAAATATTAAGTTTAATAATAAAATATTTTAATAATAAAATATTAGGGCTTCCCTGGTGGCGCAGTGGTTGAGAATCCGCCTGCCGAGGCAAGGATCACGGGTTCGTGCCCCGGTCCAGGAAGATCCCATATGCCGCGGAGCGGCTGGGCCCGTGAGCCATGGCCGCTGAGCCTGCGCGTCCGGAGTCTGTGCTCCGCAACGGGAGAGGCCACAACAGTGAGAGGCCCGCGTACCGCAAAAAAAAAAAAAAAATACTAATAATAATAATAAAATATTAGTTTAATATTTTAATAATAAAATATTCACTATGTTTAATAATAAAATATTCACTATGCAGGCAGGCATTTCCACCTAATCCTCCAGTCTTGTAAATAAGGTGCTAACGGTACTAGGGATTCTTAAAATAAAAAGTCAAAATCAGGGCTTCCCTGGTGGCGCAGTGGTTGAGAGTCCGCCTGCCGATGCAGGGGACACGGGTTCGTGCCCCGGTCCGGGAAGATCCCACATGCCGCGGAGCGGCTGGACCCGTGAGCCATGACCGCTGAGCCTGTGCGTCCGGAGCCTGTGCTACGGGAGAGGCCACAACAGTGAGAGGCCACAACAGTGAGAGGCCCGCGTACCACAGAAAAAAAAAAAAAAAAAAAAAAAGTCAAAATCAATGCTCTGGGGGAAGTCTTCAGCATTCTGTAAATGCAGCAGTTCTTCCAGGTAACCAGCATACACTTACAGGTACATAGGGAAATATTATGTGGCAAATGGAAAGACGGTAGCACTATCAGGTGAGTCCATAAATGGAAAAATTCTTCTGGTTTCAGAAGTGCTTAATTTCTTCTAATCTGGTTATTTCCTAAAGGCAATATGTTAGATCAGTAGGTGTTCATTTATACCCAAACAATCAACAAAGATGGTTAAACTTAAATTTAGATAAATTTAGATAAACATATAATAGAAATAAGTACTAAATCTTAGACAAATCACAATATTTGGGGTCCTCAGTTTAATTAATAGCAAATTATGACACTAAATTGTCTAAACGCCAGCTTTGAAATTCTATTAATCTATAAAGTACCAAAACTTTAGAAATATGACTTTATGTTATCATATTGCTAACCAACTCACATTTTACTTTCTGCCAAACAAAGGTGTTCTTTAAGAAGCTGAATTTCAGATTCTTTTTCTTGAAGTGCTATCTGAGACTGATATTCTTTGTCTCGATTGGCCACCAGCAAAGCTTCTAGATTCTGCATGGAGATTCTCTCATTTGTCATCTGACTCCTGAGGAGTTCTATTTCAGAACGAGCAGAATCCAACTCATTCTCCATCTGTACAATAATAGGAAGATACCTATACTTATTCCTATTCGTTCACTTAACTGATGTATTATCAGAGACTCATAAAATGTCTGTATTATGTTATAAACTGACAATCACTTTTAATTTCTTGATTAGAAATTGTGTCCTCCTTCTTATCAGATACACACACGCACACACACTGAGTATCACTTTCCCCAACTCTCTGATAATATCAGAAAGTTCATTAATTTAAGTAAAGAGTTATTAATCTCAAACTTCAAACAATTTCCATTTCCAGCTTTGATATTTCTTATTTCTGCAAGACTGACATGGTAGTATCTGTAACTACTGCTTTGTCCTGAGTTGGGTGAATTATAAACACCTAATTTCCTGACGGAATGTCATCGCGCTTCATAGTTAAGAAAGATAAGGAGTAATTGCACATTCCCTCTCTTGCATGATCCTGTGGAAAACTTCACTTTTTGAAGGTTATCTTGAGCCTAAAATACGTTCTATAAGCCAAATGTTTCTTCAAAAGGAGAAAAACCAGACATTATTTAGAAAAAAATTATTCCTTATCTCATAATACATATTATAATAATTTACATATGCATTAAAAAAGTTAAATGTTGGGCTTCCCTGGTGACGCAGTGGTTGAGAGCCCGCCTGCCGATGCAGGGGATGTGGGTTCATGCCCCAGTCCGGGAAGATCCCACATGCCGCGGAGCGGCTAGGCCCGTGAGCCATGGCCGCTGGGCCTGTGCGTCTGGAGCCTGTGCTCTGCAACGGGAGAGGCCACAACAGTGAGAGGCCCGCGTTCCGCAAAAAAAAAAAAAAAAAAGTTAAATGTAAAAGGATAAAACCCTAAGAAAAAAAAGTTAAATAAAAATGAAATTATTAGGAAAGGGGTGGGCAGGTAGGGGAAGAACTTTTTAGACTAGATACAATTAAAAAATTATGTCTGACTGTAGAAAAAAACATATTTATACTCATTATAAAGAAACAAAATTTACGAGGAAAAAAACAGATGAAAATAAACTCAGTAAATAGTTAATATCTTATTAATATAAGGAAGATGAACAAACTGCGGAGAAATATGAACTAATGATGTGAACAGAAAATGTACAAGATACAGCTAATTAGTAAACATATAGAATAACTTACCCTTACTAATAATCAAAGAAATAGAAATTGAATCAAGACGGTATTTCTAGTCCAGGATTTCTTAACTTTGACACTACTGATCTTTTGGGTTGGACATTTATTTGGGGTAGGGAGTTGCCCTATGCATTACAGGATGTTTAGTGGCATCCCTGGCCTCTACTTACCAGAGATCCACAGCATCCCCCAACCCTGGTTGTGACAGTCAGAAATGTCTACAGACATTGCTAAGTGTTTCCTGGGGAGCAAAATCTCTTTCAGGTGAACCAATGTTGTAGTTTATCAAACTGGCAAATTTCTTAGCTTTTGTGTCGATTAACATTAAAATGGGCAATGGCAATCTCATATACCTTGCTTGCAGGAATATAAAATGGAGCGTCACATTTTTGGTAACAGCTTTATTGGAATATAATTCACATACCATACCACTTGCCCATTTAAATTGTACAAGTCAATGGTTTTTAGTACATTAACAGAGTTGTATGATCATACCACAATCTCACAACCTATTGTGAGAACTTTTTCATCATCCCCAAATGAAACCCAGCACACATTAGCAGTCATTCCCCCACTCCTACCCCAGCACGAGCCCTAGACAATCCCTAATCTATTTTCTATCTCTATGATCTGCTTTATTTTAAACATTTCATATAAATGGAATCATACAATGTGTGTGTGGTCTTATGGGACTGCCTTGCTTCACTTAGTGTAATGTTTTCAAGAGTCATCCATGTTTTAGCAGGTATCAGTACTTCATTACTTCTATTGCCAAATAATATTCCCTTGCATAGATGTAGGAATATTTGAGTTATTTACACTTTTTGGCTATTATAAATAATGCTGATAAGAACATTTGTGTATACATTTTTACATGGACCTATGTTTTCATTCTTCTTTGATAAATAGGAGTGGGATTTCTGGACTTTACGGTAATC
Organism: Aethalodelphis obliquidens; assembly: GCF_003676395.1. Lineage (NCBI taxonomy): Eukaryota > Metazoa > Chordata > Mammalia > Artiodactyla > Delphinidae > Aethalodelphis > Aethalodelphis obliquidens. The sequence goes on along the minus strand of NW_020837979.1, from coordinate 7,309,097 downwards.
CTATTTTTTCACATTTCGAGGAACTGCCAAAATGTTTTCCAAAGAGGCCTATTTTACATTCCCACCAGCAATGTATGAGGGTTCCAAGTTTTCTACATCTTTGCCAACATTTGCTATTGTCTTTTGTAAATTATAGCCATCCTAGTGGTTATGAAATGGTATAGTTTTGCTTTGCATTTCTCTGATTATTAATGATGTTGAGCATCTTTTCTTGTGTGCTTTTTGCCCATTTATGTAGTGTCTATAGAGAAATGTCTATTGAGATCCTTTCCCCATTTTTTGAGTTGGGTTATTACTAAGTTGCAAGAGTCCTTTATATACTCTGGATACAAATCTCTTATTAGATATATGATTTGCAAATGTTTTCCCCATTCTGTGCATTGTCTTTTTACTTTGTTGATATCATTTGCAGCACAAAAGTTTTTTATTTTGATGAAATCCTTCTAATCTATTTTTTCTTCTGTTGTACTTTTGATGTGACTCTAAAAAAGCATTACCTAACCCAAGGTCACACAGATTTATTTGTATGTTCTCTTCTTAAGAGTTTTATAATTTTAACTCTTACATATAGGCCTATAAAACATTTGAATTTAATTTTTGTATATGGTACGTGATAGGAATCCAACTTCATTCTTCTCCATGTAGATGTTTAGTTGTCCCAGTAGCATTTGTTGAAAAGACTATTCTTCCCCGATTAAATTGTATTGCTACCAATTTTTTGGAAATCACTTCACCACAAATGTAAGAGTTTATTTCTGGACTCTCAATTCTGTTCCACTGACCTATATATCTTTCCTTATGCTAGTACTACACTGTCTTGATTACTATAGACAGTTTTGACATTGGGAAGTGCTCTGACTTTGTTCTTCTTTTTCAAGATTGTTTTGGCTATTCTGGGTCACTTGCACTTCCATATTAATTTTATGTCATCTTGTCGGTTTCAATGAGGAAGCCAGCTGGCATTCTAATACGCATTGTATTGAATTTGTAGACCAATTTGGGGTAGTACTGCCATTTTAACCGTGTTAAGTCTTCTGATCCATGGATGTGGGATGTCTTTCCTTTTATTTGGGTCTTTAATTTCTCTCTCTCTCTCTGTCTTTCTCTCTCTCTCTCTCTGTCTCTCTCTCTATCTCTCTCTCTCCAAACTGGAAATAACAGATGTCCTTCAAAGGATGAATGATTAAACAAACTACATTACAGGAATGAACCACTAATATATGCAACAACCTGGATGAATCTTCAGAGAATTATGCTGAGTGAAAAAATCCAATCCCAAAAGTTTACATATCGTATGATTCTATTATCTATATAACATTCTTGAAGTGACAAAATGTACAAGTGGAGAACAGATTAGCTGTTTGTTTCCAGGGGTTAAGGAGAGGTTGTGGATAGGAGGGGAGTAGATAGCGCTAAAAAAGGGCAACATGATGGGTCCTGTGATAGAAATGTTCCATATCTTGCCTGAAACAATGTCAAAAGCCTGGTTGAGATATTATACTATGGTTTTGCAAGATGTTACCATTGGGGGAGGCCAGGTAAAGGAGACACAACATTTCTTTGTATAGTTTCTTATAATTGCATGTGAATCTACAATTATCTCAAAATCAAAAGTTTAACTTAGAAAAATTATTTGACTGTCCCTTATATGCATAGTACAGCTGAAGAAATACAAAGATAAATAAGATAGTTCTTGCACTTGAAATACAGCTTATTATGGGGATAAACATAAATATATAAATAACTAAATTCTAAGGCAAAAAAATTTATGTCAGGAGTATTTAAAAATACTATGAGAATTAGCCTGATGACTTCACACCCATCTGGAGAGTTATTAGCAAAAGAGAGAGAGAGGTTGGGGGAAGAAGGGAGGGAGGGAGGGGGTAGAGAGAGAGAGAGAGAAAGAAAGAAAGAAAGAAAGGAAGAAAGAAAGAAAGAGAAAGAAAGAAAGAAAGGCTGAAAAACAAGTGTTGGCAAGGATGTAGAGAAATTGGAACACTTGTGCACTGTCAGTGGGAATGTAAAATGGTACAGCTGCTTTGGAAAACAGTATGGAGATTCCTCAAAACATTAAAAATAGAATTACCATATGATTACCATATGATCCAGAAATCCAACTTCTGGGTAGAGACCCAAACAAAATGAAAGCAGCATCTTGAAGAGAGATTTATACCCCCATGTTTATAGCAGCATTATTCACAATAGCTAAAACATGGAAGCAACCCAAGTGTCCACAAACTGACAAATAAATAAGCAAACTGTGGTATATTCACACAATGGAATATTGTTCAGCCTTAAAAAGGAAAGAGAGGGTGGAGTCAAGATGGCAGTGTGGGAAGATGTGGAGTTAGCTTCTCCCCACAACTAGGGTGCCTGCTGGCCGCTGGTGGGGGACTCTGACACCCAAGGAGATGGGAGGAACCCCAAAGTGAACCAGTAGGATGTAGGGGGACTGAGGGGGGAGGAGAAGTGGAGGACAGACAGGATCCGTGCCCCCTAAGGCCAGGGAGATCAGGAGAGGCAGGTGGGGGGGACTCTCCCAGAAGAGAGGGAGAGGAGCGGAGGGCCATCGCCTGGCCCACTAGGGCCGGGGAGCCTGCTGAGCTCCCAAGCTGGTTTCCCCTATCCAAAGCCCGATCCAGGCCACATGCATCCTTGGGGGCATAGCAGGGAGGCTGGAGAGATCAGGAGATGCAGGTGGGAGAGGCCATCCAGGAGGAGCAGGAGAGGAGTGGAGGATGATTGCCCTGCCCACTCGGGCCCAGGGAGGCTGCTGAGCTCCCAGGCCGGTCCCCTGCCCTCCAAGGCCGCCCACACCTCATTGGTCCTGGGGACATAGGGAGGGAGGCCGGGGAGATCAGGAGAGGCAGGTGGGAGGGGAAGAGCAGGAGAGGACGGGAAGAGCAGGAGAGGAGAGGAGGAAGAGCAGGAGAGGAGACGGGAAGAGCAGGAGAGGAGAGGAGGGCATTTGCCCTACCCCCTCAAGCCCAGGAAGCCTGCTGGGCTGCCAGGTAAGGTTTCCTGCCTTCTAAGACCAGGGGTGGGGGGCATGCCTGGGCCTCTTCTGTTCCTAGAGCCTAAGCCCCAACCCCCCACAGCCCCCAGGGTCTTTTCCAGCCCTGTGGGTCCTAAGCATAGGCCCCGCCCACTGCCCAAACCTCGCCCTTGCTTAGGCTCTGCCCTCCACAGCCAAGGTCTTCCCCACACCGCTTTTTTTTGCTTTTCCCTCCTCTTTTTTACTATTGGCGTACTGATGTACCTTCTGGTTGTTGATTCATCTATATTTTTATTTTTATATTCTTTCTAACCTATCTGTTAGTTTCCTAGTCTAATTTTATTTTTTACTTTGTTATTGTTCTCTCTCATTTTTTTTTTTTTTTTTTTTGCTGCCCCATGTGGCTTGAGGGATCTTGTTCACGAGCTCAGGGTAAGGCTGAAGCTCCTGTGGTGGGAGCTCCGAGTCTGAACCACTGGACTAACAGAGAACCTCAGACCCCAGGGAATATTCATCAGAGTGAGGTCTCACAGAGTTCCTCATCTCAGCACCAAGACCCAGCCTACAAACCCCAGTGTTGGAAGCCTCAGGCCAAATAACCAGTAAGACAGGAACACAATCCCACTCATTAAAAAAAAAAAAAAAATGAGACGGCAAAAAGTATGTCACAGATGAAGCAGCAAGGTAAAAACCTACAAGACCAAATAAATGAAGAGGAAATAGGCAATCTACCTGAAAAAGAATTCAGAGTAATGATAGTAAAGATGATTCAGAATCTCGGAAGTAGAATGGAGGCACGGATTGAGAAAAGACAAGAAATGTTTAACAAAGATCTAGAAGAACTAAAGAACAAACAAACAGAGATGAACAATACAATAACTGAAATGAAAAATACACTAGAAGGAATCAATAACAGAATAACAGAGGCAGAAGAACGAATAAGTGAGCTGGATGACAAAATGGTGGAAATAGCTGCAGAGGAGCAGAATAAAGAAAAAAGAATGAAAAGAATTGAGGACAGTCTCAGAGACCTCTGGGACAACACTAAACACACCAACATTTGAATTATAGGGGTCCCAGAAGAAGAAGACAAAAAGAAAGGGTCTGAGAAAATATTTGAAGAGATTATAGTCGAAAACTTTCCTAACATGGGAAAGGAAATAGTCACCAAAATCCAGGAAGCACAGAGAGTCCCCTACAGGATAAACCCTAGGAAAAACACACCAAGACACATATTAATCAAACTAACAAAAATTAAATTCAAAGAAAAAATATTAAAAGCAGCAAGGGAAAACCAAAAAATAACATACAAAGGAATCCCCATAAGGTTATCAGCTGATTTTTCAGCAGAAATTCTGCAGGCCAGAAGGGAGTAGCAGGATATATTTAAAGTGATGAAAGAGAAAAACCTACAACCAAGATTACTCTACCCAGCAAGGATCTCATTCAGATTCGATGGAGAAGTCAAAAGCTTTTCAGACAAGCAAAAGCTGAGAGAATTCAGCACCACCAAACCAGCTTTAAAATGAATGCTAAAGAAACTTCTCTAGGCGGAAAACACAAGAGAAGAAAAAACCCCACAAAAACAAACCCAAAACAATTAAGAAAATGGTAATAGGAACATACATATCGATGATAACCTTGAATGTAAATGGATTAAATGCCCCAACTAAAAGACACAGACTGGCTGATGGATACAAAAACAAGACCCATATATATGCTGTCTACAAGAGACCCACTTCAAACCTAGGGACACATACAGACTGAAAGTGAACACATGGAAAAAGATATTCCATGCAAATGGAAATCAAAGGAAAGCTGGAGTAGCAATACTCATATCAGATAAAGTAGACTTTAAAATAAAGACTGTTACAAGAGATAAGGAGGGGCACTACATAATGATCAAAGGATCAATCCAAGAATAAGATATAACAATTATAAATGTTTATGCACCCAACATAGGAGCACCTCAATACATAAGGCAAATGCAAACAACCATGAAAGGAGAAATCGATAGTAACACAGTAATAGTAGGGGACATTAACACGCCACTTACACCAATGGACAGATCATCCAAAATGAAAATAAATAAGGAAACACAAGCTTTAAATAACACAATAGCCCAGCTAGATCTCACTGATATTTATAGAACATTCCACCCAAAAGTGGCAGAATACACTTTCTTCTCAAGTGCACATGGAACATTCTCCAGGATAGATCACATCTTGGGTCACAAATCAAGCCTCAGAAAATTAAAGAAAATTGAAGTTGTATCAAGCATCTTTTTCTGACCACAATGCTATGAGATTGGAAATCAATTACAGGAAAAAATCTGTAAAGAAACACTAATACATGAGGCTAAACAGTGCGCTACTAAATAACCAAGAGATCACTGAAGAAATCGAAGAAGAAATAAAAAAATACCTAGAAACAAATGACAATGAAAACATGACGACCCAAAACCTATGGGATGCAGCAAAAGCAATTCTAAAAGGGAAGGTTATAGCAATTCAATCTCACCTCAAGAAACAAGAAAAATCTCAAATGAACAATCTAACCCTACCCTTGAAACAACTAGAGAAAAAAGAACAAAGAAAACCCAAAGTCAGTGGCAGGAAAGAAATCATAAAGATCAGAGCAGAAATAAATGATATAGAAACAAAGAAAACAATAGCAAAGATCAATAAAACTAAAAGTTGGTTCTTTGAGAAGAAAAACAAAATTGATAAACCCTTAGCCTGACTCATCAAGAAAAAAAGGGTGAGGACACAAACAGATAAAATTAGAAAAGAAAGAGGAGAAATCACAACTGACACTGCAGAAGTACAAAGGATTATAAGAGACTATTACAAACAACTATATGCCAATAAAATGGACAACCATGAAGAAATGGACAAATTCTTGGAAAGGTACAATTTTCCAAGACTGAACCAGGAAGAATTAGAAAACAAAAACAGACCTATCACAAGTAATGAAATTGAAACTGTAATTAAAAATCTTCCAACAAACAAAAGTCCAGGACCGGGGGCTTCACAGGTGAATTCTATCAAACATTTAGAGAAGAGCTAACACCCATCCTTCTCAAACTCTTCCAAAAAATTGCAGAGGGAGAAACACTCCCAAATTCATTCTATGAAGCCACCATCACCCTGATACCAAAACCAGAAAAAGATATAACAAAAAAAGAAAATTATAGACCAATATCACTGATGAATATAGATGCAAAAATCTTGAACAAAATACTAGCAAACAGAATCCAACAGCACATTAAAAGGATCATATACCATGATCAAGTGGGATTTATCCCAGGGATGCAAGGATTCTTCAGTATATGCAAATCAATCAATGTGATATACCACAATAACAAATTAAGGAATAAAACCATATGATCATCTCAATAGATGCAGAAAAAGATTTTGACAAAATTCAACACCCATTTATGATAAAAACTCTGCAGAAAATGGGCATAGAGGGAAACTACCTCAACATAATAAAGGCCATATGTGACAAATGCACAGCAAGCATCATACTCAATGGTGAAAAACTGAAAGCATTTCCACTAAGATCAGGAACAAGACAAGGATGTCCACTCTCACCACTCTTATTCAACATAGTTTTGGAAGTCCTAGCTATAGCAATCAGAGAAGAAAAAGAAATAAAAGGAATACAAATTGGAAAAAGAAGAAGTAAAACTGTCACTGTTTGCTGATGATATGATACTATACATAGAAAATACTAGAGATGCCATCAGAAAACTACTAGAAGTAATCAATGTATTTGGTAAGGTTGCAGGATACAAAATTAATGCACAGAAATCTCTGGCATTCCTATACACCAACAACGAAAAATCAGAAAGAGAAATTAAGGAAACACTCCCATTTACTATTGCAACAAAAAGAATAAAATACCTAGGAATAAACCTGCCTAAGAGGCGAAAGACTTGTACTCAGAAAACTGTAAAACACCAATGAAAGAAATCAAAGATAACATAAACAGATGGAGAAATATACCATGTTCTTGGATTGGAAGAATCAATACTGTGAAAATGACTATACTACCCAAAGCAATCTACAGATTCAATGCAATCCCTATCAAACTACCAATGGCATTCTTCACAGAATTAGAACAAAAAATTTTACAATTCATATGGAAACACAAAAGACCCTGAATAGCCAAAGCAATCTTGAGAAAGAAAAACAGAGTTGGAGGAATCAGGCTCCCCAACTTCAAACTATACCATAAAGCTACAGTAATCAAGACACTATGGTACTGGCACAAAAACAGAAATATAGATCAATGGTACAGGACAGAATGCCCAGAGATAAACCCACGCACATATGGTCACCTAATTTACGACAAAGGAGGCAAGAACATACAATGGAGAAAAGACAGCCTCTTCAATAAGTGGTGCTGGGAAAACTGGACAGCTACATGTAAAAGAATGAAATTAGAACACTCCCTAACACCAAACAGAAAAATAAACTCCAAATGGATTAAAGACTTAAATGTAAGACCAGACACTATAAAACTCTTAGAGGAAAACATAGGAAAAACACTCTTTGACATAAACCATAGCAAGATCTTTTTCACCCCACCTCCTAGAGTAACAGAAATAAAAACAAAAATAAACAAATGGGACTTAATTAAACTTAAGATCTTTTGCACAGCAAAGGAAACCATAAACAAGACAAAAAGACAACCCTCAGAATGGGAGAAAATATTTGCAAATGAAACAACAAAGGATTAATCTCCAAAATATACAAATAGCTCATGCAGCTCAATATCAAAAAAACAAACAATCCAGTTAAAAAATGGGCAGAACAACTAAATAGACATTTCACCAAGGAAAACATACAGATGGCCAAGAGGCACATGAAAAGATGCTCAACATCACTAATTATTAGAGAAATGCAAATCAAAACCACTATGAGGTATCTCCTCACATGGATCAGAATGGCCATTATCAACAAATCTAGAAACATTAAATGCTGGAAAGGGTGTGGTGAAAAGGGAACCCTCCTGCACTGTTGGTGGGAATGTAAACTGATACAACCACTATGGAGAACAATATGGAGGTTCCTTAAAAAACTAAAAGTAGAACTACCATATGACCCAGCAATCCCACTACTGGGCATATACCCTGAGAAAACCATAATTCAAAAAGAGTCATGTACCACAATGTTCACTGCAGCTCTATTTACAATAGCCAGGACATGGAACCAGCCTAAGGGTCCATCAACAGATGAATGGATAAAGAAGATGTGACACATATATACAATGGAATATTACTCAGCCATAAAAAGAAACGAAAATGAGTTATTTGTAGTGAGGTGGATGGACCTAGAGTCTGTCATACAGAGTGAAGTAAGTCAGAAAGAGAAAAACAAATACCATACACTAACGCATATATATGGAACCTAAAAAAATAAAATAAAATGGTACTGATGAACCTAGTTGCAGGGAAGGAAAAAAGAGGCAGACATAGAGAATGGACGTGAGGACATGGGGTGGGAGGGCAAAGCTGGGGCAAAGTGAGAGTAGCATCGACATATATACACTACTGAATGTACAATAGTTGGTGGGAAGCAGCAGCATAGCACAGGGAGATCGGCTCGGTGCTTTGCGATGACCTAGAGGGTTGGGATAGGGAGGATGGGAAGGAGGCTCAAGAGGGAGGGGATATGGGGACATGTGTATGCATATGGCTGATTCGCTTTGCTGTGCAACAGAAACTTACACAGTATTATGAAGCAATTATACTGCAATAAAGATGTATTTAAAAAAAAGGAAAGAAATTCTGCAATATGCTACAACATAGATGAACCTTAAGGACATTATGCTAAGTGAAATAAGTCAGCCTCCCAAAGACAAATACGTATGATTCCACTTATGTGAGTTACTTAGAGTAGTCAAAATCATCAAGACAGAAAATATAATGGTGGTTGCCAGGGGCTGCAGGGAGGAGAGAACGGGGAGTTATTGTTTAATAGGTATAGAGTTTCAGATTTATAAGATGAAAGAAGTTATGGTCATGGACGGTGGTGATGGCTGCAAAACAATGTGAAAACCACTGAACTTTAAAATGGTTAAGATGGTAAAGGTTATATGTATTTTAACACAATAAGAGAAAAAATATTTAAAGACTAGTAAGTAAGCAACAAAACCTGTAGTAAACATCCTTAAAAGATTAAAAAGTAAATATAAATCATTATCGATTTTATATTTAGTTCTGCTAAGGGTAATAATTTTAAAGCTTAAAGATTACTAATCCTTTTGGTTATGGTGTATTTGTGTATGTGTATCAACATATAACCAAAATGTGTTGACATTTCAATTATACTATGCAACTTGAATACATATCCCTTCAGGATTCAGGCTCCATCTATTTTTCCAGATGCATCTCAGCCACCTGGCCATTGCAAATGACTTACTACTCACTCAAGAATTTACTTATAACTTCAGACCATTGCCTAAGTGGTTGTTCCCTCTGAATGGGATGCCTCATCACTTCCGAGTTCAGTAGTTTGCCCTTGTGAACTCCTCTCTGACACCCATAGGCCAAAAAGGAATTCCCTCTCTGAAAACTTGAGTATTCCTTACTAGTAAAATATTCACCCCAAATAATTTGTATGTCAATACCAGGAGGCCCTTGAGGGCAGGGGACTGTATCTTTTGAACATTATATTCACAGTGGCAAGCACAATGTCAGGCACGTGGTAGACACAGTCAAGTGAATTACAGTTTAAAAGAACTCAGCCAAATAGTAAATTTTGCTTAAAAAGATATCATTAAAGTTATTATTTTGCTAGATAAACCTCAGCCTCATGGTTCTTTGCTGATTGATATGTCAATGTGTTTTATACTTCTTTTGGCTAAAAGTAAATGCAAATTACACACTCAAAGGAAGAGCTTCTGTTATGGTCTTGAGTTGTTTGGAACACAGCATAAATTAATTTCTTGGACTTTAAAAATAAAATCTAAAGTTGAAAGGCATGGCTTGATGTAATATTTTATTAAAAAATAGTTCATTTTTTGAAAATGGTGGTAATTTTATAGTAATATTAAAAGAACCATTTAAAAACATAATACATACCATTTCTATTTCTTGATCTTTAGCAATCAGCTGTCGATTAAGAAGTTCTTTGCTTGAGTCAAGTTTAATGCAAAGTTCCCTTGTGGAAGACAAGTCTGCAAGGGCAGACACTTTTTCAAACTGAACCTTCTGAAGCTCCTCTTCCATCTTTACAACAGACTTATGTAAAGTAGCAATCTGGGACTTGTAAGACCGTTCTGCATTTAAGTGCTGCAAGGACAAAATTATTACATATATGTATTTTTTTAACTTGAAAAAAACCTACAGCATGGAAAACAAAGTGGGGCAAATATTTTAATGATAGTACTTTTAGATTATAAGGAACTTTAGATGATATAGGTGGCAATCGTATGTGCACAAAACATTCTGGGAAAGATAAATTTGGGCTTCAAATTTCTATATATAAAATCCAGGAGTAAAGTGGTCAACTGGTCGTTCTTTTTTTTTTTTTTTAAATAAAGTTATTTATTTTTGGCTGCGTTGGGCCTTCGTTGCTGCACACGGGCTTTCTCTAGTTGCGGTGAGAGGGGGCTACTCTTCATTGCAGTGCGCGGGCTTCTCACTGCAGTGGCTTCTCTTGTTGCGGAGCACGGGCTCTAGGCACACGGGCTTCAGTAGTTGCAGCACACCGGCTCAGTAGTTGTGGCGCACGGGCTTAGTTGCTCCGCGGCATGTGGAATCTTCCAGGACCAGGGATTGAACCCGTGTCCCCTGTATTGGCAGGCAGATTCTTAACCACTATGCCACCAGAGACGTCCCTGGTCATTCCTTTTCAATGTATTTAGAAAACAATTGAAAAGTCTCATCCCCAAAGTTAGTTGAGATATACACGTTTGGCCTGTAGTTCTGTCTATATTTGCCATAGTTCCAATTATTCTACAGTATAAATATTATTATTGTTAAAGACAAAACATTGTCTACTGTTTCATTCACAATACCCATTTTCTAATTCTTGAATGGCATGCTGATATGGATCATAATATCATAAAACGAGAGCTGATAACTCTCTAGCACTTACTAATAACTCTGAGGGAAAAAGACTCCGGGCAAGTATAAATCAAGAACACATCCACATTATGGAAAATAAGAGCATGTCTTTAAAACTGTAATATGAGAGTCAAGTTATATAAATGCTTTCAAATGTTCAAGATAATTCCACAAACCGCCCCTTTTTTTTCAGAAAAATGTCTTATGTAAGTGCACTGCCACCTACAGAGTATTTGCTATTATGTGAGACTAACAGAACTGAGAGACAAATAAAGAAATGTTTCTGCTTTTACAAGCGTTTTTACAAGTACAATGCACAAAAAATTGCTCCTGGAATAAGTTATTTGGCCACAATTCACTCCTACCTTTCTGCCTCCCTTCCTTCCTCACTCACTCAATTTCTCACTCATTCTTCAAACAACCTTCTATCCATCCATCCACCCACCCGCCCATCCATTCCATATTTATTGAGTATATTCTATGTTCCAGTCAATGTGCCTTGATGCATATCCAATGATAAGCAAAATGGTCTCTGCTCTCATGAAGTTTCCAGACTATGGGGGAATCATGCATTAATAAAATAATCATACACATGAATATGTAAATATATATTGAGCAAATATTTCTAGAGAAAAAAGTGTAGAACACAGGAAAGTGACCTAGACTGATGGGATCGGGGAAATCAGGAAAGTCTTCTCTAAGTAAATGACACTTGAACTGAGATCTGAAGAGTGAGTAGATATACAGTGTGTTGGGGGAGGGTGGCTTTTCAAATCAGAGGATGCTAAGTGCAAAGCAAGAGCAAAGAGAAGGCCAGTATGGCTAGAGCCCAGAGACTACAGGGAAGAGTGATAGGAGGTGCAGTTGAAAAGGTACATAATTTACAAAATAGAGCCTAGTAAGCCATGTAAAATTCAGGTCTTTATTACAATTGACAGATCTTACAGAGTAGGTTATGTGATCAGTTTTGTGTTTTGAGAAGAATGCTTTGGACGTTTCAGGTTCTAGTAAAATAGCTGATTAAGCTAAGAGGAAAATCTGGATAAAACAGAATAAAAAATTATTTTTGCAGTTCATAGTTGAACTTGCAGGTAAGAAAGAGAAATTCTCACATGCCAAAAACAGAGAAAACAAAACCAGAGCAAGGAGCAAATGAGCAGGTCTGAAGCTAAGAGTTGGGGGTTGGAAGACCCAGTAATGGCGAATGGCTTAACACACTCAAGTAAGACTAGGAGACAAGAATTTAGGACTAATGGAGAGTTGGAATTGAGATCTCCATATAATCTGGGACCCTTGAAAGGAGGCTCCAGGAAAAAAAAATTCACTCAACCTCACAGAGAGACAACCAAAAGTTTATCTTGACCTAGTCTCTGGATAGAGAAAAAAAAATGTCTTCTGTAAGAAACTGAAAACTTTGGTCTGGCTTCACCCAATTTTGGAGTCTGACTTTACCCTGCCATACACAATTCTAAACTTTAACATAATGTTTGTTCCATGCCAATGATAACTCAGAGTCCTTCTGTAGAAGCAGATGCACCTCCCTGAAATTCACAGTGAAGCACAACAGGAAAGATGAACGTTTTCTGGCTGGGTTGTGGAGGTCTTGAGAGCTACTTTCTATCACAAAACGATCCTCTAGTCTCCATTCCTGGCAGATTTAGGACTTAAGAGTTCCCATGAAATCCTTTCTCCCACATGTTCCGCTTGTGTTTTTACAATAACTCCTGTTTTCTTGAACTAGCTGGAGTAGATCTCTTTTCCTTACACTTGAACAAGTTTTAATATATAAATGAATTTACTCAGACATGTGAACACATATTAAATGTCTTCAAAAATGTTTTCCTTTTAGAAAAAGTGAAAAATGTATCCTTAGGAAATCCCAAATTTCAGTAACATATATTCTGCTAAGTATATTTTACCAAAGTTCTGCAGAGAACTGGATTTTTAGAATTGGGTTGAGCATGTTTTATACCAAACTCTTGGCCCTGATCACTATTGCCCTTAATATCACCTAAAGTCAACCCTCCTGGATTTGATCACAAGGTTTTAGGATCAAGGATAGCAATATTGTCATATAACAATGACAAAAACAAACAACACTGATATTGAAACAAGCATACCAATTATTTATAAGGTTCTTTGAGCAAGAGTTATTTACAGTGATTAAAGCAGATGATTTTTAATATATTCATGACAAAAAAAAGAAGCAACGATGAATGAAGGATTCTGTACACATATGGGTAGATACAAATAAGGATTGACAAAGAATAAGAACAATAGTAATGATTTATTTTTAAGAATATAAAAACAAGGTGGAACTAAAATAGTACACAACAGTATCATAAAAGATTGGTGTATGTGTGTTTGTGTGAAAGAGAAAATAAGAGAGAGGGCACAAGATCTAGTAAGCAGTAGTTTTATGCTCAGTATTCAAATTTTCTCAGGACCATATATTATTGTTTAGGAGAAAGGTTGGAGATACTAACAACAGACTTTGTTAAGTATGCATATTACAATTTTAACTACCAAAAGAAGAGACTGAGAACATATAACTGCCAAACCAATCAGCAGTGGGGTAGGAAGTGTGTAAGGAAAATAAACACATAAAAGACATGTAAAAAAAGGAGGTTCTTCAGAAATGAGGGTGAAATAAATACTTTTTAAAACAAACAATACCTGAGAGAATTCAATGCCAACGTACTACAAAAAACGGGTTTTTTCCCCCTCAGTTGAAAAGAACTTAGCTCTTACCACTTTATTTTATTTTACTTACTTTTTGTTAAATTTTTTTCTATTTGTTACTTTATTTAGAAGAAATGTTTAAAGGAACTTCTTCTAGCAAAAAGAAAATTATAGTAGATGAAAACTTGGATCTCCCCAAAGGAATGAAGAGCATGAGAAATAGTAAATATGTGGGTGAATAAAAATGTCTTTCATATTTTAATTTCTTTAAAGATAACTATTAAAAGTTAAAATAATAATGTACTATGGGGTTTACAATATATGTAGAAGAAAAATGGAGGAACAGTAGGATAAAGAATGGGAGGGGGAAGTAAAGGGGTACTAAGAAGTAACATATTATTTGAAGGTAGACTGTGACAATTAAAAGATACATGGTCTAGGGCTTCCCTGGTGGCGCAGTGGTTGAGAATCCGCCTGCCGATGCAGGGGACACGGGTTCGTGCCCCGGTCCGGGAAGATCCCACATGCCGTGGAGCGGCTGGGCCCGTGAGTCATGGCCGCTGAGCCTGCGCGTCCGGAGCCTGCGCTCCGCAGCGGGAGAGGCCACAACAGTGAGAGGCCCGCGTACCGCAAAAAAAAAAAAAAAAAAAAAAAGATACATGGTCTATACTCCAGAATAATCAGCAGAAAAAAATAATGATGTACAGCTCATAAGGCCATAATAGAGATAGAATGGAATACTAAAAAAAAATACTCAAAAGAAGGCAGAAAAAGAGTGAAAATGAAACAAAAAATAAGTGGGACAAATAGAAAACAATAACATGGTAGGTTTACACACAACTATATTAATAATTCCATTAAATATAAATGGCCCAAAGACAACTAAAAGACAGATGTAAGACAGGATAAAAAAGCAAGATCCAACCATATGCTGTCTAAAGGAATACTATTTTAAACATAAAGACATAGAAAGATTAAAAACAAAAGCATGGAAAAAGATATACCATACAAACAATAATTAAAAGAAGTCTGAAGTGGCTATATTAATACCTTACTTGTAGTATACTACAGTAAGGTATTACTTACTTACTTACTTGTAGTATACTACAGAATGAGAAGCATTACAATGGATAAAGAGATGAATTCATTAAGAAGTAATATAACACAGATTCAAATACATGAAGTAACATGACAGAACTGAAATAAAAAATACACAAATATGTTTGGAGGTTCAACACTCTTCTCTCAATAATTGGTAGAACAAGTAAACAGAAACTCAGTAATGATAGGAATTGAAAAACACTATTGATGAACTTGACCCAATAGACATTTATAGAACATTTTACCCAACAACAAAATAATACACGTTATATTCATGTGTACATGGAAAACCCAGAAAGATGACCATATGCTAGCCATAGTCTCAATAAATGTAAAAGACTGAAAAATCAATAACTAGAAAGGTATTTTTTTAAAATCTCCAAGTACTGAAAATTAAACAATACCACAAAATAATATAAGGGTAATCAGAAAATTATTTTGACATAAAATAAAATGAAAACATATCAACTGTGTAGAATAAGGTTCCATTTCTGGCACGGCAGTGTGAGCAGCTCCATAGAACCAGTGAAAGTAGTGAAAACTATAAAAAAGCAACCTTAAATGGTCTTTAAATAGTCTCTGGAAATGGTCTTAAGAACATACAGTAAATGAAGAAACACTTTTAAGAAAACCAACTAAAACTGGGAGAAAACAGGAAAAGTCCGTGGCATCTGAAGTATGACCCTCTCTCCCCACACCCAGCTCAGCACGATGGAAATTCCACTCCAGGTGGGTGCAGCTAAAAACAATGCTCCCTCTCCCCTCAGTACTCAGTCAAGAACTATAGTGTATTCCCAGGAGAGGCAGGCTATCAGCATTTCTCTTGCCACTCCAACAGCTACTTATTTCAGAGGCCAAGTTTCTGGCAACAATGTCTGGGAGGCATTCTGACCAGCCTCTCCACATGGGATGGAGGTTCTATCTTGTTTGTGGCATACTGAGAACACTGTGGCTCTGATTCTCCTTGACACAGGTTATTCATAAGGAAGAGGTTCCATACCTGGAGAGGCATGCTGAGAAGGCCAGAGGCTACAGCCATATACCCACCATCCCCTCCAAGTGCCCAGATCCTAAAGTGGGCACGTCACTGCAAGAGAACTGCACCACTGTCCCCGTACCAGCTTTAGAGCCAGGGCTCAGAGATTTTGCCCAGGGAGAGAGAGAGGCCTTAAAGCAGGAAGCTCCTAAATTCTTCCAAAGGAACTTTACTTCATTTACAACTGACTATAGGAAAATTCAAGTCTAAGGCACTCTCAAGAACAATGGAAGGTACAGCGAAAATACTTCAAGGCTATGTTGAAAAGAAATTTTAAAAAGAATGGTAAACTCTTAAGAGATACAAGCTCCACCATAGGTCAGCTAGTTTACCAGCGAAAATTAGGGGAAGAGACTGCTAAAAAGAATGTTCTCGGGTTCAGAAAAAACTCAAACATTGACCTCAAAAGCTATCCCTGTAAAACAACCCAAATTTAATTGAATCAGTCTATGAAGCAATTTGTGCTTGAGGGCACTGTTGAAAACAATAAAGCAAATAGCCAGAAATTAGTTGGGCTTAACAGCTGAGTGTAGTAAAGGGAGAGAGTCAAAAAAGGCCCTGCCAAAGCCACTGTCATTGCAGGGTAACGGCGGACGCATTCAAGGCTGCACCTCTGAGGAGAAACATCAGAGGCTTCACACTTCAAGGGGAAAGGGGAGAAAGAGATTTCACTAAATAATCCAGCCAGTCTCTAATCATATAAACAAGCAGCCTTCCAGTTTCTGTTCCAACATGTAAACAGCTTAGAGATCATCACTCCCATGCTCACAATACAAAAAAAGCAGAAAATATGACAATAAACAACTCCTCTTTGATCTATCAGAGAACTGAAGACATAAAATGAATCACTGCACCCAAAATATAGAGAAAGGTAAATACAGAGAATTGCAGCTTACCAGGAGGAGAAACTGCCGTTGGAGCTAGCAACTGGTAGCGACTCTTAAAGGGTAATTGACCACCTGCTAGAGACTGAGCATGAACTAGCTTGAGAGATACATCCTCCTGGGCTCCCAGCCTGAGAAGAACCCCACATTTTTATTAGTTTTACCTCCTGGAGCCCACTGGGTTTTCAGGATTAATATCCGAGAAAAATCCCCTCATGCTTCTAGCAGGGTGAGGGGAAAAGTAACCATTTTGAATAATCCCACAGGATTCTGTACTTGACAAAGGTCTGCCCTCAAAGGAGATGATTTTGTGACAGCATAACCAACATGGTTGTACCAGAGCCTAACCAATGTGGAGGGATGGTAGTACCTGACGCAGAGTCTCTCAAGCCTTTCTACCTCATCTAAGGGAGAAAAAAACTGAGAAACGCTTGTGAAGGTCGCATCCCAGGGGCACATGCCCACTAAAAGACTAAGACCTAATCGTAGGATAATAGAACATGTCTCCTCCACCTACACTTCACTACCACATCAACAGGGCTCCTGTATAATAACAGGAGGTCACAGTTGAAAGAACTACAAGGTTCAGACTCTATTTAAGGAGTCTCTTAAGTGAACCCAAAGACAATAGAGGAGACAAAGAAGGAGACCAGAAGGAATTTTAGCCTCTCTGACATGCACGGCTACAGTAAACAGTAATCATAGCCTAAGTCATAGACAGATAAACACAAAACTTCACAGTAAAGGCCTATTTACCTCAGTAACTTTTACCAAATGCTGCTTGTTGCAGCATTTTATTATAGAAAAAGTGAAGACAGTTAAATGTCCTTTAGTATGGGAATGAATTTTAAAAATAAAATATTTTATTCAATGACTATAGAAGCAACTGTTTAGATGTACACTCTATGTATTAAAATAGATACATTTCAAAATTATAATATTGAGCAAAAAAGGCAAATTGCAAATAGATACCTACAGTGTATTATCACTTAAAAAAACTTAAAGCACACAAAACACAAAATACATCATTTGTGGGTGACAGATATGTAGAAAAAGTACAAACATATGATAAAGAGTTATACAACTGACATGAAAGTTCTACATACCAACCATTAGGGAGGGAGGAGAAGAAAGGATGAGGAGTTGTATCTGCAATGTTTTGTTTTTTTAAATAAAGAGAGACTTTATTTAAATAATAAATATATTCTTCATAAACATGGCAAAATGTTAGCATCCTTCAACTTTGGAGATGGGCATATGTGGGTCTTTTATATTACTTTTGGGGAGGGCACTGTTTTTGTATGCTTGATATAGTTTCTAATTTTCAAAAACGGTAAAGATTATTCTAGTTGTAGAGTAGGTAAGAGATTAGAGAACCAGAGCGGAGAACAGTTAACAGACTACAATTCACAGTATATTTAAATAACTTAAGTGTTTGTTTATACACTTAATTTACGGAAAGCCAAACAAAACTCTTTTAAATATGATACAGGATGTACTACAAGCATATTTTACCAAACTTACCTGCTCGACCTCTCTGTTGAGGGCATCTACCTTTTCTTTTAATCTGTTACCCTCTGCCTCAGCAGTGATAAGTTCTAATTTGAGGGTACTGTTATCTGCCTCTGCTTGACGGCACTTATTTTCCCAGTTTTCAGCATCTTCACTGGCTTTTCGGAGTTGGTCCATCATTTGCCGGTTCTCAGATTCCTAAAAAGCAAATCTTAGGTATTACTTTAGGAGAGTAAAATGTTAAACATGTGATGCAAATTAAACATTATTTGCCAGGCCACTGGGAATTTACTTGCCACGATGACCAACTGTACCACAATCTCAAGGACTCCTATCTCTACTCTCAGTTTAGAAAATTGGTCATCCTGTAATTAACAGAAGGGAATGGAAGCAGGATCTGCCCTGGCTCCTGAGTCACACTCACTCATCTAGTAAAGTTTTCACTCTTATCTTCAAGACCTCAATGAATATGTTCTTCTATTTGCTTCTGTTCAAACAAAATCCTCACTGCCTCCCTATAGCTGCTTGCTGACTACTTGCTGGTCTGGTTTCTGAGCTTCTGCCTCGACCTGACCTTTTGTATCTGTGTAATTCCCTTGTTCCTGACTGCTCTTCTGGGTTGTACTACGGCGATAGAGCTTCTGCCTGATTGCATACCTTAAGTGTCAGCTTCTGATAATTCTCTTGGTTTGGCATGCTTCCCATCTGGTTCCTGCCTTTCATTCATAACCCCAGCCTTAATTTCCTTGATCATGGACTGTTCTATAATTCACTTTTGCTCACTGTTCTAATAACTTGCCTGAAGTTGCTCAGAAGTAAAATATGGAACCTATGCCAATAAACACTACTCACAAATATACATTCATGTATATACTGGGCATACAGTATAGAACCACTGTTAGAACCTATCATGATAAAGTTCTATCATGATGGACTGACTAAAGTAGGATCTCATTTCTAAAGGAAAACAATCAGCTCCTCAAATAATATATTATATGGAGTAATAATTATGAAGCTACTTTTAAAAATATAATTTTAGTAGTATGGTTTGGCCAACTCATTCTAAAAAATCATTTATAATTCTGGTAATTCATTAAAAAGGCACTAGATCTCTTTGCCTCCTACCTGTTAATAAACAGTTCAGAAACACTGGAATAAGCAACATCTAATTGTATAAGGCAAATTACAATAAACAACACCGCATTGTATAAAGCTTTCAAATCAGATTTTTCTCAGAAATATGATTAATCATGAGACTGGTTGAAATTCAGTTAATATTGCCACCTTGTGGTCTGGTTGTACCTTGACCAATATGAAGGATCTTTGCCAAGTCTGTTGATTAACAAGTTAACATACTAAACTACTGTATTGGCTTTTAAGATTCAGATATTCCAAATGTGCCGGTAGGAATCTGATGTGTGTTTTCTATTATTGTACTAAAAATAACAGTTTTGTACAGAGTATGTACTTGGGAGTTACATGATCTAATATACATAAACTGAATTTTACCCACATTAATTTTTATCCTCTTTAACTTTCTGTAGCACTTATTGTGTGTCATTCTCTTAAAAGAGCCTTATAGCTTTATGTAGTTAGCTGTGGATGTACCATCTCCCCAATAACCCCTCAGATTCCTCAAAGATAGGAACCATTTTTATGTTGAATTCAGTTTTCTAAGGTAGAAATCATTTTTATATTAAATTTGGCTCTGTGACTAGGTAATATATGGGTCCAAGTTTAAGCAGCGAAAAAGCCTGCATTAAAACGTCTCTCTGCCCTCTAACCACTTAGTGCCCTCCCTCCCAGCAGCCGGCAACCAGTTTACCCTTTTTTGTACCTGCCCAAAGCAGCCAGAGCAGTGTGGGGTGCAAGATGGGCAACATTATAAAGAAAGTGCAACTGATCTTTGGTATTCTCCAGTTCTCTCTTTGCAGATCTCTTTCCCTCTTTCTGGTGCTTCCCCACCAGTTCCCTCTGGTTGACCACTGGGCTCTTTACACCCCTCCCCTCTCCTAACTGCTCTTCCCCCTCTTTTGTTACCCTTCTGATTTATTCTTTTTCCAACATTTCCTGAACAATCTTTCTAAAAGGCAATTCTTCAAATAACTTCTGTGTATGTTGTAATGAAAGCTTCCTAAAAATACAGTTCAGACATATCCTTCGTACCTCTTTATTACCACCCACTTTCACATTCCACTCTAGCTACAGGACCTACTTTTCCCCCCTCTACTTGTTGTCCCCACTGCTGGGGATGCCATTCTGTCTCCTCGCAGTTTTTCAACTCTGTCACCTCAGCGCCCAGCATACTGCACACTGAATGGATGGGTGATGAATAAAGTACTCGACAATCCTTAATGGACCTCCCTACCAAAATGGACCCGTGATCCTTTCTCTCAGGCGGGTGCCTGGATCCATCCAGCTATGTTGTGAAACAGAGTCTCAAAAAAGAACTCACATGAGGATGCTAAAAGCTGAGAGGAGTTTGATGTGTGATGTCTGAAAATACAATTCCAGAATCTAAAAGCCCCAATCCCTAATGGTGGAATTTCAGGTAATGCGATGGGCTAGGGAGAAAAAGTGTCTAACACCGACTGAAAGCTTACTACGCTAAATGTTGTTCAGATAGTCTTTTATTTATATTCTGCCCTATTCTAGAATAGACTTAGATGGCTCACTGTGCGAGGCGTATCTTACTCACTTGGGTGTTCTTCCCAATTACCGATGGGACACTGAGACTGAGGGAGGTTGAGTGGCCTACAGAAGTCCATGGCATTAGTGAGAGGAAGAGTCAGACCTACCTGACTCCAAAGCTTCTGTCCATTTATGACATTACATTGCTAGCACCTTCAACTCAAGAAGGGTAGGAAATCACCTGATTTGGCAACATGAGGCTGCTGCCTTACTGCCTGAAAACAAGGGTTGCAATTCAGGAGTCCTTAGAATCTCTCACCTCTCAAAGTCCTGAACGGTCTTATGTACACCATAAATAAATGCTCAAGATATGTTTATGGACTGAAATTAAATGATATGTTAAATACGATGAGGAAAACTGTTTGGGGGAGGAATTCCTATTAGTGGTTTGATTGTTACGTAAGTAGGTAACACCACACCTATTACAGGAGTCAATCCAACACTATTTTATATAATAGTTTATCAGATGGACATACCTAACATCCTTGGTCTAGCTGTCTCTTTATTCCAGGGTTGTCACACATGTGCCCAAATTTATCGGGAATCATCTGATATCAGACATACCAGTCGACATGTGTCTAGTCGACTGGTTACTAACAGAGAAATGGAGAAGAGAGCCATCTGCCCTCTGGTCCTGGGAAACAGGTGGCTCCACAACAGAGAGATCAATTCTGATCTGCTACACAACCAGGTGGAGCCTCTTTTGTCAAAGGTTTGTAACTGTAAACTACCATTTCCAAATATAAGTGAGCCCAACTTGATTCTGGCCCCTTGTTCTTCATCCAGTTAGGAGGATTCTGCTTATCTAAAATGGCTAAGTGGCAAATAAAAGGGGTGTATCCTTGAGTTACCCTTCTGGACATTGGTGACATTCTAAATATATAGTTAACACGTAACTGTCAACATTAAAATAGGTTGTGCCTTAAAGAAATGCACTTGATTCAGCTGTCCCTATCAGTGCAATCAATCAACAGCTTTAGTGAAAACTCAAGTGTCTCGAGCCAAGGTGGAAATATATATATACGTACTTCGGACTGTAATATATTCTTCAGTTTATTAACCTCCAAATTAGTGTCTTGAACCTTCTGTTTAATGTCATTAAGCTCATTATGAGTATCATTCAGTTTTTTAGACAGTGCCTATAAGAAAAAGACAGTTAGATCTGACTACAAAAAATTAAAAATTGCTCTGTGTCAAAACTACCATAAATTTTTAAATATTTACAGTAAATATGATAAATAAAAATTAATATACCTAATATATAAAGCTCATATAAAGACAGTGAGAAAAACACAAGAGTCCAAACAGTAAATGGGCAAAGAACCCAAACACAATTCACAAAAAGGAAGCATAAGTGGATAATACTTGAAAAAAGTTAAAATTTACTAGTAATCAAAGATATGGTAAGGAATGGGCATTTCCATGTATTATTAGAGTAAATGTAAATTTGAGAAAAGCAAATCTGTGATCTGCTACCTGGTGATGACATGAGACATTTTTAAAAGCTCATAAAAACAAGAAAGACAAAAATATGTTACTTTTTGTTAAAGGTGGGAGATGGATACTTGGGTATTCACGATACCCATGTCCACTTAGAAGGTTTTTTAATTTAAAAAAGAAACCTCATAAGCGTTTGATTCAATTTGAAACTCAATCTATAAAATTTAATGAAAAAGAATGTTTATTAAGGCATTATTTGCTATGTGACAATATTTATTCACATTAGGTGAATGATGCAGTACATAATAGTATCTACATAGTGGTAAAACCACACAGAATACTATGAATTCATGAGAAATGTTTGGAATAATTTTTAATAACAGAGAAACATGTTAATGTATATTTGAAAAAAATCAGGATAAAACACTAAAAACAACTCAATTTGTTTAAAATCGTGGTATTGAGGAAGAAATTTTTTTTAAGTTTTCTGCTTTCCAAATCTTTTATGATATGGGTTTTTTCTTTTTTTTAACATCTTTATTGGAGTACAATTGCTTTACAATGTTGTGTTAGTTTCTGCTGTATAACAAAGTGAATCAGCTATACATATACATATATCCCCATATCCCTTCCCTTTTGCGTCTCCCTCCCACCCTCCCTATCCCACCCTTCTAGGTGGTCACAAAGCACCGAGCTGATCTCCCTGTGCTATGCGGCTGCTTCCCACTAGCTATCTATTTTACATTTGGTAGTGTATATATGTCAATGCTATTCTCTCACTTAGCCCCAGCTTACCCTTCCCCCTCCCTGTGTCCTCAAGTCCACTCTCTACGTCTGCGTCTTTATTCCTGTCCTGCCCCTAGGTTCATCGGAACCATTTTTTTTTTTAGATTCCATATATATGTGTTAGCACACGGTATTTGTTTTTCTCTTTCTGACTTACTTCATTCTGTATGACAGACTCTAGGTCCATCCACCTCACTACAAATAACTCAATTTTGTTTCTTTTTATGGCTGAGTAATATTCCATTGTATATATGTGCCACATCTTCTTTATCCATTCATCTGTCGATGGACACTTAGGTTGCTTCCATCTCCTGGCTATTGTAAATAGAGCTGCAGTGAACATTGTGGTACATGACTCTTCTTGAATTATGTTTTTTTCAGGGTATATGCTCAGTAGTGGGATTGCTGGGTCCTATGGGAGTTCTATTTTTAGTTTTTTAAGGAACGTCCATGCTGTTCTCCATAGTGGCTGTATCAATTTGCATTCCCACCAACAGTGCAAGAGGGTTCCCTTTTCTCCGCACCCTCTCCAGCATTTATTGTTTGTAGATTTTTTGATGATGGCCATTCTGACCAGTGTGAGGTGATACCTCATTGTAGTTCTGATTTGCATTTCTCTAATGATTAGTGATGTTGAGCATCCTTTCATGTGTTTGTTGGCAATATGATATGAGTTTTTAAACAACCTGCAGTCCACAGAGGGATCCATCTTCTACTCTTGGGCCCTCTGACCCAAACAAAGGAAAAAACTATTCTTGAACATTTGTATATTGTTATGATACTAATTTTCTTCTTCTGATTATAAAAGATGTTTATGAAGGTGTAACAAACAACTATGATGTTACAGTAAGCTAATAACAGTTAAAAAATATTTATCTAGTGATTATGCAAGACACTCTACATTCTTGCCAGGCATATTCTCATCTGCTCTCCATTTTTACAGTTGATAAACTGAGAGAAGTTAAATGATAGGATCACACAGCCAGGCAGGGGACTTGAACTCATGTGGGTCTTAAACACTCCACTCTATTGTCTTCTCATGTAGAACAAAACATGATATAAAGTGCTATGTGGTTTTATCCCAGCTACATTAAAAAGTTCATGTAAAAGATAGTATAAAAAGTTTTTAAGTACATTGAAAATCAGTAAAAAATACATTAACAGTGGGTAACTCTGGGTGGTAAATATGAGAGTTTTTAATCTAATTTTCATAAATATAAGTTATATTTACCTTTAGCCTATTTGCTTTAGCTATAAATAGAGCACACAAAGTAGAACCTATAAATTCACATCTCTTGTTTTTATTGCTATTAACTTTTAAAAAATAAACTTTCTTTTAAAATAGTTTTAGACTTATAGAAGAGTTATTAAAATAGTATAGAGAGTGCCCATATACCCTACACTTAGCTTCCTCTATTATTAACATCTTATATTAGTATGGTAAATTTGTCACAATTCATGAACCAATATTGATACATTATTGACTAAAGTCCATATTTTATTCAGATTTCTTCCATTTTTACATAATGTCCTTTTTCTGTTCCAGGATCCCATTATTCATTAATTTTTGAACAAAGTACTTTAACACCTCAGGCAACTTTTTAATAATTAATCAAGTTTTGCATCTTTATATCTGATTATGTAAATTAAAATATTTAACAGTTAAAAAAATACAGACTTTAAAGGGGGAAGAAAGTTTCCAAGTAGAATTTTTTTTTCTTTTTTCTTTTTTTTTTTTTGTGGTACGCGGGCCTTTCACCGTTGTGGCCTCTCCCCTTGCGGAGCACAGGCTCTGGCCGCGCAGGCTCAGCGGCCATGGCTCACGGGCCCAGCCGCTCAGCGGCACGTGGGATCTTCCCGGACCAGGGCACGATCCTGTGTCCCCTGCATCGGCAGGCGGACTCTCAACCACTGCGCCACCAGGGAAGCCCCAAGTAGAATTTTTTAATGTTAAAATTAAAAGGGATATTGGTAATGAGAGCTCTGGATAAAGCTGAACTGTACTGGCTTAGAGAGCAAGTAATTAAAAGAGAAATTTTCCTAAAAAGAATCACAGTGCTAAAGAGGATCAAATGATGTATCATGGTCTGTATACTCATATTCAAACGGAGTAACAGTCCATCAAATAAATCTATGCTTTTCTTAAAAATTTTGGAAGGTTATCTTCATTTGTTGGTTTATTCAAATATTTATCCTTCACTAAGGAAGTACTTCCTAAGGTTTAATGCAAATCTATTATATCCCCGTTCCCTCTTTTCTCTGATATTTAAACTATATGTCTGAAAATTTCATTTAGAAATTATGTGGCATATTCTGTGTAATAAAGGTAAAAAATGGCTAGTTCCAAAGCCTGAGCTTTTCTACAAAATGAAATGAGGGTTATGTCTCAGAAGAAATACCTATTTTTCTCAGAGAAAAAGATTGTAGGAACAAGTATACCTGGTTTTCTTGTTTAGCTTTAGAAAACTGTTCTTGGAGACTGTCATTCTCATGAGCCAAGATATCCCTTTCCTTGGCAATTTGAGACAGCTCATCATTTGTTTCATCCAATTGCCGACGCATTCTGGAAATGTCTTGTTCACACATAATTAGGGCTTCAGTAGACTGTCTATTCCACAAATCAAATAGTACATAAGAAGAGACATTTTACCAGAAAAGAATAACAAATTTTCACAAGACAGAAGATAGACAGTTAGCATGAAAACATTTGAAGAAGTTTTAAATACATTTAAATGTGTAGGAAGAAACACTGCAGAGATAGTGCACTGCAGTTCCTCTGTGTTGCCAACATTTCACTATAAACAAGGATGCCAAATATACACAGTAGTCAATGATTTGTTAAGCATTTCAAAACTTCTGACATTCAAGTATAAGAAAGACTTCATCCTACCTCTAGCTGCTATGGCTTAGTCTCCTCTGCAGGCTCCTCTTCTCCTGCCCTCTTAAAAATGAATGGTTCTCAGAGCTTAACCCTTAGCCTCCTGATTCTTCTCACGCTACCCCTTCGCTCAGACAATTCCTATTCATATCCGTGGCTCCCAACCCTGTCTACACCCAGATGACTCTGAAATGATCACCCCAGCCTCAGCCTCTCCCTCACACTCTAGACCCTTATATTTAACTGCTAACTAGACATACTTATAAGGACATCTCAAAAGCTCTTCAAAGAAAAATCTTTTCTCACGTAGGTTCATCATGTCCAGTATTCATCCCCAGACAGAAACCTGGCATTTTCCTAGATTTTCTCCTTTACAAACACCACACTCCTGTCCTCCAAACTCCCAACCCCAATTTATCATCACCTCTGCAGCCTAGCTCATCTTTCCGGCATAAAAATCTCAAAATTCTTTAATGATTTCTCATTGCCCACAGACTCATTTGTCTGTAACACAGGCCTCTGCCTGCCTACCTAGCCTCTTCTCCTTCATTTCTCCCCTTACACTTTGGGTTCCAACACACTCACTTACTTGTCATTCAAGAGGCTCTTGAACATGATCTGTGGTTCTTTGTGGCTTTGTTATTCTTTCTACTTTGAATGCCTTCTCTTTGCTTTCCTTGGCAAACAGAGTATCCTCCCTTTACTTCCCTAAACAGACTTAGGCCTCCTTTCAACATTAGAGAGTTATCATCTTACATATAACATTAAGCTCCTTGTTTCTTACTATCTTTGTACAATACCTAACATAGTACTTTGCCCCCAATAAGTGCTCACATTTTTGTTGAATAAGTGACTTACCTTGATGCCTGTTCCATCTCAGCAATGATATTCTTCATGCCTGAAATGGTCTTTTCCTTGAAAAGTAATATAAGTATTAAATAAAAAATTATCTTAAACTGTTATTTCTGTTAAAACTGAATAAACTAAAAGAATTTCCCCTCCCTTTTGGATTTCCATTTGGTTTTAAACATTTATATTCTATTTTTCTTTGCTACACTTTAAAACTAAAGCCTAATATATCAGTGTGAGTATACGTACTGGATAAAAACAATAGATTATGCTCATTTAAGCAAAGACTATACTTAAGTATATTGATATGATATCATTATATCAAATACTGTTAAAAGATGTTTTGTGCAGTTATCCAGCAACACAAGAACCCCTTAAGCACCCTGGTTTTGGAAGAAAACCAATGGTTGGCATTGTAGTGTTCTATACTGGGAATAGGACTGATTTACTTCCTCACTTCTTCATGCTGTAAAACCCAGGAAAGTGAATCATGTAAAACTGAATTTAGTTATTAAGAATAATAACTTTGACCAAGTATAATATATATATGTCATCAACATCATCTTCAAAAAGCTGTTCCAATGGAATTACTTATAAAAGTATATGATTAATTTTAGGTGTGAGTTAACAAGGAGGTAAGCATTAGGCCTAGAGCAAAGGTATAAAAAAATAAATTGCTATTCTTCCTTTTCAAGGGTATGGTGAGGAAGTAGAATTAATGGAGTCAATCAAGACTGAAATGAGGGGGAATATCTTAAGGCCATCAATACCATTCCCACACCTCCTCCTTTAAAAACTCGCCGATCCTGAACTAGTTACAGATACTTTACATAGGTTCTTAGCACTAACATTAGTCCTAAAAAAGGAAAATTATTCTTTCACTAAATACCTAGATTTCACTTTGCCCTTTAAATTTTCAAATCCTTAGTAACCAAGTAGCAAGATGAATCTGTATTTCCCAACTGGTGCTGTTTTTTTCATCAGAGAGACAGGTGTGTGTGTGTGTGTGTGTGTGTGTGTGTGTGTGTGTGTGTGTGTG